>NC_056730.1:260600584-261200584 GCF_019279795.1 Protopterus annectens
CAGGGAGCATACTATTCTTAAAAAAATATATATATTTTTAATAACAGTCTTATTGAGTACAAATTCTAAATGTATTAAATAATTAATGTACCATAGTTAGAATAGTTGTAGACAGCAGCCATGCAGTTCTTGCAGCGTATCTTTATCCTGCCACTGCCATCAACTACATTCCTCATACTGGTATTGTACAAAAGCTAATACTTTAAGAATTCACCAATGCATAGTAAGATAGACATTTTGCTAACAAAGTCTGTAGATGACTGCAAACTGGATGCTGTTGGTTACCCACTCTGACACCAAAACCCACCAGAATAAACACCTCATATTGAACATATGGTGTACTAAAACTAGGCTCAAATTAAATACTAAAAATGTTTAGCATCATCAGTTTTGGTTGGCAAACATGTTCTCATTCTGTAGAGACAACACACCACTATATAATGAGGAAGCACTTTGGGATCTGCTTCTTTAGTTTGATAGCTCCCTCCATTTTGACCATCATGTGATAGTGGTTGTCAAGAAATCCTTGTATTTATTCCATCTAACTGCCAAAGGAATATCATCAAGGTGTAAAAAGATAATCACTTTCTTATACTTAGCATTGTTCAGACCAATTTTTGAATGCAAAGTGGAATCTGAGTTTTATCTTCTTAAATGTAGCAAGTAATTAAAAACACCCCAATGGTTCCTAACCAGAAACATCACAAGCCTAATGTTAATGAGTTACCAAGAGAGACTGTAAGCTCTAGCCCTTAATTATGTGTTAATGACTTTTAAGAAGAAGTCTAACTCTGTTACCATGTCATTAGAGACTCAGTTGTTCTGGACTTAGTGTATCCCCACAAATCCAATGTCTCAACTGATACTATAACCAGGGACTTCTTCAATTTCAGATAAATAAAAGACAGTGGAAGGGCAGGTTTATAACCCAGCACCACCCAAACATCTAGAATAAACTTCCCCTTCGTGATAAGCAGTACAACTCACTATGATCATTTAAACATATACAAGACAAATGGATAGGTATCCACCAATTTACTGTAGAATTGAATGGTATGGTCCTCATGCAGTAAGGAGGAGAGGCCTACAGAGGGTCCTAAGAAGGCATGAATTATTTGTATGAACAAGTGGCCCTGGAATATCTTTGAATCCATAATATATTATATAATTTGTTTATACTACTTTGCATATATTTATTAGTTAAGTTATGTGGAAGTGTCAGGTTATTGTTCCTTTTACAGATTGTTTTATTATGTAATATGGACTAATGACACTATTTTGAATGCATAACTTTGTCCACAACATTTTGCAGCTCAAGTCATTTATAGAGTTTACTTGGTTCCTGATTTTTTTTTTTACAAGATTAGGCATCTGTAGTTTATGCTTGGTGCATGAAACTGCCAAAGGGTTTTGAAGGTATATGTGAATAGCATAGTTTCTGTTTTTAATCTTGGTGGCATTTTACTACCAATCAATAAACATATATTTTTGGCATCAGAGCATTCCTCTTATATGAGCTGGGCTGTTTACTTTTCTTTGACAACATTGAATCAAAAATTGTACTATTTAGGTTTAATTGCTACAAAACATGTTATTTTAAGGTGCTGGAATCAGCAATTAACCACACTTACAACTCAATAAATGGTACAAATTTTACTTAGTTCTGTGACTGCATTTAGTTGTTATGATTTCCTTTTTTGCTACTAGTATTACTTCCTAGAAAATGTGGACAAACCTGTGCATTGCATAGCAACCATTTTCACTATTTTAACCGTAGAGTTTAAATAAAGTTAAAACTCTTACATAAATGTAGCCCATAGTTAAAACTAGGATCTTGGAATGCTACACATAATGTCAACTAAGTTAATTAGTTGTATTTTTCTCTCCTTAAACTGGTTTCATACCATACCATTAATCACTGAGTTATTGCTACATCAGTAAAACTGGTGTATGTATTGAAGAAAAAGAACATTTGTTGTAGCTTCAATTCCTTATATGGATTTTTACTGCACCTTAATTCTTTCAGTCACTTGGACACCATTAAGGTCAGGTTTGCATACTGATACAGAATTTGTTGTAATTTTTAAGATTAAAAGTCTATGCCATTTTGCCTTAAAGGTTAAAAACATACACATACACACATATAGATACAGAAATGCAAACAAATGGCACGTTTGCTGTTTCATTATTGTCCACCGCAGTATTTAACAGGGTGATTGCGCACAGACAAAACTGTGAAGTCTAGCTTACAAAGTAGACTCTTATTCATGATGCAGTCACTAAAAAATACAACCTGTGATGGTTGCCAATTTCTTAGATTGTTTAGGTCCAGGAAGGGCAGACTACTCATATTCATTCAGTTTACTTGAAACATAGCAGTCACAGATGCATATGTTTTAGTATTCTGTTATAATCTTTTTAGTTACACTTTAATGCTGCTGTTTTTTTCTAACTGTAGCAAATGGCATTACAGTTGTTTGACTGAATGTTGTGTATCATCAGCATCTCAGCATGTCAGCAGTTCTCAATAACTCTTAATTCTAACTTTATAGCTTCAGACATTTATGATTAGTGAATGATCAAAGAAAATTTTACACTCATAATAAAATGTCTTAAGAAATCTTGTCAAAGTTGTGAGTGAACAAAGTATTATAAACTTGCATCAGGGTTTCATCAAGAAAATATTTATATGAAATAGAAATTTAACCAATGGGGATAGTGTAAAAAAAGCACAGTGGGATTCAATAAAATCTGTGTACAATTTGCACAATGCCTACATGGAGTTTACATGTGTGCAAGGTAATAAGTGGTGAGCAGCAATGCTCATTGCATATTCATGCTGTGCACTGCATTTAAACATAAATAAGTAAGATTTCATGGCTGGCAACAGTATTGCTGGCCAGGAAAGCAGTGTAAGTGAATATGGATAGCACTCCTGTTTAAATCAGAGCACTAAAGGTCTGAGATTTTGTGTGGAATATCGCAATGATCACCAGGGCTTCAAAGAAAGCTCTCAGTCTCTTAGGGCAAGACATTGGGGGCAAAGACCAACATAATGGGGGACAATGACCCAGAAACATGCTCATATTTGACATATTTGCCCTTTAGAAATGTGCTAGAATAACAAGGAGTTTGTGTTAAGATACATCATCCCAGTGATATGGCAGAAAATCACACATTTGAAAAGGAACACTTCTGTACATTCTGTGAAAATCTGGACAATTGAGCGTTATGATTTAAGTATATGGTCCAAGCATAGTACAGGACAGTGTATCTACAGTGCAGAGTATTGCAAAATACCATTCCTGGCATTCTGTACTGAAGTTGTGTAAATGATCCCTAAGGGTACATGGACTGTCATATAAAATAAATACTCTGGGAAGTGTGTGTATATGGACACAGATGAATGGTAGGAAAGAACATGGAGAAAGAGGACAGGTGAAACAGCCTAATGTACAGCAGATGAGGGCATGTCAATGGAAGACTATTGTAGCAGCAACACCAATCACATATCAGTATGGTACAGTAGGGACTGCCCATTGAAAATGTGCATTATGTGACATACCTATGCAAGGTGACATAACAATGGGGAAGATGTCTGTGTGAGATAATCAGCCTTACATGAATAATGCAGAGGACATCTATCCGGGATCTGGCATACAGTTGTGGTAGGGTACATATTGTGAAGCTGTGCAAACTGATTTGCCTGAATGAGTGTAATCTCAACAGAGGTCTCCAGCAAGTGGGACACAGGTAAAGCTCATGGACAACATTAAAAGAAGCAACCACAATCATGGACAATATCAGAATAATACCACCAGTAATCCCTTGCCTCTGATATAACATATGTGCTTTAGAGTGATCACAGATTCTGCACAAACACACTTGTGCAACTATTATGATACATCTACAATCTGTGAGGGTAATCACACACACTGTCCTGGCACTGTAACATCTGCTGGAGGTGTTAGGAAGGATGCTGCTATACCTGTATGTGACCTTATGGCATTACAGGCTAGTTGACTGGTGTGCATGATATATGGGATTGGTACTGATCCCTGAAGGAACTTTTCACCAAAGCACAAATAGCTGAGCATACTTCTGCGAAAGTGATTTTACCAAAAAGCACTTTCGCGGAAGTATGCCTGCATCTAGAGGGAGTTATGGGGGAATGACTGTTGTGGAGATCGTACTATGGTGCTGATAAGGGAATATTCCCTTTTCACTGTAGTGAAATCTATGACAATATTAAAGTAGGGGTGGTTTGGGGGGGTGCAAGGGGGCTTGTCCCCTGCATAAAAGTAGATTTATTGTTTTTTTTTTTTAACGCACTTTAACAAAAGTGCTTTTTCAGTGAAAGCGTGTTCGTTAAAGGGTGTTCGGTGATTGTTGATTTGGACTATTGAACTTTTGTTCAATAGTCCTAGATATATATATATATATATATATATATATATATATATATATATATATATATAAAATTCTGCACTGACATGAATGTTATCCATGCCATTAATGTTGGCAAATATATATGCGTGTACTGTGTGCATCATCAGAACAGGTAGCATACATGCATCTAGTGTAACAACTTTACTGTCTAAATGTGTGGAACCCCCATAATTTTTATGCCACAAACAAAAATACCTAGGTATGGCCTATAAGCTGTGTGGCAGCTCACTGTGATAAAGTTGGTACACTTAAGTTACACATCAGTGGAAGATGTGCAGGAAGATACATGAAGAAGGGTGCATTGTAATCAGTTATTTGTGTGATGATGGCTGGGACCTGTGGAGGTATTATTCCCTCTGATGTGGATGTCCTTCACATACTTGGTATTTGCGTTACATACAAGGGGGTGGTCAACACTGTGAACACATGGAGTTGGATGTTCCACTTACTATCTACCCCCAGGACACAGGTCACATACCTACTGGTTTGATTATTGGGTGTGATTTTCACATTATACTTGGGTTGACTGTTTTCCTAATGTAACAAATCCCCCTATGTGTTCTTCTCATTGGAGGTGTTGTCATGGCTGTGACAGCAATCTTTGGTGTGTGTTGATACTGTCTATATTATACTAATATCACAGTTTACATCAATGATTGCTCGCAATCTGTAATCCTTCAGTCAGCTGTTTGGATAGGATGTTTGTCATCTGTGATATGCATTACTTAAATAATGGACATGAAAGTGCCTTGTAGATGGCCCTGATGTATGGACCTTATCACTGGACCTGAAATGTAGGTCACTTTACACATGTCAACATATTTAAATGCCATGTATGTGATACACTGGTCTACCCACTTGGTGATGTAGGGGTATATAGCCACATCTGACAGTGTTGAGTGAATACCTCAGAGCGGATTTTTGTCAAATGCCCTGGACTTGTCAAGTTCAAAAGGATGATATTGTTGTCATGCATGCCCTTGATGATCTCTTTGAGGACATCTAACAGATGCAACAGACATGATGTAGCATTCATTAATAACTCACACAAATCTATTGCACACAGCTGGGATATCACTAGTGTCCATTTAGAAAAGGTCCATGATGGCAAGTTGGTCTACCTCACAGATGAGGAGAGTTAGGATATGTCTATGCATGCATGCATCAGGTGCTGCCCCCCCCCCCAATTCACATGGATGCATGTTGAAAAAACCCTTCTACAGCAACATAGTCTGTATTGAGGGTGTGTTGAAGTGAGTATTAAATCATGTCAGGAAGGTGTATATGATGAGTAATGTGATAGGCGATCTGTGACATGTCACATCCCATTGTCTCTGTGTGATAGGCCTCAATGTAGACAACACAGTGTATACTGGCTATCCTCAACTGGCATAGGATGTGAACACAATGTTATGCAGAGATCATGGAGAAGGTCTCCCAAATGGAGATTAAACTTCATTTCACTAGATGGGTAACCACTTGGCTCACTGACAGAACACATACTGTGAAAGTTGATGAATCAGACTGTGCCAGAAACTGTCGCCATTAGTGTACCCCAGGGATCTGTCCTTTGCCCTTTACTGTTTGGAATTTATTTCTCGACAGTTCAGGCTAAAGTGTATGACCTTTGGCTTACCACATTCATTGATTCTTGTATACTGGGTGCAGTCATTGATCCATCTATGATGTCAGGGGCTAACACATACAAACAACTGGTGACAAAGCCTCACAGTCTACAAATAAATTTAGAAATATGTCTTTTGTCCTTCTGAAAAGTGTCAATCCCTGCTGATTACAACATTGACAACAGTCCTGCTACGCTGAAACCCAGTGATGCAAGCACTGGGAACACATGTAGATAGCAATCTGAACTTCAACCATCAAGTGTCCACACTGGTACTGAAAGCCAAATGTTGTGCACATCATAAGTCAAGCCATCATATTCAGATCTTAGAACTGTATGGCAGCACTATTCTCAAACTTCATCAGAACACTATTAGAGTATAATGCTCTGTTTTGCATGTACCTCACCTCACCAGACACATGCAGCAGGTGGAGAGACCACAGGGCTTTCTCACCAAGAAAACATAGGGCTTACACACCATGCCATGATGTATGTATATAGACTGAAAGCCATGTCACTGTAATCTGCATCCTATAGGATGAAGTGACTTTTGCTCAGCCTCCAGGCCAGTCTCTCACCCAACCCTAGTGGGAATGGTGCATGTCCACAAATCATATATATATGATGACATCATCAATGTCTGTTAAGGAGACTATGGTAATGACAGTGTCCCACATGCTGGTGTAAAATGATCTCTGTAATGTAGCCCAAGGGCACACACATGCACACAGTTGACTTCATTGAGACTAGAAACCCTGCCTATCAAAATAGGCAGACTACAGAACTCTATATTTAAGGCAAGCAATGCAGCTCAAGTCTCACTTGGAGTGTCTCAGACAACACTTACAGCTGATTACATCAGCAGTGCCTGTTGAAGAGAATATGTTAATGGTGTCCTACATGCTGGTCTAAATGACTATCTGCAATGTCAAGCAAGAACACAAAGAAACACACACACATCCCTACCTATCTAAATACACAGACCTCTGTATTTAAGGCAAGTGCCACAGCTCAAGCCAGACTTGGAGTGTCTCAGACAACACTTTCTGCTGATGAGAATATGGTAATAACAGTGCCCCACATTCTGGTGTAAAAAGCTGTCTGTAATGTCAAGTAAGAGCACAAGGACACACACACACAGTTCACTGCATTGAGAACAGAACCCCTAACTATCTAAGTACACAGACTACAGAACTTAGTACTTTACACAAATTACACAGCACAAGTCTGACTTTTATAAGACTGCAGGCCAACTTATAGTGGATGACAGCAGAGCATGTTGGAGAGAAGATGTTTGGAGGCCTGCATGAGATGATGTGTATGCATGAACAACTATCAAAATACTGTCAATCCATGGGATTGGAGCAGTAACTATAGGATTCATAATTCTGCTGTTCAGGTTAGACACACACATGCACATAGCCAGTTGACTGCAGTAAGAACAGAACCTTTACCTATTGAAGTACACAGACTACAGAACTCAGTACTTTATGTAAGTACCACTGCACAAGTCTAACTTTTATAAGACTTCAGGTCAAATTATACTGGATGGCATCAGCAGGGCATGTTGGACAGAAGATGTTGGGAGGTCTGCATAGGTTCATAGCAGGCTACTAGCCTAATGGCCCTAGGGTGTTTACAAGTCTAACTGTATAAAAACACAAGTACTCTTATTGAGCACAGTTAGCTCATTGTTACCAGAGAGATTTTGTAATCAGCACTGAATGGCCCTGTCAATGAGGGAAATAGGTGCCACACCAGGGGTGAGTTTACAATTATCCATCCAGTTGTCAAGGTTAAGCTTAAATATGGTTATTGAGGAGCAGTGATTCACATGCAGTTGGAGTTTATTAAAGAAGAGTGTCAATCACTGGGATATATATTTGTCTCTACAGTCTGTTCTGTTTACATCACAGGCTAGGTTGAGATCCCTGTACCAAGTTATTCTTGTCTCATTTGATTTGCAGATGTTCAGCATTTCCAGTAGGGCAGGGTCTGAGACTGGTCTCTAGGCCAGGCATAGGTCATATCACAGTAGCCTGCATGATACTCTGTACAGTGAGATGTTGTTCAGTCTTTCCATGTTTGTCATGTTTTTGAGGCCCTGGATTCTCTCACTCACAAACCTCTGTGTTTTATCTATTTTCCACAGGTGTCTGGTGAGGTACAGATAGAAGGGAGCATTTTACTCAGTAGTCTGATAAGGGTAGAGTACAGCAGATGACCTTATTTCTGAAGTGCACTATGTAGAATGTGTGTCTCAACACTATGGGCACATACTGATTGAAGTGTAGACTACTAGAAACATGTGTTCCCAAATCTTGCAACACAGTGTTTGAACACAGAGGGGTGCTGTGTCTATCATAATTAGCATGGGTACTTCATTGCCAAATGGGACAATGAAGCATTTTTTGCTATAAGTTTCAATCTATAGGTTTGGCACCAATAATGTGTCTGTGCCATCTCCTTCTGTATTATGTTAATATACCTGGGGGACTCTATATGACTGCATCCAGTTGACAGTCATCTGCAAACTTTGTAAACCACAGGCCATCTACCTTTGCCTGGACTTCAGAGCAACAGTTTCCAAACAGCCAAGGGCCCAGCACTAATCCTTTAGGTATTCCACTGGTAAGTGTTCTAGTGGTGGAGGTGTAGTCCTTAACTTTGACAATATGCATTCTGCTGGCAAGCCAGTTGACTATCCATATAGTAATGTATAGGTTAATCTCCACATGGCAGAGTTTCTCTATGATACCTGAATGGGGGATAGTGTGAAAGGCCATGGATAAATCAACATAGTGATATGTCCTGTTATCCTTCATACAGGTCACTCAGATCATTATCAATGAAGCTCACAATGTTTAATAAGCAAGACCGGCCCTTGAAGGTCACCTAAGTCCCTGTACATAAGGTCTATGGTGATCTCTTCCCTACCCTTGCAGATAAGACTTTTTAGGCTTATGGGATAATAGTTCTAGTTCTGCATGTTACCAGATTGATGTGCATTGTATATTGCACATTTGGTATCAATGTCTGTAGTGTAGGTGATATGTGTGTGTGTGGAAAAAGTACTGAGACACCAGGGATACAGTGCTTGGGGAGGCAACACATGGCTGTATTGTAAATATGTGACATACTGTGAGATGGAGCCTTCAGTTTGTTTCCACATGTGATTTCATTTCATAGACAGGAAATGGACAGTAAGCAGCAGTAATACATAACAAATATTTACTTTTCCATACTGGGATGAGCAGCAGGTTTCTCTGATTGTTGACAGTGTTTGTGCATGCAAAATACACATTTTCAGTACTTCCCATGTTTGCGCATAGTTAAGCAGTGCACAAATGCAAGACACATTGCAAAATGTCAGAGTTAATACTGAGACTATGAAACAGACCTGCTGTTTAACTGACACTGTGTCAGCAAGTGCAAATGCATTGGCACATTTCTTTTTGAGCCCAGATGATACTGGGTTTCAATCCAGGTGTATCTAATACTTTTAAAGAGTTCTAAATAAACAGTGATAATGCAATGACATGAATTCTTTATAGTACATGTATTGCTGTGCGTTAACATAGTGTAGTAGGGTTAAGTGGCACTGGGCAGAGATAACGGCAGCATTGTACCACTGCTCACCATCACTGCTCATTGGTGAGCAATGTGAAACTCCACGGAAACATAGAGGCCAAAAAGTGAGGGGATCCATTGCTTTTTCCTGCTAAGTATGTGTGTTGTGTGTGATTCTCTTTTTTGACACAATTACAGATGTTAAAATGGTGAACATAGGAAAAATGATGAAATGGGGAGCAAATAAGGGTAAGAACAAACATAAATCAATAAAGAAATGTGCAGTAAGGAGGTAGAAAAGAACCATAGCTATCCATTTCTTTAACAGGGTAAACTGAAAATACGTGCAGAATATTAACTGAATTTGGATTGTCACCTCCACAAAGAGGTGTGACAACAAGGTAATCATCTAGTATAGCCAGTTGGACCAAATCAAATATGTCAAGAAGACACATGTGAAATAGAGAATTTTTTTTAATTCAGTAAGAGGGGACTGCTGGGTAAGGGGCATAGTTATGCCTGGGTCAGGTAAGTTGGGTAGGTGAGGAAGCAAATACAAGCAAACAATACAAACAAGACAGGGGCAGTGTTGGACACAAAAGGTTGAGGGAAACCATGACTGGAGTGAGGGAGGGGATAATGCAGGCTCATGGACATCAAGCTTGGAGATGGTGAAATATCAAGTCCTCACTCACTGGTCTGTCATCACTGTCCCTTACTCTGATGGCAGCTGGAGTACCTGATGTCTCTTCCTGTTATGGAACATGAGGGAGAGCAGCCTCTCCATCTGGCATAGGGGTACACCAATTTTGTGGTGCTTGACCCTATACAAAATCCCTGGCAACTTCCTGTAAGTGATGCAACCTCTGCTCATGGAGGGTACCACTGCACCAGCTTTCAAGGCAGTACTACCTGATGGCACAGAGTGCAGGGGCAGCAGAGGCAGTGCTGCCAGGTTGGCTCTCAGATGTGCTGGGCATCGGTGCTGGAGCTGGTGGAGGAGGGGCAGCTGATCCACTGCAGCTGGCCTACCTTGCTGTGCCATTTAGTGATATGGTACACATAGATGACATGGAGACATTTTGACAACATACGGAAAGTAAGAAAAAAAAAGAGAAATAAGGTTGAGGGTAAGAGAAAAAGAGATACAATTAGTACCATCATACATGACATACACTGCATTAACACAATTATGCAACTCTTTTATCTGAAGTATTATATTTAAGTATACATCCTAACAAATACACACTATACTACAGATTGCTGAAAGTAATCCTTGAAACGTGCATATATTGTCCATATGTGTATTCTGATTATACAGATTACAGTTTACAGCAGGGCATTTGTGCCACTGGTATAGAGATTTTAATTTAATGCAAATATTGAAGAAATAACAGTATTGTCTAGTTGTGAATTATGGTATTTGAACCCACAACCTCGGACTATGGTTTAATATTGGACTATTACAATTGGTTTGTGCAACAGACTAATGCATGCATACTTGCCTTTACAGCTGGGATATGCATGCTCAATTTGATACCACTCTATAAGTAAAAAAAAGCTATATTTAACCATTAATGCTACAATAACATCTGTCTTCTGCTGAATACAGACAACTTGCTTATTCAGTCTCTCCAATCAAGCAGCATGAGCCAGTCAATTGAACTCACTTTCAGTGGGAGCTGGGGAAAGAAAACAGAAGAACATTACGCATAGCAGTCTTGCTTATATTTAGCTTTCTAAGTCTTACAAGTACTCTCTTATTGCCATATGTACACAGCTGTTGAATATCGACAGTCTCAAATTCCTGCAAGCAGCAGTGTATCCTTTTTTCTCCTGTGTAGGTTATTAAAATGATACCTATATTGCAGTGCATGGGATACCACTGGCTTATAGACAATATCAGACCCAAACCTACTGAACTTGCTGCACATCCATAAACTAAACAGGACTAGAGATACCCATTCCAGGGACCTAAATAAGGACTGTGACTTAAAAAGGACATTCTTGAGGGACAGATTTGTGTCCCAGTGACTGCTGTGTCTTTGGAATAGACTACCAATTCATGTGAAACAGAGCACCTCTATGACACTGTTCAAAAAGAATCTGGATGAGTAGGTGGGGCACCATAAATTCTTCCCAGGGATAGTACCAACAACCCTCCTTGATATGGGCAATCATTACTAAATGCAATCCTGGGTGTAGACTAGCATATCTATAGTATTAAATTGGGATGAAACAGCTAGGCTTGAAATTACCTCTGGGTCAATAGCCTAGTAAAATCTTATGATCTTATGATCCTATAATCCTTAGCATCTTTGCCACATAAACAACTTTGCAGCAGGGAACTGAAATATAAATAAAAGGGAAAAGCAGTTCAAATGAAGCAAAGCAATTTATGAAATAAACACAACAAAATGTTTGCTAGTGCACAAGAGATATTTCTACACATGACTGGATTTGAACTCTCACTGCAAGGAACCTTCAGAACACAGGAAGGGTGATGCATCCCTCTTTGCCACACAAACAGATTTTCAGCAGGGGAACTAAAATCATTCTGCACAATAAGCTGCAACATTATCTACAGTGAAACCATACAGCTGTTCTTTGTACATTTATTATTTTTGGATGTAGTGCACTAAGTGATCACACAACCAGTTATGACTATTGCTTGCAAATATACAACCCTGCCTTACCTCTCAGTGTTTGTTGGTAATTCTTCTCTTATGTGACCAGTAATCTGAGGCATGCAGTGTTAAGTCATTCTATATCATTGTACTTACATGTGTGAAAATATTAAATGTAATAATATCATATGCAGTTGCCAACAAATAAGGGGAGATTGGATGTTATTGAACAGAACCTGTGAATTGTGTGCTGCTTGCTTACATTTCCAACCCTGACAAAATTACATCTAACACTTTGTATGTCTAACCAGACACATCTTCTGAATGAAAAGCAACCTGCAGTACTGTTGTGGTTTCCTTCTCCTAACCAGTGATAATTCACAAGTGCAATCCATTAGAAACAAACACTGAGGGAATGCATGCACTATATTTGCATTTGCTACGTGGAGCCAAGTATTTGGGATTCAGGAATTCTAATGAGTTCACACCTATTTTGCATCTTCACCATGCTGACAGTCCTGAATCTACACCATTAAAAAGGCAACCATGTAGCTAGAAAACTGAAGGTAAGGAGACTTGTCTATGTGGAGATCACAGAAAAGAGGCTATTTCTTTGGGGTATATCTGCACAGAGGATTATGGAACTTGAGACGGTATGCTTGCATTTTGTCAGAAACATACTACCTTTGTTGGAATGTAATTTAGGAAATCTGTATAATAGTTTAATATATATATATATATATATATATATATATATATATATATATATATATATAAATCCACTTCTAAATCTTGAAAGCTCATATTTTGAAATTCAAAATACTGAGTCCAAAATCTTAAATCTTCAAAATACTGAAAACTCAAAATACTGAATTTCATAATATTGAAAAAAATAACTACAGGATACTAACACTTAATGTACTCCACCAAAAGTACATAGAGAAACAAATAAGAGTAAAATATTTTGTTATGCAAATGTGCTGAAATATTGTAAGTGTTGGTGTACTCTGTACTTTCAATATTATGAAATTCAATATTTGAGTTTTCAGTATTTTGAACTTTCAAGATTTTGGACTCAGTACTTTGAATTTCAAGATTGAGCTTTCAAGATTTAGAAGTGGACCTAAAAAAAAAAAAATATATATATATATATATATATATATATATATATATATATATATATATATATATAGGGTCTATATTAGATGAACAAATGCTTAAAATGTTGAGTACAACATGGTCAACAGCTTTTAAGCGAATGTTCATATAAGCAAACCCCCACAATATTGAAACAAGGAGTTTTTAAAAGTTTTAGTTTGCCAGCCATCAGGAAGCCTCCGGCTGACAGCTAAAATATACTGTACACCATTATAACCCCCTCCAAAAAAACAAAAACAAATCAACAAACATAATAACACCCCCCACACTCTACTTAAATATACCAACTCCGAGAGCACATTACAGTGGAGGACTGTCATAACGTTACACTGGGTGAATGTCAAGACTGCACCACAGTAGCCATTGGCTTCCTGACGGCTGGCCAACTATAACTTTTCGAAACTCCTTGTTTTGACATACTGAGAGTTCGCTTAGATGAATTTCACTTAAAAGCTATCAAGCATGTCATACTCAACATCATTTTTTTTTTTTGATTAGCAAAAGCTTTTTACACTTATCTACATGCATTAGTTAGAAGTGTACTGATGGCATGGGCATGTTTTTTAGGGCATTTTACAGGTATACATTATTGGCAATACCTTGAAATGAAATATTCTGTTTTAAATCTGTAGACATGTTTCAGGGACAGTTTATTTGATAACACTTTTTTAGCATTTCAAATATGGTTTGTTAGCAAAATGTGTCATTTGCCTGTTATTTCAGGGGAAAAACTGCATTTCTGTTATGGCACAAACATGGATATGTTGCTATTGTTATTCTCCTTTTTTTGAATCCAACATGTTATTCGTATTTCAAATTTCTAGACTGTTTTATGTTTCTGCAGTGGGTAATACTGAAATGCTACATTTTCTGTTTTATCTGGGAACAATTATTTTGTAGTTATGTGATACTCAAGTGTATTATCCATCTGTTGTCTTTTAGGACACCTAAGACTATGCCACCCAGACATCTCAATCCTTGAAAAATAACTTTCACTGATCCTGAGAATCAGTTTTAGGCAACATGGTACCTTTCTGCTTCAGATGAGATGTGGAGATATGTCAGTTAGAATGCAGATTTAGTAGCAGATTGTCACAGATGTTTATGCACTCAGTGGCCACAGCAGGACATATGACTAAGTGTGCCATAGAGCCACTGACATGATCTCATCTGCACAGAAGAGAGCAGCTGCAGTGGGCTATGACTGTATGGGTGCTGGGATGGGCGCTGCTACAGACCACCACTAACAGCAAACGAAGAGTTTCTGTCCACTGTCTGGGATCCAGAGAGCTCCCAGGAAAGTCCAGAATATGTCATTGACATTGGTGCTACTGTTTCAGTGACAGCAAGCATGCCCCTGGAAGAACTTCCAGGATGGCTTTTGTATCTCAATTGTTGAATACTGTTGTATAGTAAAACAATTTAAATCAATATGTTACTTGTGTTTCACAATAATTTTTTTTTGGGGGGGGGTTGAAGATTGCTACAGTTAACAACACATTCAGATTGATTACCTTAGGTTGGAGTTGTCAACCAATATCTTGTTGAAAGTATAGTTAATGGAGAGTATTACCCCTTGTGTTATTGTTAATTGTGATGATGTTGCTCTTACCTTTTGACTAACTTCTTTCAGGACCATCTGGCATGCAGGGAATACCATCATCTGCACATGGTAAGCCAAACAGTTTTATGTCAGTACTGATGAGCAATTCAAAGAAATATTTTTGTCTGTGATGTTGATGTCAAGACTGTTGTGTGTATTGCTGTATTGTCTAATAGTGGCAGCACTGTTATTTTGTTAGCATATATTGGTGTATAGTAGTTTACATATTAACTTTTCATGTGTTTGTCACTTATTATCACAGTTGATCCTGACAGTGGAAGTGCGGGACTTCTACCATCTGATGTCAGAATATCAGCAGACTGATGATGATGGTGGCCGAACAGAGAAACAGTCAGAGTGCAGAGGTTGAATCTGACATTGATATACTCCCATCCCCTGAAATTCCATCAGACAAAGCCAGTAGGCCTATGCCTACACATTCCAGTGAGCGCTCAGATATTGGGCAGGTGGAGGATGTGACAATTGATCTGGAAAAGCATGGTTAATTTGGCTTCACTGCCTGGTAATTCTGGCCATAGCAAAACTGTGGGTGAAGTGTCAAGCAGGAGGGTTGTTAGAGATGCTTGGAGGAGGCCTGCTGTTCATCCTCCACTTGATCCAGGTGTTTCTTCCCATGCCACTCAACCTATGTTTAGGGCCATCATGGAGGTGCAGGCATGTTCCCATAGGTGTTCCAGACAAATGCTTAGGGTTCTGCATGTGGCACAGACTGACATTCATGACTGCCTCCACCTTGTTGCTGATTCAATGGATCGGATGAATGACATACTGGAACGAGTGATCTCTGTGATGGAATGTCTTCTGAGAGGGGGACAGCATCCTTGTGGGGGTAGGTCAGCCACCTCATCTGCTGTCAGCCATGATGGCCATGCCTGATCATGCTTCTATAGTGGCAATACTTCCATTGCTCCAGTGAGCTGCCCACTGCCAGATATGGAAGGCCATGGGGTCATATCCTGGGCATACTTGTGAGGGGAGCTTATACAGAAGACATCATTCATGTTTAGCTAGCAGCAGTGCATCTGATAGTGGGTGTGGACATGCCAGTGCAACTCCTAGCCGAGCCAGTTCTTGTAGTCGGGGATGGCAATGATGAACTACCACCTCTACCATGCATGGCTCCCACATGTCTGGCATACCAAGATATAGAGCTAGCCCAGAGGTTGGTTGTGATCATGCAGACACACACCCACAAATTTCACCTGGAGCACCTCTACAGACACACACGCAACAGTTGTATGATTCAGCAGTGCAGTTTAAAACACATTTTGTCTTACTGGCCATTTGTTACTTTATCCAAATGTCTGCTTGCTTTTCTTTAATTATCACGCACAGTCACCAACCTTTTGAGTCAGCCTAGGCTTCCTGTCCCCCACCCACAACACCCAGTGCAAGTGATGATAACTGCCATATCCATATTTTCTATCCTTTGGATCCAGGGATTCATAAACTTTGTTTCTGATGTTGTGGGTTCATAGCTGACTTAGTACTTAGTATATCTGCATTTGTGAAGTTGAACTGGTAATTGTACCTTTGATTTATAGAGATCTTAGAAATTTAGACAGTTGATAGCATCAAACCTTTCCAACTTTATTGTGAATGATCTTGTAAGGGTTGTGAAATCTGAAAGTGCAAGGTGTATCATTACTTTCTAACTTCTCTCTTTAATGATTTTCCAGTATAAACATATGGTGCTAAACTGAGGGCATTCAGTGACCATGTTGGTTTGCCCTGACTCTGAGCTGAGGACGGCAGAGGTTGCAAAGTTCCTGTAGTGTGTCTCTATCTACCCAGTAGCTCTCTACAAGTTTCACATCATGCAAGTTGTGATAAGTTACCTGGGGTCTGAAAACTCTTCTCCTTCTTGGCCTTGTTCTATTAGCAGCAGCAACAGCATAGACTTCAGCCTGTTGCACATGAATTAAAGCAACAGCAGCCCCTAACACTGTTTCTGAGTAGACTCCGTTCTGTCACTGTATTCCAATAAATATTGAAATTTGCAGGAAAAACCATCAATGAGTCTACACAGTTGCTTTATAGCTTGTTAGATAGCTCCTCCATTGTGGATTGATTAGCATATAATTCAGCTGCTTATGCTATAATTTGCATGCCACAGTGTTTACCTTATTTGTGCGGCTGTGCGTGGCTCTGCACACCATGTACAGCCACTTACTGAATCCAAAATGGTGTGCTACTGTGTGCATGTCGCATACATACTGCTCGAGCAGTTAATGAAAATGCTGGTGATCATGTGTACCAAGGAGATTTTGAAACTTTGCCAAGACACTGAATTTGGAAGATGTAGTTTTCAGCATTTTCCCAGTGGAGAAAAGCTTTAAAATTTTTCATTTCTTTTTGTTTTTGTTACTTATTTTCAATGCCAGTTGGGTATCAGGAGCTGCTTTTATTCTGTTTCCCCTAACCACACTGGTATCCTTTATCATCAGTGATCCTCTCTCTAAATTTTTTGACAGGAGTACACATGGGGTTGGGCTGATTTGTATTGTTTTGAGGCTGACCTTTTCCTGTGGGTATTGCTTCATATGCATAAACACACATAGATATACACTTAGCTTATTTATACATCTACTTGTATTGTCAATCACGTATAGCAACCAAACAACATATATTACTTACAGGTCAAAATGGTTAGGCAGCCATACACTTTCAATAATAGTTGTGCCCTGTTTTCAAGACATTGTCAACTAAGTTTAATTTAGAGTAGACTGGCTAAATTGCAGTTTGTAGTCTAATGTGTGGTTCATTCATCCTTCATTTGTCTTGTGTGAAATTGTTGCTTAACCATGCAATCCTTCAGAGCACTTTAACAACTGTAGTAGTATCCAGCACAGTATCCTGGACACTAGGCACATTTGCTCTGAGCTCTGCAATGCTGAGCAACCACACTGGTGATTAAGACTGCTCTACACCAGATAACACTTCCTACCAGCCTAGAAATATCTGAGCTACTGTAGTGAGAGTAGAGGAAGAACTAAGCCATTTTTATGCCTCTGACTACTAGTGGAATTGAATTGTACTATTTTATTAGCCACTAGGCTAGTTTGATTTTTGTTCTGTGCTATTATAAGTTGTTTGTAGGCTAGTTTGATTTTTGTTCTGTGCTATTATAAGTTGTTTGTAGGCTAGTTTGATTTTTGTTCTGTGCTATTATAAGTTGTTTGTTTGCACAGTCTTTTGCTCGTTCCGTCAGAGCTCAGCAAATTAAAGCAATGGCACTTTTGATAATGACTGCTGTACACCAGATCTGACTGTCTACCAGCGTAGAAACTCCTAAGTACTTTTGCATTATTAATGCTTTTAATGATGCACTGTATAAATGCAGGCACACAGAATGTCAACTTAGCCTATATAACCTGATCTATAAATGTCTAGTGATAAGAATAATCAGAAGTTGCATGACGAGTCACTGGCTTGTGCTAAGTGATAAGTTTTTCTTTGTGTGTTGACCTTCATTGTTTATTTTAGACAGGTAGCACTCTTGCAAATTGTCTCTAATCCCATTACTTGTAGACTGGCAAGCACATTCTTACTATCTCTGTAGCCAGCTTGGTTGAAATGGGCATCCTGAGACAATGTAGTAATTGTATCATGTTTACTGACAACCAATTAATATGTAAACAAACAAACAATACAATACAATGCAAGAGAGATGTAGTTATACAAAGTTATTGGAGGTAAAGGTCTTGTATACAGCCATCACAAATAGCAAACAGGTTGTCTTTGACACACAACACCACCTTTACCTATCACACACAATACAGACCAATCACATAGACCTACATATACTGAGGCTCTGAAATGTAACCTCCCTAAAACGCAAAGGCCTCTTAAATGTAACTTAAAAAAGCAAGTAACCTTCAGCAAAAGCACCAGACATAAAACATGTATCTATAACTCTGTGTCTCAACTCAACAGCCAACACGGTAAACATCCTCACAATCCAGTACTCTAGTCACAAATAATTCCACAGTGAGACACCATGATGCAAAAAAAAAAAAGAGGATTGCAGTCATCTGCCTACCATATACTTAAGTCCTTGCACCACAAGTGCATTCATGACACAGTCATAGTACACATGGAATTAAATGGCCTGAGGTGCACCTCCCTGGTCTATATAAAGAAAGACATGATGAAGCACTCAGAATATGTGTCTGAGACAGATATTAACCTAGCCTTCTGCAGCATTTGATCTTCACCTAGAATTGTGCCAAAATTCAAACAAAAGATTATTGAATTTAACAATTGACTTGCTTCTGGTGTCATTCAAAGCTGGTCCAATGTATATTAGTCTTGGAAGAGATGGTAGATGGTGCTCACTACTCTGCCAGGAATGGCTTGAATCTATCACCCCAAGGCATTTATATATTGGCAAAAATCTTATATACCCTTTAATGCCTTTTTTCAAACAGCATCAGTTTCAGAAGTTCCCAGTATAACAAAACAGAATTTGGATAACATAAATGTATTGCTGCTCAACACTAGCAGCCTTAGCAAAAAAAAAACAAAAAAAAAAACACTCCCTACAGGCACTACTTACCCTGGAAATGCATCAGTACATGCATTGTCATGGAAACCAGGTCCAAAACCATTGCGAAAACCCATCTGTGCAAGATTTCAAAGCTTATCACATGTACAGTCTCACAGCATAAGATGCAGCCACAAAAAGTGGCAGTGTCTCTATATTCATAAAACAAAATGTTACCACAAGATTTGTTAGGATAATTAACTGGAATGGGTCCATGTCCATCTTCCTCTAACAACCTATCAAATCATAGCTAACTACAGGATGCCCTGCTGTGTCTCCCTTGGCTGATATTGTCTACCTGACTACTTTGGAGTCCCCGTACATTAAGCCAAATACCATTCATCTAAAGGGACTTCAACTATCTGCTCCATCAACTGGGAGACATGTACATCCCATAACGTGCATGCCAGAGATTCCTGAACTTCATAAATACAGACTGCCTGAAATCAGTTAGTCTGCATTCCAAATAGTAGTGACAAAATCCTGTACTAAGTTCTCACCAATATTAGAAAGCTCCATTCCTACCAGTAGTAACTTCCTCCCTAGTCAAATCAGACTCATCTGTCATATAACTGAAGCCAGAAGCATCCTCGAAAAATTTGGTATTCAGAGATTATGCTAATGCTATGTAACTAATACAGAGATCTGAGTTGTCTAAATTTAACATCCCCTTCCTACCTGGTGAGCATACCATGTTTTCAGAATCCTATAGTGCCAAATTCTATGCAAGTGTATATAGCTGTATCAGCCCCACCCCCAAAGTAAGTACAATGTCATATTTAAAAATAAACACTATGGCAGAAACCATATATAAGCAGGCTCTACAATAAAATGAAAAAAACCTCAGTGCATGCAAAAATGAATGTAGGTTCATTGGCTGGTACTAGGCTATCAGCCCTAAGACCTATACAAGCCTAGCCATAACAATTCCCTGGCTATTTCTTCCCACAGTATTTACTTCCCTAGACTGCTGTCTAGCAGGGTGATTGATGTGATCCCCGGGTTAATTTCCTATCTCCCATCCAATCGTCAAGGTTCCTTTTGAAGAGGGCCAAAGAGGGGCACTGCTTGATGTGTATGAGAAGACTATTCCAGAGCCTGGGGAGTCTCTGTGTCAGGAACTTATCCCCCCAGCATGTTTTGTTCATTGTGATGACAAGGTTTAGATCCCTGATGCATGTTTTAAGTGTAGCATGTCCAACAGCACTGAGTTTGACGTGGTCTTGTATGTTAAGCAAAGATCGCCTCTGAGTAGACATTATGCGACAGAGTATAGCTGGAGTTTTTTTAGATGGTCAGCACAGGGCATCTGCTTTAGACCCGTGATTCTTTTAGTGAGGTATTTCTGCAGCCTTTACAGTTGTTGCAAATGTCTTGAGAGGTACATACCAAACGGGGCATTGTATTCTGTATGAAATGCTGTAGTTACCAAATATTCTCTTACTAAACTTAATAAGGAGCTCTGGTCCTTGAGCAAATCAACCAAATCTAGATATGAGGCAAAAATAGCTACCCAAGGTAAAGTCTTTAAATATATTAGAAATCACAGAAGCAGTACTCAGCACTCTGCAGAACTCATAGTAAATGATATCACCTCCTTAGATCTAGAGGACATAGCCAATCCACCAGCAGATACATTTAGCTCTAATTTCACCCCACTTTCTTCCACACATTCCCAGATCACTTATCAGCAACTACAGTCCCTTCAGATCTCCTAAGAATAAGTCCTCAAAGCCCTATCTGAGGCCAAGTGCAGTGTTTCTGTGGGGATGGATAACATACCAGCATGCTTACTGGCCAGCCTAAAATAAGACCTGTCAAACTCTCTTCAGCGGCTATTCAGTATCAGTCTCCAAACAGGCTTTGTGCCTGATGAATGGAGGATATGAGCAGTTATCCTTCTTCACAAAGCTGAGGCCTCAACATAACAAGGAAATTGCAAATCCATAAGTTTGACCAGCATCATCTGTAAGGCTATGAAAAGGACTATTGTGGAAGTAATAAAGAAGAACATAGGCAACCTACAAACTCTTTACCCAAGCCAGTTGGTTTTATCAACAGCAGATCCTACATGCTTAATCAGGCCAACTTCTTTGAAAGCTGATATTAAGGGTTTATGGGTCACAATGTTTGTAGATGACTGTAAACTTTTTGCCATCAAAAACTCTCTAGAGAATAACCAAGATCCTCTAAAAGTTCTTTCCCCAAATAAAAAGCTAATGGTAAAACCATAAACTAAAACTAAATTTAAAAAAAATGTATAATAGTATCCCTTGGCAAAAATGATGTGCTGTGTAACTATCACATTGACAACACTGCTCCGAAAATTGATCCAGTAGTTAAGGACCTGGGAATCTATTTGGAGAAAGAACTGTCATTTGATCATCATGTATTATAAGAAATGCATTCTTCATTGCCCAGCTTATCAGCAAAGGCATTATATCCAGGTCTAGGAATTTGACCATTCCACTGTATTTGGTACTTAAGTGGATCATTGAGTATAATGACCTCTTCAATATGTGCCTGCCCAAACACTTGGCCTAAATCATAAAATCTACACTGCCCACCTCAAAGCCCTCTCCCACTTCTTGGTATCTTACAGGCTAATGAGGGGTGATCTCTCTCTTGCTTCAGATCCTCAGCTGACCCCATCCTTTCAGACCTACTGCACATCCTACTCAAAAGATTGTAATCTCTTCTGCAACATAAATAGAACATGCTGGAGGGATAGCTATGTATTACAGAGAATACCAGTTTGCAGTACTTGCTTTCCTATACACGTAAAGTAAAGTATATCCATTATTCTATTATAAAATGTAATCTTGAAGAATTGATAGGAATCCACAAGTTCACCTCTGCTTTAGCACCTTTGTCATTTTTGGACTGGTGTAATGTATATGTCTGGACTCTGTGTTATTCTTACTTACAACATAAAGCTATGGATTATGTAAGTTTATAGTACAAGGGCTATAAACTGCTTGTCAGTACATGACTAAGCTTTAAAAGATACTCATGGATTTATAGCCTAGTAAGTACCTATGAACTTATATGTCTACTGTCTGCCTGAGAACATATTATAAAATGCCAATCTGTTTCCTGAGATTTAACATATACGTACATACATAACACAGGTCAGTACCAACAAACTTTTCAAACTTCTAATATTTTCAGTTCATGCAAGTTATTTATATATGACTGCTTTTTGTGGGGGATTAAATCACAAGTGAATATCAGGTATATAATTATCTAGATACATCTAGATAAGTGATACTTTCTGTGGAAGTTACTTCTCTAAGTTGAATCTTTACTGATTATAGATTTCTTATTTTTTCTTTCTCAGACACAATAGCCATTCAAGACCAAGATAACCCTACAGTTGTAAGCAAGTAAAAGTTCTTTGAAATATACATTTCAGAGTGCAAATAGCTGCTACATTTGAGTCAGCTGAAGCTACTTTACTCAGTGCAAGCAGTATGGAACGAGAAATGGCTGACATGCTTATGGAATGACTTTAAAATTGTATCGATCACAGTCCCTGACAGTACCTATGAGATCCATGTGTAAGTGTCCATGTTGTACTGCACATGCAATGCAGGTAATATACAACACCCACATTAAGCAAACACCATGAATAACCCTGTAAATCTTATGTATCTAATGTAAGGTGCGAGTCACTCATATCATTCTGTGCGCCATGGAGTATGAGCTAGTTTCCTGGTCAGTACTGAACTGTTTTCCTTGTTATATATATTTTTCTGTCTTAATCGGCCAGCAAATCTCAGTAACTGTGACATTTTCTTTCTGAACATGCATTGTTTTAATTGCAGCAGTTCTGGTTGTTTATACATTTACTAGAAGTTATAGAAACTAAATTCATATGTTAGCTTAGTATGAATAATACATGTACGTGTAGGGATTTACTGTGGTAACTGATGCACAGGTTACTGGTGTGGGTATTTCTAAGCTATGTTGAGTGATGAGTACCAAACATGCAGCTGTGTTCTCTAGTGTATGGGCTCATGTTATCTGATTGTCAGATGCTTTAATATGTTTGTTGCATGGTTCTTATATATTTAGTAATCAAGTATGCAAGTGGTCCTGACACAAATCTTTGTAAAATACTGATAAAACTCTTGACCCACTGAATGTGGCTGCAATTCCAAGTTACACATTTCTACACAACCTTTTATATTTCATCAGTGTTTTTGCAGTGGGGCACCCCTAAAATCCACCGTCCCCACACAGACACCTGGGAGGCTTTGTTTGAATACCCCCACATCTCTGTATGTATACAAATGGAAAGATCACATAATAATGAAAAGATTATATTCCTAATCCCTATTACTCTTTGATCTTGACAGAGAACTAGCTGCACTTTGCTGTGAACTATGCATTCCATCATCTATGACAGCTGAGCTTAATTTTACCAACTATGCTTTTGTCCAATGGCATTGTACCAATATATACAACCACACATACATATAAACACATGCAAGGGGCTGTTGTAATTTGCAGCACAGCACACATTTTTAATTTCTTTGTTAGTTCTGTCTGGAGCTACACCTAAAGTCTGCATTATTTTGGCAGTCCATGTTGAAACATTCTGTTATTTATTTATTTATTTATTTATTTATTTAAATTTGTTGACCGGGAGTGTCCGACTGGACATGGGTCCATTTTCAGTGGAGGCCCAGGGAGAAAAGCTCCACAGTAAAATAAACAGACAGTAGTTACATTGGATTACATAGCGATTAACAATTTAACATAGAAATTACTTACAACATATTTACAGATGAAGAACATAGTACATCAGTAGACAACTAGAATCTTTATCTGTGAAGTACATAACAGGCATTAACAAATGTAACAATGAGAAGTTCCTGCTGTATAATAAGTACTAGGCTTATGAGCATCTGAGCTTGCTATAATCAAGGTAGTTAGTGGAGTGGAAAGAAAGGTAGTAGTTGGATGGGGTGGATGATATTAGAGTGGGAGTTGCAAGGGCATAGCCAGCATGTTTTTAGGTGCGCTTTTAATAAAGTTTTGAAGTTGGTGCATGATGGTACGGAGGTAATTGTGGGTGGGAGTGAGTTCCATAATTTGGCTATGACGCAAAAGAATAGTGCTTCACCAGCAGAGTTATTGGCTTTAGTGATCTGCAAGTGATTTTTGTTGCTGGATCTTAGTGGTCTGGTGGTGCGATAGGGTTGGAGTAGATTCTGGAGGGATGGGACATTTAGTGGATAGTTTACTAGTTTGTGGGCGAGTGAGAGTTGATACCACTGAAGGAGGTGAGGGAGTTCAAGCCAGCCCAGTTCAGCAAGTGAGAGACAGTGGTGACTACGGTAGGATGCCCCTGTGGCGAATTTGGTGATTTTGTTGTAGCAGGTCTCTAGCTTGTTTAGATCACATTGCCTTAGGTTGGTATATACTGGAGAGGCATAAAGTAGGGTGGAGATAAGGTGGGAATTTGCTATTGAAATCTTTGCTGCTTTGGTGAGAAATTGTTTATTTCTGTATAATGCTCCTAGTTTTTTGTGGACTTTTTTAATGGTCATGTATATGTGAATGTCAAATTTTAGTTTATTGTCTATTTCCACTCCTAACAATTTGGTGTGTTCAGTTGGGTATATAGTGGTGTTGTCTTTTGCTGTGATGTTAAAGTGAGAGTTGTTTTGAGTATGTTTGGTGGGTTGGAAGATGAGTAGTTTAGTTTTGTTTGGGTTGAGTATTAATTGGGCATCGGATAACCATGTTTCAACAGAGGAAAAGGCTTCCTGTGTGACTTTTTGCAGTTTGGGTAGGGACTGGGCTGAACAGATGATGGCCGAGTCATCTGCGTATTGGATGAGTGTGCCATGTTTGGTGGCAGAGGCTAGATTATTGATGTAAACAGAGAAGAGTAGGGGTCCAAGGATGGATCCTTGGGGAATCCCCTATGGAGACAGGTAGTTGGGGAGATATGTCATTCTGCCATACAATGGATTGTTGGCGGTCAGACAGGTAACTCTGAAACCAGTTGGTGACTGATTGCGAGAAGGATAGGTTATTGAGGACAGAGATAAGTTGTTTGTGTGGGACCATGTCACATGCTTTAGATAGGTCTAGGAAAGTAGCAGAGGAGAGATAGCCATTGTTTTTATGCTGAAGGATAGTGTTAGTAAAGGAGAGTAAGGCAGTGGTGGTGCTATGGTTTGGTCAGAAACCATGCTGAGTACTGGAAAGGAGGTTGTTAGTAAAGAGGTAGTCTGAGACCTGAGAGTGTATGCATCTCTCTAGTATTTTGGAGAGTGGAGAGAGAATAGCTATGGGGCGGTAATTAGTTAGTTCTGCAGAGGGTTCCCCTTTGTAGAAGGGAATTATATGTGAGACTTTCTACAATGTGGGAACGTAACTTTCTGACAGAGATCGGTTAATCAAGATGGATACTGGGTAGGCCAGAGCATCAGCTGCGATTTGTAGGCATTCACTTGGGAGGTTGTCTGCTGCTAATTTGGTGGGTTTAAGTTTAGTTAAGAGTTTTTTCATGTTGGAGGTAGGTACAGGAGAAAAAGAGAAGGCAGTGGGGAGATTACTAGTTGAAGGTGTGGGTTGGAGGGGGGGTTGTGTTGTTTAGCTAGTGATAGTATGGTTTGGGTGAAGTGTGTGTTGAATGAGGTAGCAATATTTTCTGAGGAGTGAGGGATGTTAGGAAGAGGGGTACAGACATTACCTGGGTGGAGGATGGAGTTTATGGAGGACCAGAATTGTTTGGGGCTGTGTTGTGAGGAGTCTAGGGCAGACTGGTAGTATTGGAATTTGTCCTGTTTTATTAGCTTTTTGACTCTATTGCGTAGTTCTAGGAATTTCTGTCTAGCTGAGGGGGTTTTGGTTTTGCACCAGTGCTCCCAGGCTTTATCCCCGTTTTTCATTTCTGACTTAGTGGTTTTCTGTAGCCATGGGGAGGGTTGTGCTTTGGTTCTGGAAAATCTTATGGGGGCATGGTAATTAAGGATGTTCAGGAAGGTAGTATTAAAAAATTCAACTGTGTCATCTAGACTGAGGTACTTTAGAGCATGCCAGTTACATTCTTTGAGGATGAGATGAATGTGAGTGGGTTAAAGTTTATTTTTTTACGTATTTGACGATAGATGACAGGTTTAGCTTGGTACATGTATTTTTTGAGTAGGAATGTTGGGGAGTGATCACTGAGGCTATCTGATAAGCAGCCTGTTATATATGACTGGGGGTTCTTACTGACTAGTATCCAATCCAGGGTAGTGTGCTTGCTGGAGTTTTTATTTATCCTTGTTGGTGACTGGACTAGTTGGGTGAAGCCATGAAGGTGTACATGATGGGTTGGATTGTTGCCAGAACAGGATTGCCAGTCAATATTGAAATCACCTAAGATGATAGTTTCTTGGGGGAGATGGTGGGTAGACCAGCTGAGGAGGTTTTCTAGTGGAGGGATGTTTTGGCCAGGTGGGCCAAATTAGGTTATGTTTATATATTTTTGCTTTAGCTTTTATTTTTATCTTACAGAGCTGATCATAGTGCCTATCCTCAGCTGATATGTCAACCTGTTACTGTGGGTACAGCTGGACTTGATCTGAATTAAGTTTCAGGACAGTGAGGAGACTGAGGCATCCTGTGACTGCATCATACCTCTGCCATGGTTTATCATCACCTCTGCATGTGCCATTAACATCCTAAACATGGGACCTGCAATGGATATCAGTGGTGGGCCACCCTCACTTCTGCAATAGGTTGATTGAAGCAGGATATCCCACCCATGCAAAGGAAGCACCAGAGAAATTGAAGTATGACACATGCCTACCTCCCAGCCAGTGCCTCAGGCACTCAGTTCATTTATCAAATCTAAGTAGTCTGTGCTATATTCTGGGCTGTATCTTTTTGTGCCAGAGCACTAAAACACTGTCTTGATTATATATTGTACATGAGTATGATGACTATTTCCAAACATTTTTGGAACAGTTTTCAAATGCCAATATTCTTTTTTTGTATATCATTCATTAGCACTACTCACAAAGTGCAACTTTAATACTAATATTTTATGAGGTTAGAGTCAGCATCAAGATACACTCATTCACTTTTTAAGATCACATATTAGGTTTTACACAGTGATTTCCAAAATATCAGTCAGAGGTATAGCTAGGCTGGGCAAAGGGTTTAGCTACCCCGGGTGCATTATGTAAGGGGGGCACAACTCCATTACTGTCATTCAGTATTTTGAATGAAAAAATGCATTTACTATAGGACTTTAGCACTGTACAATCTACTGCATTACTGGCATTTAAAAATGGATGCTGACATTTATTTTCAGTCAGGGATGAAGGTAAAGAGTAAAACAATATTTTCCTTTTTTTTGGTTCATCTTTTTTTCAAGTTAAACTTAACAGGCTGTCAGTATAGGGAATGGCCCTGGGCATCGACAAAGCTAATTACACCTCTGTTAACAGTAAACTGATTCTGAAATCTAATATACATTCAGTTATCTTTTTTTCCTAAATTTGATTGAATATTTCACTTTCTATGGATACTTACACTGTACAGTGCTTTGTGAAAAGCTCTATAACGAAGTAAGAGTTGAGTAGTTGATTTGATACAGCATTGCTAAGCTTCCATAGTTCTGTTATATGTATAATCCTGAAAAATGGTATGCCATTTCCCATGGTCAATTTATCTTAGCATCATTGTACTGTTGTGATGCTCCTTATCTACTGTGGATGTCTGGTGCATGCATTAAAGATGCTGTACACTTACTTGTCATAGTGACGTTTTGTTCCATGTTCTGTCAGTTTCATTACTTTCATGCCTAGACCTCATTTGCTTTCACTGTAAATATTCATCATAGTTGCTCATTGATGCGTATACATGCTTGTTCTATATTTCATAATATTGCAGTCATATATTTATGGGTTTGAAAAAAATAAATATTCACTGTACTGCACTACCCCTCTCCCAAAATGGGACTTTGATTGATGAAATGTATTCATGTATTGAACTGAGTGATGCTTTACGTCAAATGGGGGATTGAGATGGGAGAAGTGTAAAAATGGAGAAATGCTCAACTGTCTTGTACAACACTTCTTCTATAGAATTGACATCCACCTTGCTCCAAGATGGTTCCTGACATCTTAGCCCTGTCTTGATTTTTTTCCACTGTCTTTGCATTTCCTAAGTACCAACAAGGAAGATTAGAACTTGTGCCTAATAAGGAAAGGCACAGATAAGGGGTGTACGAATTTTAGCAGGCAAAATAATGCAAAGGTATTTAGTTTAAATTGGTAAGTGGCTACATGTAATCTGATAGACAAAATGTTTGCTCATAAGCTTTGACAGTATAAAAAAAAAACTGCAGTTTCTTTGTTCAAGGAAACAAGACCTTGACTGCTTAGTGTCCCACGTATGTGTGCTTTTTTACAATAAAGGAGATCATTGTACTCTGTTGATCTGTGTTGTATGAAGTTATTTGTTCTGTACCATAACAATATTCTATTTAAATCTTTCTTCATGTGCAAGTAAGAAAATATAATCACAGGTCTCTTTAGTTCAACTGGGCATGTTTTGTCGATCTAACAAATGGTCTCTTCTATGCCTTCAAATGACATTTCATATCTTTTATCACAGTTTGACAGGTGATTAAGAAAAGCTGTTTCGAAAAGACTAAAGATAGGCTACATCATGAATATTGATTTTATAGAAACAAACTGTTTTCTTTGCATGCTCATTGATCAATATATGGTGAATGCAAAGCATGGGAATATCTGTGATATTTTGCAATGATCAGAAAATATTTCAGGTAAAAACAGAGACAAGACTTAAATACAAAATTATCAATAACTGCCATTATACTTTTTGCAATAGGGTTTAGGAGTTTTTAAAAGAGATTTAATGAGTCTGATAAGGCAAACCACAATATAGTTTTTACACTTTTTAAGCAGAAGTTCATTAAAATTGCTTTGAAGGCATAAAATAACTGTAATGCTGAATTTCTAAAACACAATTTACAATTATTGAGCCACTGAGGGTATATTACTAAACTTACTGGGTTTGAACTTATATATTTTACCTTAACACATTATGAACAGTCAAGGATTAAAGAAGAATGAGCACACTAGCAAACATATATTGTCTAGTGCACCTGTCTAAGAATAATTTTACTGAGAACCCCTGAAGTAAAATCAGAATGTCCTAATGTACAGCATTTGTAAACACCTAAGTAATATCATACAAGAGTAAGGGTTCAGATGACAGAGACATGAAAGCTGCAGATCTGCTGCAGCATATAATAAGTCATTAGTGTAAGCGTGTGTATACACTTGTGCACTGCAGGATGCTGACTCCCTTCTGGCAATTTTGCAGGCTGTCTTAAATATTATAAGCCTAGATTTACTGGAAGTGATATTAGGGGTAGTAAGTTTGAGGATATCTAAATATGCTTGAGGCTATATAAAAATTCTATATCCATCAATAGCCTGTCAGAAGGCAAAGGGTTTAGTTCATGAATACATCTTTGTGGGTATAATGATTATTATGCCAAGGGAAATATGAATTTATGATGTTAAAACATGGTACTTTTGACAAGAAGAGTAGATTTAAACACACCTTTGTTAATGAGGAAAACAAATATTGACATGTATGACTGTAGAAATACTTTGGTTGCATGTTATTCTCTTATTGCTGTAATCTGTGCTAATAATCCAAGGTAGAAATCATTTAACCAGGTCATGTAACAATATACTTTGATAGGCTAGTATTACATTTTTAACTGAATATTTCTGCATAAGATTAAATATCTATTTTAGATCACATGTGGCAAGAAACAAAGCTAATTTATAATTACATTTCAAGTAACATTAAACAATAACAAGCCAACATGTTTTGAAGCAATTTTCATAAATAGTTATATTATGTTCAGAAAATGCATTAAAAACTGAAAGTGTGTGTCATTTTTGCCATTGCAATGAGAGTGTTGTCATATCAAATAAGAATATATAAATATAGATCCTCACATGTTTTGAGAAGTAGGAGGCAGATGTGTAGATATATAGAATAATTAAGTTATTTTAAGGAATGCTTTCTTCAGATGGAACATGCCTGCTATTTCTGCATTCTGAAAAAAAAGAGAACACAAATGGAAAACAATGACATTGTGTGAGTATGTTATCTATTGTGCATTTGACATTATGGTAAGGTACACGACAACATTAAGGGCCAGATTCAGGAAGCCTCCGTGTAAGAGTTATAACTCTTACACGGAGGCTGCAGTTAAACTGTGTGATGTCAGCATGTCATGCATATGCATGAGGTGCATGAGGCATGCTGAATCACACTAGTAACTCTTACACGGTCCGTGTAAGAGAGTAGAAGCGTGTCTGTAGGCTAAGCTCTGCAAGTGGACACGCCCGGAGACTAGAATGGCTGAAAGTAAACAGCCACGAGAAAGGCCATGAAAATGTGAATAAACACACTATACAACACATGCCCCGACTGGCCATCAGTGTATAAAGTGAAGAGATGTCATAAAAGTAAATTAAAACCTTTTTTTTTGTTAAACCCGTAAATGTTTGCTACTGTGTGCTGGTGTGCTACTAAGCGCAATCACAGTTAGCAGTCAGTGGAAAAGGATATAAGAACTAAATATGCAAAGTAAGCCACGAAATAATAGCTTAGCGGTAGAGTAGCCCTAAGAGTAGGCAGGCAGGGTTCGAGCCCTACAACAACCTTTTTTTGTAAATAAGCACTAAAAGCCCCTGACAGTATTGTACACAATGTAAATGTATTCCCTTTTGTAAAATGGAATGAAATAGAGCATTTTGAAGTAACATAAGAATAAAATAGTCAGAAATGTACTGATAGCTAAGCTGCCGTGAGACAGAGTGCCCGTAGCTGAGTAGTGTTTAAAAGCTGCAAACTGCGTGCCCGTTGCCAAGCAGCAGGTAAACAGGCTGAAACTGTGTGCAATTAGCTGAACATGTGTGTCGCTAGCCAATTAAGATTTATCCCAGCGCACACCATTTGCGCCGCTCCACAGGCTAACTGCCAGTGCAACATTACCTCCGCAAACGGGCGCAGAACAGGTTTAAAGTGCTTAAAAGTGCTTTTGGCATGTTTGATTGACAGGTCCTCAACTCATTTCTGTCAGGAAAAGCAAAAATCAGTTGTCAGATTCAAACCCAGGATACCATGCACTACAGTCAAGGAACTAAACCACCAGGCCATGACAGCAATACCTAGAAATGCAGAAATAGCATATATATGGGATAAAACCCAGAATGGAGCATGAGAAAGCATTTTCAGTGAAGTAGATACAATTCCAAAACGGCCAATCAGAGAAATGTGCGGGAAAAGCGGCATATATAAGCCCCATAGGCGGGAATACACAGCATAACTGATTGTAGAACAGACTTGCAGTCAGCATGAGTGGAGTAGGTGAGGGACGTTGCTTTCGAAAGCACAGCGTTGGCGTTGAGGAGTCCAGATACATGGTCTGGCTCCTTGTCCATAATCACGAGGCCCAACTCATGCAGGGCCAGGTCTCATGGGGAGTATATAGGGCAGAGGCGTGGGACCAGTTGGCTCATGATCTGACCAGTGCTACTGGCATTCCACGCACTGGTGAGCAGGTCCGTCACCACCATGCGGACCTGAAGAGACGCAAGCAGGACCAATTGAACCGTTGGATCCAGGAGGCCGCAAATGCCCAACGCCCACTACTGAGTAAGTCACATTTTACCCATGTATGTAAGGATTTCAACCAGCTGATACCATGGAGATGTGTAGTCCAATATTATTCCCTTTGTATTACAGCTGCAGGTGTCCGCTCTGCGAATCGTGAGATGCACGCCACCATGCAGGTTAGTAACCCCACCCAGTACTTGTAAATAAATATTATTATGTACCATGTATCAGAACAGTGCAGTGTATTGATTAAAAGTAATATAATGTGCAAGCAGGAATTGAAAGTCTGCAGGTATGGCTGCAACAAGTTCATCAGTATGCAAGTGTAACTGGAAATATAATTGATAGAATTAAACAGTGCTGTAATACAGATGTCCCATCATTAATTAAATATACTGTAACCTGCAGTAGTCTCAAGAGTACAGCTTCACAATCTGAGGTAGTCACATGTGAGATATATCCCCTGTTCAAATGCTGAATCATGACAGAAGTGAGGCTGTTGGAAAGTGTTTGAATCACCACAGGTCTAATATGTGAACAAAGCCTAGAAGTACCAACCTGAACTGTGAAGTTGCAGAATGTGTGAGAGTGACAGAAAGGCTCATGTATGAATAAATAAAGTAGTAATAACCCTGAATATATAAGCCTCAGTGTGTTTGTACAGAACTAAATGCATGTGGGAAGTACAAATTAACATCCCAAACTGATTTCAGTGTGTCTGAATCTGAATGTCTAGCTCAAAATCTGTATATGGTGATAACAGTAAACAATTTGCAGATAGAATGAATGATTATCTGACAGACTAAACAGCCATAGTTGTCCCCTGTCCTGTCATCAAAGTGTAGCAGGATGATGTATCTGATCAAATTCAAAATAAGTAGGATAGTGATGTATGTGTAACAGGTGTAGCATGACAGTCAAATAAAGATTATTTTGAAACATCAGCCTCAACTTAATTGTGTATCTATGATAAATGTGAATCAATGTTTAACATATGAATGTGTCATCACTTTCTATCCCCACCCAACCCTGTAATTCCATATAACAACATCCACTAAATAATGGTATGTGAACATTTCATTAATCATGGACATTTGTCCGTTCCAAACATATATGCATGTCTGTTCGTGCATGTGCCCTGTTCATACCTGCAAATACGATGGCCTGTTGCCATTAATCAACCCTGCATGTCGTTTGACTGTGTTTTGCTGTTCAAATAATGCATGTGATATTGATATGCCCCTTGTTCAATGGTGTTCATATCTGGGTGTTTGTTTGATGGGAATACTAATGCATGCTGTTACAACTAATCTGAATGGAATAAAATGCCACTAACCCAAACTAACATAACTACTCACAAACCTAGAACGCTTGGGAAGGCAGGTCCCAGCAGACCCACCTCTCCCACCTCAGCTGGCGACTGCACCTGGCACTAGTGCCCAGGCTGGACCCCCCTCCGGTGGCCCTGTGCCACCTTCGGGTGGAAGCGCTGCAGGGGATGGGGCCCGTCCCCCCCCTGCAAGGGTGGCGGAGGGTTCGTCCACTCACCCTCCAGCGGTGTCTGGTCTGTGGTGCGTAGGAGATCCAAGACACTGTTCTTGGACCCCTCACGCCAGCTCGAGGCTCGTGTGGCACAGCTAACGGCCCGGCCATTGCACCGCCTACAGCCCCAGCACAGCCCCGTCCTGGGCTGTGAAGGAACAGTGGCAACTGCCTATGGGTGGGGATATCAGTTCCACTGTTGCCATCTGTGGGCTCGTGCATCTCGGATATCCCAACCTCCGTCCCCGTCAATTGTGTAACCCCCCCACGTGTGTCATACACCGTCCCTGTATGCGTCTTGTCTGTCTTGTCTGTTAACCTACCCAACCTACCTCCCCAGCTTTACCGACTTCCTTCACCTGTCATACCACTCTCACCTGTAAAAAAAAAAAAGGGCACTCTGTCCCACAAAAATCGCCCCATACATAGCTGTCCATGTCGCACACGTCTGCTTGACATTGAAACAGTTAATTACAATTGGCTCTACAACAACTATTAATGTTGTCCTGACACCTCTCTCAGGGGTGAAAGGTTTTTAATGTCTCACCAAAATACATGGAAATGCACAGCTGTTGCTGCCAAAGACATGGGCATCTATGGGCCTTACCTACATCCCTCCTGCAAATCCCACGCTTGTTTCCCTACTGTCTTACCCTCTTTGTGACCCCTTTTTCACCACTTTCCTGTCACCCCTTTTTCTTTTCTTTCAAAGAAATTAGCGGGTGTGCTTGTGTTAGCGGAGCTCACTGCCAGTCGCATGCGTGAGCTCAGCGCAAACGAGCAGACCTGGTTTAAAGTGCTTAAAAGTGCCTTTATGGCACTTTGATTGACAGGTCCTGTACTCAGTTCGAAAGTTTGCTAAGAAAAATAAATTCCCACTGTTAGTCTCGAACCCAGGACCTTGGTAACATTAGTCCGTATGACCTACCACTAAGCCATGCCTGCTTTACAAGAACACAGTGCTAAAATAAATATAACATGTAATAGTAGGAATCAGTATAAAGGCAATATAGGAGATGTACTATCCAAAGCATGTCAGGTAGAGTTGTAATGGCCAAATTACTGGATTCCCATACTAGTTCAGTGTGAACAGAAACAGCCCTGCTACCTGTTAGCTTGTACATAATAATGTAACGTAATGTACATATGTGAAGGTATGTATATCTACACATACATATATATAAATATATATTAATACATATGAAATATAATCGTAGGTCTCAGTAGCCATACACACTCACTACAGGAAAAAGTTAACATAATTGCTGCAACCTGAATCTGCAACACAGCCTGACCCCTGTGTGACCTACTTACCCTTCTAACTGCTTACAGGTGGCCTCAGCACTTTGATTGACAGGTCCTGTACTCATTTCAAAGTTTGCAAAATAAAAATTCCCACTGTCAGTCTCAAACCAGGACCTAGGTAACATTAGTCTGTTTGACCTACCACTAAGCCATGCCTGCTTTGGAAGAACACCCTGCTAAAATAAATATAACATGTAATAGTAGGAATCAGTATAAAGGTAATATAGGAGATGTACTATCCAAAGCATGTTTGGTAGAGTTTTAATGGCCAAATGACTGCATTCCCATACTAGTTCAGTGTGAGCAGAAACAGCCCTGCTACCTGTTAGCTTGTACATAATAATGTAAGGCAATGTACATATGTGAAGGTATGTATATCTACACATACATATATATAAATATATATTAATACATATGAAATATAATCGTAGGTCTCAGTAGCCATACACACTCACTACAGGAAACAGTGAAGATATATGCAGCAACCAGAATCTGCAACACAGCCTGGCTCCTGTGAGACCTACTAAGCCCTTTAACTGCTTAAAGGTGCCTCCAGCACTGTGATTGATAGGCCCTATACTCAACTCAAAAGCAGAATATGAGCATACTAGTAGGCCCTACCACAAGACCATTGTAACACTAGTCTGTATGACCTACCACTAAGCCATGACTCTCATACAGGAATATAGTGCTAAATAAGTGGAACATGTAATAGTAGGAATGAAGATAAAGGCAATATAGTATGTCTACTACCCAAAGCATGTCAGGCAGACTTTTATAGTCCCAATTACTGGATTCCCATACTAGAGTAGTGTTAACGAAACAGCCCTGCTAATTGTTAGCTTGTACCCAATAATGTCAGCTAATGTACATATATGAAAGTATGTATATGTACACAGATATATATATATATATATATTTATATAGCAATACATATGACATATAGTTGTAGGTGTCAGTATGCATACACACTCACTACAGGGAACAGGCAAGATAAATGCAGCAACCTGAATCTACAACACAGCATGAAGCATGGGAGATGTACTAACCTTCACACTCACAGAACACTGTCAACAGCATACCAGCATGGTCCACGCCCTACAATCTGAAAGGGCAACGCCTATCTCACATACCCTTTTATAGCAGTGTCCTGAAATCACAGTGAGACATGCAATTAGTACACACCCAGCTGCTTGCAATTAGCAAATGCTGCCTTACAATTGGTGCAGAGGCCATCACATGGACCTATGCAGATACCTACAAAAGTATTCAGTACCCACACTCCACTCATGCAATACAGTCATTGCACAAACCAAATGAGAAAGAGAGAGAGAGAGAGAGAGAGAGAGAGAAGACAAAACAAAATATACAAACAGCCAGCAGAAAAACAGTAGCAGCAGCAGCAACAGCAAAATTCAAGCAGCACTGACACACAAAGCTGCCACATAAAAAAGGTAATGCAAAGTAGCAGGTTAATCCTGTGTATACTGTGACACCTCCAAATGTATCATAGTTCACTATCTATAGGTATGTCCATGAGATAGGTTGTGTGTAGATAGTCATGAAATATAAACATATGTAATATTGTTGTACATGTGGGCCATAACTAACACTTCCATAGCTTAGAACACAAGGCCAGTTGTGCATATGATGCAGTAGTTCCCAGGGTCAGTAGAGGTTCCTCCTCATTGGTGTGGGACCACTGTGTATGTATGGCACTGTTCAGGTACATATCCTGTAGTATGGCCAGGGATTAATATCAGTCTGTCATGTGGTGCTATGTCCTCCAGGGTTGAATGTAGCACACATCCAGGGATACCATTTCGTAACAGTGATGATATGTGTTCTGCAATGATGAGGGTGGCTCTCACCTCGACATGTGAGAGGATAGGGAGGTTACAGTCATCTGGGATAACTAATAACACGTGTGTAGGACAATGGGGGGGGGTACCTGCACCTAAACTGTCTGCAACATTGTTGGCAATATCTGTGCATTTGGTGAATGTGAAGCATCTTAACACTGCAGACAACAGATGCCTTCCTGTCATGTGAATCTGCCCTGTGCTGCAGTAGCCTCCTACTATTGTTATACAATATGCCTGTATCTGTAGTCCACTGGACAGGATTAATAAGTGGTGTGCAGTTGTTCTGGGTTAGATAACTGTGTGCACAGTACATGCAGTATGTGGGATGTCTGTGGTAAGCATATGCAAATGTGCTGGCGGTGTGTGTTGTGGCTTCCACTGGCCCAGTGGGCTGCATGGATAGCATCACTGTCATAACTACTGAATAACTGTGTAATAACATGCATACATAGCAAGGTAGTGTATTGTGCTTGTGGTGTTGTTCAGATATGTATATCCAGGCTGAGTAATGTGTGTCCACATCACAGGGTTGGATGGCAGCACACATCCAGTATGTATGGATGAACACCCAGAATGTGTCGCGTGTCACCTGTGCAGGCGTATCTGGCCATTACCTGTGCATCCCCACAACACACACACATGCAACATATGGCAGAAGTACTATAGCAGTACACACATGTTCATAGGTTCATACTAGGCTATCTGCCGAGGGCATTTACAAGCCTAGCCCATCGTTTGTGGCTTGCCACCCCTTTAGTATGGGGAACCATACCCATTATTTTGCTGTGCCTCTGTCGAGCAGTGACACTGAGGTAATCCCTGGGGTATATCTGCGATCACCCATCCATTGGTCAAGATTTCTCTTGAACAAGGCCAGCGAGGTGCTCTGCCTCACATATACCGTGATTTTGTTCCACAGCATAGGGAGTCTTTGGGTGATGAATCTATCCCTCCAGCATGTCCTATTAATAGCCGTGTCGAGGTTTAAGTCTCCTGGCCTTGTGGCTCTGATGGATCTAGATTTTTTTAGGTGAAGCATATTCATCAAATCTGGGTCTGACATGGCCTTGTATGTTGGGCAAAGGTCACCTCTGAGCAAGCGGTAAGCGACTGAATAGAACATACATGGACATGCTGGAGGGGCAAATTGCTAACTGAGAGGCTCCCTTTACTCTGTAATGAGCTCGAACAGTTGAGAATGAACAGTTCATAGGTTCATACTAGGCTATTTGCCCTAGGGCATTGGTAAGCCTAGTAGAATGTGTTTGTCTTTGCCACCCAATCACAAGTTATGCTGCTATGCCCTTGTCCGACTTTAGTATACTATGCCTCTGTCTAACAGCGACATAGAAGTGATACCTGGGGTACAACTATGATCTCCATCCACTCATCCAGATTCCTATGGAAGAGAGTCAATGAGGGACTCTGCCTAACCAGTAGTGTGAGCTCATTACAGAGTGAAGGGAGCCTGTTGGTTAGGAATATGCCCTCCAGCATGTCCATGTATGTCAGTGCTGAGGTCCAGCTCTCCTGAGCATGTGGCTGTATGGGACTCTGATTGCCTGAGGTACATCCGTTCATTACTGCTAGGTAGGACATGGCTGTATATGGCATGCACAGATTGCCCTGAACAGGCAGTATGCCACTGAGTCCAGCTGGATTCACTTTACCTGGGCAGCATATGACATCTGTGTGAGCCATTGCATCCCTTGATGATGTACTGTTGTCCTGTACCAGTTGCTGTAGGTGTCTGGTTAGGTACATCCCAAAAGGTGCATTGTATGCAATTATAGGCCTGATGATGGATGAGTACAGAGGCACAATGACCTCCCTGCCATACATGTGAATCAGTCATGATTAGCTGGGCTATATAACATGTCTGTCAATCCACGTTGGCCATGTGGTAGACAAATGACAGACTGCTACCATGTTTCTTCCCAGTTCCCCAACTACGTCTAGTGTACTCAATGGCCTAACACCTATGTTGTACTGTGCCACCAATGTGGGCGTGGGAATCTGCATTGAATACTGATACTCCCCTCCCTTGTTCAAGTGTTGTGGCCGACAAGAATGGTAACAGCTATAACGTGGTAGTACTGGTGTGCTCCTGTGAAACCTGAAACAGGTTCATGTTACTGCACAGATATCGATCTCCAGAATGCTAGGTAGGGTTTTGGGTGCGTGCATCCTTGGGTCTAGGCGTCCAGTGTTGAGTAGCATCACTCTTACTTCCTCATCCTTTGTGATACAAATGGATGTGGGTTTGCCTTATGAGCCTTGCCTAATACAGGCACTATGGGTGTAGCAGGAGGCTCCGCCAAATGTCAATAGGACTGTGGTGACAGGTGCAAGCTGTCCCTAGCAAAGCATACCACCCCAAGATGGCAGGGATTGGCACACCTGTGAATGACACCAGTATGTCAGTCAATTGTTGGAAGGGATCATTGTGCCTTGATATTGTGGCATTGTTCTAGGTGAGGGTAGGCTGCTACTCAAGGTCAGGGTCAAACTGTCCCGGGCTTCGTGCTCAGAGAGCTCTGTAATGTCTCATGTCATGTAGTCCAGGGAGGAATGTGTCAGGCCATTCACAGCAGCATGGACATTGACTGAGTCATACCTGTACCTGCCTTGGGGTTACCTGACTGTTTGTGTTATGTGGCAGGTCATAGTGACTGACAGGCTGCACACCGTGACCCTCACCTCGTTAAGCCTGGTGAACGTGATGTGAGTGTGCCTGATCATAGAGGCACCTAGTACAGGTGTATGAGGTGTGTTGTTAACTGTTAATGGCTGTGAGTGTTCAGCACATTGGCTTTGTGTGATATGTGTTGCACATGTTCGTTTATGTGGTAGTGGTTGCCTGGATGTCTGCATAGGAGGTCTCTGCTGCATAGGCAGAGCTGTGGTCTGAGCCTACAAGTATGATCATGTGTGATCATGTGTTAGATCCGCTGTTGTGTTAGGTCTCGTGAGACTGGAAGTGTAGTGAGTGATCCCCTTTGCCACGTGACTGGTTATGGCGGTATTGAGTAGACAGAGCCTAGCCTCCAGTCTGGTATATGGTTGCATCACTCACATGAGTTTGAATTTGTCGTTAGGAGGGCAAGGTTGTCTGTGTACATGCATCTGTTCTAACATTGTCTCTGGAGTACCACACTCACCAGCTGGACTGAGGAGGGAACTGACAACTGACCTCTGGACATGCTAGAATACTATTGTGAACTCTGTAATCAGTAATGATTGAAAACAAGGTCCAGTGGGGAGTGAGGGTGTACTGACATTACCTACAACTGCTGACTGATATAAAAGCGTCAGTGAGCAAATGCCAGGTAACCTAAGTGCAATGTGTCACAATGAAGTAAATGCAACAATGACAAGCAGTCACTTGCTGTCATGTGTAACATGGAAGTACGTACAGTAAGCAATGCAGATAACAGTAGTGAGTCACAGATGTGTTGCAAAGATGTGTACTATGTGGAAGTAGCATACCAGTGAAATAACAAGCTAACAGATAACAAGCATATAAACAAAGGTAGATGCAGGAGGCCTGGATGTAGTGTTTGCTACAACAAACAAGGTGTAGCAATGTCAGTAAGATACAGCTCAGATATGCAGGCACTATAAACCTGATACCAGATGTCCCCAGCTATGAATGGCAGAGTACAGCCTATTGTCACACATGAGTGCAGACCACAAACCTCGTTAATGTTAAATAACTGGCCTAAAGGACAACTGCCCATACCAGAAGTAATACACTTGTACACTGGGCCCACAATCAGCAGTTCCCAACTTCAATGGATGAAAGATATGTGTCCTGCCACCACAGTGCTTGCCACCAACCTCCTAATGTAAAACAACTGGTCTGAAGGCCAAGTACTTAGTACAAATGACATAGAATGATAGCTACACTGTAATCAGGTTTTAACCAATCAGTAATAAGTAGAAGTTAACACACCCTGTATAGAATGTGTACCATGTATTGTTGAGATACTATTCTGATAACCTGTATGTGTACCTTTCCAGATAGACATGGCACCGAAAAGAAATCCTGTGTACTCTGCTGCAGAGGATGACGTGATCCACCAGAGCCTGGTGCGTGACTATGCCATCCTGTTCTCACGCACCACCCAGAATCAGCAGGAGAGGTCTGCACTGTGGCAAAGCCTCGTTAGCAGGATAAATGATGTTGGCATGCATGATAGGACATATGAGCAGGTGAGACATCACTGCAGTGATTTGATAAGGAATGTCCGCCAGCGTGCTGCAGATATCCGCAGGCAACAGGCTGCCACAGGTGGGGGGGTGGCCACATCCCCCCCTCACCAGACAGGAGGGGCTACTGCTAAGTGTTGTGGATCCAGCCCCAGAACAACAGCAAACATCATGCATCCTGATGGAGGTTGGATCCACACAGCAGCAAGACAGCGGCGTGCAGGTAAGATGCCATATTCATTTATTGTTATTACTTTTACATTTGTTGACCCAGATAGTCTAGCTGGATATGAGTTCATTTTCAGTAGAGGCCTGTGGAGAAAAGCTCCACACATAGCGTAATAAAGGCAGACAGACAAGTTGTCAATACAGACAGCCAACATAATAGAATTGTACACCAGCCTGTTAATTAAATAAACATACATGTAAGGAAGTCAAACAGTTTAGAGTCATACACAATGTACTGTTGGTTTCAAAGCAATCCTACCTAAAGCATAATGGTTATGCAATAAGGCAAAAGCCATATACATAATAGTTAGGGCTCAGAAGGGTAGAGAAGTAGAAGGAGTATGACAGATACAATGATATGGAAGAGGCAGGAGTCAAGAAGGAAGTGAGGAAAACAAGGAAGACAGTCAAGAGGAGGTGGGAGGGATGGGAGAAGTAGGTCAGAGCATAGAAGGACATCAAGGTGAAAGAAACAGGGTAGAAGCTAGTTTCTATGCACAATGAGGGTTAAAGGTGAAGAGCGTAGGGAGAGGGATGTTAGCCTGGACTCCAAGAAGAACAAAGCCAGTGGTTTTGGACGTACAATTTGAGTTGACGTTTGAAGAGGTAAGGGTGAGATTAGAGTTAACTCCTGGTATGTACATATGACTGTTCTGTACGCTGTTACTTCATGCACGCATAAGGTGTGCATGTGGTATGTATCTGTCATCATGATATATATACAGACATGATGTGCAGCTGATGTGTATAAGGGAACTAGTGTACTACTGTACTGTATCATGTGCAAAACAAATGGCACACATGTGCCCACTGACATTACTCTCTTCACACTTCCAGGTCCTCCCATGTATCAACGAGGCAGGCCATACATGCTGGTGAGTCTTTTTAACAGTATCTGTAAAACAATTTATAAAACTAGGAAGAGTAGTGTAACTCTGTAGTAGACATGCTGGTGACTGTGTCCACAATAACTGTAATTGACAGGTAGTAAATTGAGTAGTGTAACATGGTATTGATGTGTGTGTTTACTGTGGGGTGTGCATGTGTGCAAGTGTGCCTGTGCCCAAGTGTGCATGTGTGTTAGTGTCCATGAGTGCATGTGTCCATTTCTGAATGTGTGCATTAGTATTGAAGTGCATCTCTTTCAAATATGTATTGAGACTGTAATCTGTGTTCCATGTTTTCCTCCCGTAGGTTCTGGTGCTGCTCTGGTGACCTGCAGCAGGGAACCTGAATCTTGTGCCCCAGGTACTGATGATGATGAAATGTCTGTAATGGTGCAGGAAGGTGTGTCTGGGTCCGCCATTGGTCAGCCAATTGACAGTACACAGCTTTCAACCCGTCAATGCGCACAGTCATCCTGCCGTTACATCCTTTATCACCATTGTCCCTAGGTGATGGACAGTCAGCAGTGGGCATAGATCAGGGTAATGTGGTACCTGTGGCACATGCATCCTCACAACGCAGCCATGTGCAGAGGCCTCCAATGGTACCCGCAGACAGTCGCCCATGGGTTCTCGGGGCATCCGTGGCCGTACTGCCTCTGGCCGACGTGCCCAGGGAGGTATGTCAACCTCCAATATGTTTAGAACTGTCATGCAGGCACAGGCACGTATGGAAAGGTACACCAGACAGGGTCTGAGGGAGCTGAGCATGTCGCATAGCCATGACAGGCGGCATGCATGATGTTGCGAATGCTATCCGTAACTTCACAGATGTCGTTGACAGGCGTTGTGAGGGCATACAACAGCTGCTCCACAACCAGATGTCCATGGGCCAGAGGCGATGGTGTGCGTTTGCGGCGTCGGCGTGGCGTATGCCAGCAAGAGCACCAGCTGGCAGTGGCGGGGCGACAACGGGCCCACTCGCGCCTCAAGTGCCAGCACCAGCCCCAGCAATGCTGGGTCTGTGCTGTCATCCAAACGCCCAGGAGACCACGTGCACGTGGCTCTGGACAGTCCCAACAGGGAACTGTGTCCAGTCAACACACCCTGCTTCCGATGACAGTACCCAGTCTGGGTTAGTACGGATCTGACCCGTAGCACCCTGCCAGGCACAGGTACCGTGTCCGTGCCCACAGACACTGATTTGGATGACCTGACAGGTGCAGTCTGTGGCTGTCCACAAAACCCTGTACATGGCAGCCATTATGTGGGACTGTGTGCGTGCTTACACACATGCAGAAACCTAACACCTAGGGCAAACACATACACACACACACTGCACCAACAACGGTCCACCCTGTACTGCTGCCCCTCACAAACACACATACACACACATGTCAATTGGTGTTACCAGTGGCGGCTTGGGCATATCTAACCCACACCCTGTGCATATGATGACACTGTGCCACCTCCTGCATACTACAACATCGGTGCAGGTAAAGGTAAACACGTTGCTGATGCACAGGGTGACTATAGATGTGTATAAGTAGTAACATGTTGGTAACTGTTGTGTGTTGCAGTATAAATGTGTGTATATCCCATCAGTCCTGCTGCAGTAACTGTATGAATGTCCTCAATTGTTATCTGCACCCATACTACTTAACAAAGTGTACCTGCAGCACACCATCACATGCTAACATTGACTATGGCAATGTGCATCTTGTGCTGTTATGTAGATTCAGCTACATGTATCTGTTCTGTCACACATGCATTTATACACACCCTGCTACCCACACACATGCACGCTCACCTGCCATTCCCATTATTTATCACCCTACATGAGTAGCTGTTGATACATGACAGGTACACATTTCAGAAGTGCACTATGTTGTTTACTACTGGCATCCCCTTCTCTACCTGTACTCACAGGGTGCAGGCAACGTCATCATTTGGAAGATGTAATGTGCATCAGGTACTGTAGTACCCTGATTGCCACAGCAAACATGCTTCCCATACGGAAATGCACACACAGACACATCCCACATCCACACACTTGCCACATTCAGGCTTCAGAACACTATCTAGGTATATGGGTACATGTGCATGTTCAAGTAGCATGTAACACTATACTGAGTACTGGCACTTAGTTGTCTGTTGTCATGTTGTCTGTATAGAATAAAAGAATTGTTTTATTATCCTACTCCGTTTTGTGGACATTACTTGAACAAGTGTTACCTTACATGTGTTATCAGTACCAACACCTTCTGTTTTGTAGTTTTGTTTGTATAGGGTGCTATCAACATCACTGCTTGTTAAGGGTAATGACCACCCTGCAGTGCATAGCCCCATGTGGCAAAAGCCACATCCCACCCCATCATTGTGCACACACTAACCCCACCAACAGTAAAACACATACTTTCCATTTGCAAGATTCAAACCCACCTAACTGTGCAATGACAGTAGAAACAGACACATTAGCAGAGTGTGCTATTTGCAGTAGTTGGAGAAACCTTTACTAATGCTGTACTTAGAGGGTGCTGACATCATCTGTGTGTAGGAGGAGGGATGTGCACCCTGTAGTGTGTTCTCCCAGTTGGCAAAAGCAGTTAACCCTCCCAGCATAGTGCACACACATAAACCACACTCATACATTCCCTTTGCAGGATTCAAACCCCCACCTAACTACGTTATGACACTGAAGAAAGACACATTAGCAGAGCGCGCTATGCAAATTACTGGAGGACTTTACTACAGGTGATATAGTTATACAGTCCTGACATCATCACTATTTCAAAGGGGATCTGCATCCTGTGCGATACTGTCACGGTTGCTAATAGGGACATTCCCACACACACACATCGATGTGTTGGAGGTTTGCATATGTGGGGGATCCAGAACACCAGTGTGATTAGTATATGGTTTGATTGCAACAATGAGGATTATACTCCCAGTGGTGATTAGTTTTTACTCATGTTTGTAAAGATCAGCTCTAGTATATCTGCCCCTCTTGTGGGAAGGTTGGTTACCTGTTCCATAGCCAAAGAATGTCTGATCAATGGGAATCTTAGAGCTTGGGTATTGTGGCCTGTGTAATGTACACAGTCTATGTTTGGGTAGCTGGCATCACCCAGTATGATGGTGTTTGCAGAGTAATCTAAACTCTCCTGTGTCAGCATGAAGGCTGTGTGGGAGACCTGAGTTTGAGAGGGTGCTGTAAGAGCTCCTCTGTGTCTCTTTCCATGTGGTCCAGGGAGGTGCGTCCCAACAGGTAGCTGACTGTGACCCTCCCTTGCTCTGTCTGGAGGCTGACGTCTGTCAACAGCTCATGTCAAGCAAGTGCACACCCCTCATAAATGATGTGGAAGCCTTCAAAGGCCCAAGGCCTGTTGAAAATATGGACCAGACTGCAGATACCTGTATAGAGGCATTCTGTGGACACATTCAGGAATGCATGGATCATGAAGCCACATATGAAAGCATGACCCAATTCTCCAAAGGCAGATGTCCTGGGCGCGGACACCAGCCATAAACACACTATACAATAGAAGGATGGCGCCACTACATGATACAACAACCTCCCAAAATGTGAAGGCACCACTGATGAGTATTGGAAGACAACTACAGGCACCCATATGATTGTCTAAGGCCATCTTTGAGAGAGGATTCCACAAGCCACTGAGGATAATCACAAGGCTGCCTGTAGTTATGTTAGTAACCTGGGTGGTACTACCCAGATATGCTCAGAGGTAATACAATATGTCACACAAAATATAAAACACACAGACATTGCCATCATCCTAGTGGACAGGTTCAATGCTGCCTTCTCTCCCCACCACACCAAAAGGGAACATATGTCTCGCATCACAGTGCTTCCCCTGACATCACAGATGCTCAGGTAAGAGATGCCCTTCCCAAAGCAGTAAACACTGCATCAATGGGACCAGACAGTGTCCCAGGCTGTGTCCTACATGAACCACAAGAAGAGCTACACCCAGACATAACACCACTGTTCAATCCCAGCCTTAATACATGATATGTGACCAGAGAGTGGCATACAGCAACAGTGGTCCCTCAACATGCAGGTGGTGCCGTCACGGATCCTGGACACTACTGCCCCATATGTCTGACTAGCTTTGTCTGCAAAGCTATGGCAAGAATCATCAAGAACCTCACATATCTAGATATTGTGGACCTACAGACATGTCACCATACACAGTTTGGCTTTGTCAATGGCAAATCCTGCCTATCAAACCTGTTTGCTTTGTTTGAAACAGTCACCAAGGCCACTGTCAAGGGGTAGGAGGTCCACACAGCCTACCTGGACCTTGCATAAGCCTTGGATACAATACCCCTTGTGCATTCTAGGGAAGCTCACCAGTGTACATATTAACCCCTATGTCACTATGGGTATTGCACAGTGGCTCAAGGGCAGAACACACATGGTAGAATTGCTGGAGCCATGTCAGCCTCCAACCTGGTACAAGTGGTGTCCCACAAGGCAAAGCCCTAGGGGCTGTCATGTTCATTATATATTTGTCATAGGTACAGGCCAACATGGAAGTACTGTGGCTCAGCACGTCACAGGTGACTGCAGACCGAACACCATAATCAACTCAACAGCTAACACCGCATCCTCCAAAAGGGACTCTTGCAAACACACGACTTGTGCCACAGCCATGGCCTCAACATGAATGACAGAAAGAGTATAGTCATCCCTTTGTCAAACAGTAAATGACCACAATGTACCACATATGTGTTAATCCAGTAAGTGCAGACCTAGGAATTATGGACCTTGGGGTGCGGGTTGATAGCATCCTACCATTTGACAACAACATGGACAAAGTGGTTAGGTAAGCATGTGATATGGGCCACATCATCATGGGATCCACATGTAGGCCAGGGAGGACATTGTGCCCCTTTACTCATCCCTCATCATGCCCATAATTGACTATGATGAACCTGTCGGCATGCACCTTACCAGACACCTGCAGCAACTGGGGCTACCACATATGTACCTCGACAAGGGGATCAAAGTGCTCAAACAGATGCCACATACTGACTGGTTAAAGTAGCAGCAGCTCTACTCAGTGACATACTGCCTCTTCATAGGCAATCTGTGCCTTACATAGAAGGCCAGGTCATACCCTCACGTAATGGCCATGCTGCATCTCAGAATATCCAGATCCCACCAGGATACACGCTGGAAATACATGAACTTCAGGAGTGATATACATAGGACATGGTGGAGGGCACATTCACAACTCAGAGGCACCCTTCATTCCTGATTATTATCCCAATAGAGGTTAGGCGGACTGACTCAGTGACTATCCTCAAGGCGATATTAATGACTGGATGTGACATTGTAGGGTTACCCTGGGTATCACTTATGTGTCACTGTGAGAAAGAGGCACAGTATACTAACCTTGGAAAAGGGCATAGCAAGACAGATTCACAATGCATGTTGAAAGGCACGCACATTCTGGCTAGGTGGATACATGCCCTGGGCAGATATCCCTGTACGAACCTATGGACCTATGTCTCTTTTCACCATTGGCCCTATGTGCTGTCAATCACCAATGTAATCTCAATACTCGGTAGCATGTGCAAAGGTCAGTTGTCAGTCACCTCTATGGTACAGTTGTGGAATATGTGTGTCATGTAGTAATGTCACAGCTGCCACATGTACACAGTCAACCTATCCCTACCCATTGATGTACATCACATGTATGAGATGGAAACACATGGCCAAACTGTAACAACAACATACAAGTCAGTCAGATGCATGGACACATATGACTCAGTCATTGTCCATGCCACCACAACTGATGTGGGATGTCGCTCACTGGGATACGTGATAGGGAACATGGAAGGGATCACTGAGCAAGTGACACAGGCTGGTAGACCCCTGACCTTGGTTGGCATCAGACCCTCACCAGGGATTCCGACAAATTACTGAATGCTAATGAATAAGTGTATCTACAACACCCTAGCTGAATGGTTCTTAGCATGCAGTCACTGCATTGCTATGGAATACTGTCTTACCACTCCCACAACAGGTGAAAACATGCAGCTCCTGTACATTAACAACATGTAGACCTTATGCCCCAGACCAGGTGTGCATCCCTCACTACTAGGCTGATAGCATCTACATCTCACACTGTATATACACATCCCACATGCAGCATCTGCACAGAAGACCACGGTCATAATGTTACCCTGTGCAAATACCATGTATTCACATGTGGCAGGCATCACACATGGTAACTATTGAAAGTCACAGGTACATATGTGTATTTGGCACACACATACATCATGTGTTCATTGCCATAACCGGTGTAATCAATGTCATGCATTATTGTGAGGACAACCCACATACATGGGCATTCTGTGTGTGCACAACACACATGGCATGTCTGTAATCAAAAGCCATACATAATTGTGATATCGTTTAGAAATGGGTATGTGCATCCTGTAGTGTGTTTTCCCAGTTGCCAAAGGGATATATCAATCATACACACTTACCCCCTACACACACACTTGTCATGTGCGGATTCAAACCCTACCTAACTATGTTAAGACACTAGAGACCGGCGCATTAGCATGGCACTATTCGCATTACTGGGGAATGTCCTTTCCCTGATATACTTATAGGGTGCTGACATCATCAGAGTTTAGAAAGTGGAATGATCATCCTGTGGTGTGTTTTCCCAGTTGCCAAAGGGATGTTTCTTTCATACCCACACACTTACCCCTTCACACACACTTGTCATCTGCCGGATTCAAACCCCTACCTAACTATGTTAAGACACTAGAGACGGACGCATTAGCACAGCGCTATTCGCATTACTGGGAAAGTTCTTTCCCTGATATACTTATAGGGTGCTGACATCATCAGAGTTTAGAAAGTGGAATGATCATCCTGTGGTGTGTTTTCCCAGTTGCCAAAGGGATGTTTCTTTCATACCCACACACTTACCCCTTCACACACACTTGTCATCTGCGGATTCAAACCCCTACCTAACTATGTTAAGACACTAGAGGCGGACGCATTAGCACAGCGCTATTCGCATTACTGGGGAAAGTCCTTTCCCTGATATACTTATAGGGTGCTGACATCATCAGAGTTTAGAAAGTGGAATGATCATCCTGTGGTGTGTTTTCCCAGTTGACAAATGGCATGTTTCTTTCATACACACACACCCCCTTCACACACACTTGTCATCTGCTGGATTCAAACCCCTACCTAACTATGTTAAGACACTAGAGGCGGACGCATTAGCACAGCGCTATTCGCATTACTGGGGAAAGTCCTTTCCCTGATATACTTATAGGGTGCTGACATCATCAGAGTTTAGAAAGTGGAATGATCATCCTGTGGTGTGTTTTCCCAGTTGCCAAAGGGATGTTTCTTTCATACACACTTACCCCCTTCACACACACTTGCCACCTGCTGGATTCAAACCCCTACCTAACTATGTTATGACAATAGAGATGGGCGCATTAGCTTGGGCGCTATTCGGATTACTGAGAGAATCCTTTTCTCCAATATACTTATAGGGTGCTGACATCATCAGAGTCTAGAAAGTGGAATGATCATCCTGTGGTGTGTTTTCCCAGTTGCCAAAGGGGATGTTTCTTTCATACACACTTACACACACACTTACCCCCTTCACACACACTTGCCACCTGCTGGAATCAAACCCCTACCTAACTATGTTATGACACTAGTGACGGACGCATTAGCACGGCGCGCTATTCGGATTACTGAGAGAATCCTTTTCTCCAATATACTTATAGGCTGCTTACATGATCAGTGTCTAGAAAGGGGCACGCCCATCCTCTGGTGTGTTTTCACATTTGCTAGGGGTAACATTTGGACCAAGTGTGTGAGCATGCCCAGTTCAGCCTTCCTGTGGCATGTTGTGTGAAAGATGTCTCATTTATCTAAGTGTGTGAGCATGCCCAGTGTGGGCTTTACATATGTTGAACTCTGCAGCCCATCACATTTGTGGATGAGTGTGACCTTCAACAAATACCTCCAGTTTATGGTTGTGTGTTCTGTGCCATGTTGTGTAGTTACTGTCCGAATGCTTTTGTGTGAACAAAACTGGGAGTATACTGTGCCTGCAGGTTTTGCATGGGATACTTTGCACACAATTGTCAACATCCGTTCATACTGACCTAACACTGTAGCACTGTCTAGTGTAGTGTTTCAGTACTTTCACTGTGGTGGTCAGTATCCTGGGCTTCAGTCCTATCACTGATTTACATTTCCATAGTGTGCACAACAGGCTGGTTAAGGTCCAGTTGTGCACATCTGCACAAAGGCAGTGCCTCTACAGACCCTGTTAATTGCTGCCCCATAAGCAACAAGTGTAGTCTGCAAATCTATGGAGAGGATCATAATTGAGCTCATAAACAAAGATATAGGGGACATGCAGACATTGTACCCATCCCATTTTGGCTTGGTCAGGGGCAGATCATGCCTTTTGTACTGGGTTGACATCTTCAAATTGGTCACTTAGGCCATTGTTGGGGAAAGGCAGTCCATACAACCTACCTTGGCCTTGCTAACACTTTCAACACAATACCCCACTCAGGTATTGTGGAAAGCCCTCACAACTGAAATGTAAACCCATATGTCACAAGATGGGTTGCAAACTGGCTTAAGGATGGGACCCACAGGGTTAGAGTTGCTGGCACTATGTTAGACTCCAGGCTGGTCACAGGTGGTGTCACACAGGGCTCAGTCCTTGGCCACCATTGTTTGTCATGTACTTCCCATGAGAACAGGCCAACATGGGAGGACTTTGGATGACAATGTTAGCAGATGAGTGCACACTGGGCACCATAGTGGACAGTGCATCACACACAGATATCCTTCAGAAGGGACTCACAGTAACTGATAGCTGGTGCCAGGGCCATGGCCTGAAGTCAGAGTGCACAACATGTGTAGACATACCCTTCAGGAAAAGCAAGGTGACCCCAAGCTACCATATTGGTGGCAATCCTCTAAGCACAGAGGAGGTTATCACGGACCTGGGGACCCAGGTTGACAGTCGCCATTCTTCTCAGACTCACATTGCTAAAGTGGCTAGGAAGACCTTCTACATTGCCCACCTGATAAGGATGGGATTCACATCCAGATCTAGTGGGTCATTGTTCCCCTGTACTCTTCAGTTATCAGACCGGTGATCAAGTCAAATGCCCTATTCTGGCTGTATCTCACCCAACATCTGCAGCAATTGGAGACACCCTGACTGTCCCCACCTAAAGGATCAAGGAACCACAACAGCTGTCATATGCTGCCAGATTGAAGACACTCACACTCTATTCACTCACATACCGTCTGCTTAGAGGTGACATGTGCCTGACATGCGAGGCCATGTCCAAACAGAGATTAATGGACATGCTCCACCTCAGACTCAGAAGATCCACCTGAACCACTAGTGCAGGTGACTGACACCTTAGCAGGGATGTATGTTGGACATGTTGTAGGGATGGAGTTATCACTCGGAGACTCCTATGCTGTGGAATACAATCCTGGTCCATTTGAGGCAGAGCACCTTGCTGGCTGTGTTCAAGAGGTATCTTGACCTAATGCTAGTCGGAGAATGTGTTTGTCCATCAACACATTGTAAGCGTAGTTTGACATGTCATATGTCTTGTTTAGTATACTGTGCCTCTGTCTACCTGTGACATAACATTGATACCCAGGGTAAACCTCCCATCTCCCATCCACTCATTAGGATTCCTGTTGAGGGACTCAACCAGTGTCTTTATGGACAACCTGTACTGGTAGTTTACTCATGTGTGGGGGTGGCTTCTGTGTTTTGGATAATGCAGTACAGCCTGTCCTATATATGTCAGTGCTGGGGTTCAGTTCCCTCATGTGCATAGCTACCTGCCATTCAGATTGTACAAGGTGCAGCATGTGCATTGATTCCAGCTTGGACATGGCTTTCTACGTCAGGCACAGCTTGCATCTGGGTGGACAGCATGGCAGTGTGTGGAGCTGCACTCTGTTTAATCAGACTACACATTACATGTGTTCCAGCTCTGTCATACTCCTGGTGAGGTACTGTTGTGGACTTTACAGGTGCTGGATGTGTGTGCATGAGGTACACCCACAGGGGCTGTTGTGGTCATTTCTACTGGTGATGAAGATAACTGCAAAACCAGAATGACCTCCCCTTAGCTAGATGTCAGACAGCATGGACCATACAATCACAACTGGAAACAGGATTCTACACCTACCACCCTAGAACACAGTAAAGGAAAGACACTACGGCTGATGCTGCTCAATGCCCAAGGTCTCTACCTCAAGCTGCACACACTCTATGCCCTTCTCAGTATGTAGCACATTGATGTCTGTGCTGTGCCTGAAACCTGGTTCACAGTTTCTGACAGCACCCCAGCACTATCGGGTGTTACCTCATCTCATGCATTCCGGCACCAGCATCCCGACAACAACAAGAAGGATGGTGGGTGTCCATATTCATCAAGGACACCCTCACCTCATGGTTGGTGGCAACACACTATGCATCGGAGACCATCCAGGTGCCAGTGACCGTAGGCAAGACTGCTCTGCAGTTTGTAGCATGTTACATGCCACCCGCTCAAACTCAGGTACCTCACACAGCTATCCTGCAAACACTGAAGGGGATAAATGTATCTCCAAACACCATCCTACTGGGTGATTCCAACTATCCACATATAGACTGGGATCACTAATCATGCCACAACACTCTAACACAAAGGTTCCAAGAGTTCATACACTGAAATGCCATGGAACAACTGGTCCCAATCCCTCAAGTGGAGGCAACATACTAGAACACATCATCACAAACATGGGGTCACACTGTTCAACACCAGATGTATACCCATCATTGGTGAGATCAGATCATGGACTACTCTCAGTGGGAGTCCACATCCCACCCACACCCCAGATGGGAAAAAAGCGGTGAAGACCTTGTCAAATGCCGACTTCACATTTCTGAGCACTGGTGTGGTCTCTTTCAAGGCCCCCAGGCCAGCGGACACCATTACCCAAGCCACTGTATCACTTAGAAATGCCTTCTACCAGCACCTCCAGGACTGCATGGTTCAGGCAATCCAAAATAATAATGACTCTTTGTACCACAGGCAAGCATCCAGTCTGGTGGACCCTAGCCATAAACAAGCTGTACAACACAAGGAAGGAGCTACTACAAGATAGAGTGTAATCCGTATGGGGGAAGACACCCCTGCTCATTGTGAGTAAAACACTGGGTTCCCCCATACAATCATCCGAGGCATGTTTAGAGAGTAAACCCACTCAGGACTCCAGGGACAATCATGAGGCCTTTTTTACCTATGTTTGAAACCTGGGAGGAAACTCCCAGATATGCTCAGACTTAGTTCAGAATGATGTTGATATCACTGCACCTACAGACATTGGCAACATACTGGCTGACAGGTTCAGTGCAGATTTCTCCCCCCCCCCAACTGGGGGGGTATGTACACCAGAGGATTGTAGCCGCCCAAACATCTCCACTGCTGGGGTGGGAACTGCTCAATCCAAGGCAGAAAACACTTTATCCATGGGACCTGATGGTGTCCCCAGTTGTGTGCTCCATGAACTCAATGAGTAATTACACCCGCAGTTAGGGCAGCTGTTTAATCTTAGCCTCACCTCAGGATATGTTCCCAAGGAGTGGCATACATCAATGGTGGACCCACCTCACAAAGGTGGTGCCTCCACCAACCCAGAAACTACCATCCCATCCCCTTGACAAGCCTGTTCTGCTAGGCTATGGAGAGGATCATAATGGGAATTCTAAATGAAGACATAGGGGACTTGCAGACATTGGGTCCAATCCAGTTTGGCTTTGTCAAGGGCAGATCATGCCTTTTAAACTTGGTTGACTTTCTCAAAACACTCACCCAGGCCATTGCCGTGGGCAAGGCAGTCCACACAGCCTACCTTGACCTGGCAGAGCCTTTCGACCAATACCCCACTCAGGTATCATTGAAAACATCACCAGCAATTGTGAACCCATACATCACAGCATGGGTTGCAAACTGGCTAAGTGACGGAACACACAGGGTCAAAGTTGCTGGTGCCAGTTCACACTCCAGAGCTGTGACAAGTGGTGTCCCACAGGGCTCAGTCCTGGGCCCACATTTGTTCAGTATCTACTTTTCAGAAGTACGAGCAAGCACAGGAGGATTATGGCTGACAAAGTTTGAAGATGACTGCAAACTGGGAAGCATAGTTGGAAACCCATCTGACACAGACATCCTTCAGAAGGGTTTCATAGAGACGGCTAACTGGTGCCACAGCCATGGCCTTGCATTACACACTAAACAATGCATAGCCATACCCTTCAGGAAGAACAAGGTTACCACTACTTCCCATCTAGGTGGCAATCCTCTAAGCACAATGTACGTTATCAGGGACCTGGGCACCCAGATTGACAGTGACATTTTGTTTGACACTCACATTGCCAGGGTAGTTTGGAAGGCCTTCTACATTGGCCACCTCATCATGCAGTGATTCACATCTAGATCAAGGGAGGTCACTGTTTGTACTCATCACTCATCAGACCAATGATTGCATACAATGCCCCATTCAGATTGGATGGGCCCACATATTCCTCGACAGGAGGTGAAAGGGTCTCAAACATATTTCTTATGCTGCCCGACTGAAGGAATTCCAGCTGTATTCAGTCGCTTACTGTCTGCTCAGAGGTGACCTGTGCCTGACATACAAGACTATGTCCAACCCAGGATTAATGAACATGCTTCACCTCAAGACCTGTACATCCATCAGAACTACAAGGGCAGGAGACCTAAACCTCAACACAGATATTAATAGGATGTGCTGAAGGGACAGATTCCTCACCCAGAGAGTCCATATGCTGTGGAACAACATCCTGGTACATGTGAGGCTGAGCACCTCACTGGCTTTGTTCAAGTGAGATTGTGACCAATGGATGGGAGATTGCAGGTATACCCCAGGGATAACCTCAGTATCACTGCTTGACAGAGGCACAGCAAAATAATGGGCATATTATCCATCAACTTGCACGGGTGGCAGAAGCCACAAAACTCTGGGCTAGGCTTATAAATGCCCTAGGGCAGATAGTCTAGTATGAACCTGTGAACATAGGCCTTGGGCAGTTCCTGCTATTAGGACAGTGGTCTGCAGCAAGCTATATAGTAGTAGTCGGTTTTAGCCATTGGTTTTGACCATGGCTATTCCATGTTGCTTCTTGTTGTGGTACAAACATGGGTGTGTGGTTATCCATGCTATGTATTGCTAGTCACCCTCATTTTGTATCTTGTTCCATGTGTTTGCACATGTACATCACTGTATGATGTGCAGCTGTTTCCACAGGGTCATATGAGTGGATATGGATGTTAGTTGGGGTCCTCAGGTGTGCATATTGTACATGATATTACATTACTTAACACATGGCATTCATGCCTCAGGTGGTGCTGCAGGGCCACCTCTGTCGGATACACATACTACACTCCCTGTACGTTTGGAAGCAGGTTGTGTCATGTTAGGCATCCCTGTTACTGTATGAGTGAGTCAGGCGGGTATCAGTCCCAGTGTTCCTACTGACCAAGCATATGTGCTATACGTTGCCTCTTTGCCAAGGCCAGGCCATACTGGGCACGCCTCCTTCTTCATTCATGCTAACGAGTGCAGACCTGGTTTAAAGTGCTTAAAAGTGCCTTTATGGCACTTTGATTGACATGTCTTGTACTCATTTTGAAAGTCTGGAGACAAAATAAATTCCCACTGCCAGTCTCGAACCCAGGACCTTGGTAACATTAGTCTGTATGACCTACCACTAAGCCATGACAGCCATACAAAAACACTCTGCTAAAATAAATATAACAGTCAATAGTAGGAATTAGTATAAAGGCAATATAGGAGATGTACCATCCAAAGCATGTGAGGCAAAGTTTTAATGGCCAAATCACTGGATTCCCATACTAACCTTCACACTCACAGAACACTGTCAACAGCATACCAGCATCGTCCACGCCCTACAATCTGAAAGGGCTACGCCTATCTCACATACCTTTTATAGCAGTGTCCTGAAATCACAGTGAGACATGCAATCAACACACACCTGGCTGCATGCAATTAGCAAATGCTGCCTTACAATTGGTGCAGGGGCCATCACATGGACCTATGCAGATACCTACAAAAGCATTCAGTACCCACACTCCACTCATGCAATACAGTCATTGCACAAACCTAATGAGAAAGAGAGAGAGAGAGAGAGAGAGAGAGAGAGAAAATATACAGACAGCCAGCAGCAAAACCATGAGTAGCAAACAGCAAGCAGCAAGCAAGCACCACTGACACAGCAACAGCTGCCACAAACACAGGTAATGCAAAGTAGCAGGTTAATACTGTGTTTACTGTGACACCTCAAATGTATCATAGTTCACTATCTATAGCTCTGTCCATGAGATAGGTTTTGTGTGCATAGTCCTGAAATATACACATATGTAATATTGCTGTACATGTTGCCCATCGTGACACTTCCGTAGCTTAGAACAGAAGGCCAGTTGTGCATATGATGCAGTAGATACCAGGGTCAGTAGAGGTTACTCCTCATTGGTGTGGGACCACTGTGTATGTATGGCACTCTTCAGGTACACATCCTGTAGTATGGCCAGGGAGTAATATCAGTCTGTAATGTGGTGCCATGTCCTCCTGGGGTGAATGTAGCACACATCCAGGGATACCATTCTGTAACAGTGATGCTATGTGTCCTGCAATGTTGAGGTGGCCCTCACCTGGACATGTGAGAGGATAGGGAGGTTACAGTCATCTGTGATAACTAATTCCACTTGTGTAGGAGAATGGGGGATATCTGCACCTAAACTGTCTGCCACGATATTGCCACCATCTCAAACATGTTTTCCATGCGGAAATGCACACACAGTAACATAACACATCCACACACTTGCCACATTCAGGCTTCAAAACACTATCTAGGTATATTCTGGTACATCTGCATGTTACAGTAGCATGTAGCACTATACTGAGTAGTGTCAGTTGTCTGTTGCCATGTTGTTTGGATAGAGTAAAAGGAGCATTTGTTTATCCTACTTTGTTTTGTGGACATTACTTGAAGTGTAACCTTACATGCATCATTGGTAACAACACCTTCTGTGTTGTTGTTCTGTTTGTACAGGGTGCTGTCAACATCACTGTTTGTTAAGGAAATGTGCACCCTGCAGTGCATAGCCCCATTTGGCAAAAGAGACATCCCCACCCCGCCATTGTGCACACACACCAACCCCACCCACAGTAAAATGCATACTTTCCATTTGCAAGGTCCAAACCCCTACCTAGATGTGTTATGACTCTAAAGGCAGACACATTAGCAGAGTGTGCTATTTGCATTAGTAGGAGCAATCTTTTCCAATGCTGTACTTAGAGGTGCTGACATCATCTGTGTTTACGAAGAGGATGTGCACCCTGTAGTGTGTTCTCCCAGTTGGCAAAGGCACCTTCCCTCCACAGCGTTATGCACACACACAAACCCCACTCATACTAACACACATACATTCCCGTAGCAGGATTCAAACCCCTACCTAACTATGTTATGATACTAGAGACGGACGCATTAGCGGAGCGCGCTATTCACATTTCTAGGAGATTTCATTTCAGTTGATCTACTTATAGGGTGCTGACATCATCAGTGTTTAGAAAGTGGAATGAGCTCCTGTGGTGTGTTTCCACAGTTGCCAAAAGGGATGTGCTTCTCATACACACTTATACAGACACTTACCCCATTCACACACACACATGCCACTTGCTGGATTCAAACCCCTACCTAACTATGTTATGACACTAGAGACAGGCGCATTAGCAGGCGCGCTATTCGGATTACTGGGAGGTAGCATTTCTACTGATCTACTTATAGGGTGCTGACATCTTCATTGTTTGGAATGGGGAATGTGCATCCTGTGGTGTGTTTTCACAGTTGTTAAGAGGAACATTTGAACTAAGTGTGTGAGCATGCCCACTTCAGCCTTCCCATGGCATGTTGTGTGAATGATGTCTCATTTATCAAAGTGTGTGAGCATGCCCAGTGTGAGCTTTCCATATGTTGAACTATGCAGCCCATCACAGTTGTGGATGAGTGTGAACTCCAAAAATAACTCCTGTTTAAGGTTGTGTGTTCTGTGACATGTTGTGTAGTTACTGTCCAGATGCTTCCTGTGAACACAACAGGGATTATACTGTGCCTGCAGCTTTTGCATGGGATACTTTGCATACAATTGTTAACATCCATTCATACTGACCTAGCACTGTTGTACTGTATAGTGTAGTGGTTCAGTACTTTCACTGTGGTGGACATTATCCTGGGCTTTAGTCCTATCACTGATTTACATTTCCATACTGTGCACAACAGCCTCTTTAGGGTCCAGTTGTGCATGTCTGCACAAAGGCAGTGCCTCTATGGACTCTGGTAATTACTGCCCCATAAGCTTAACAAGTGTAGTCTGCAAAGCTATGGAGAGGATCATAATGGAGCTCATGAAGAAAGATATGGAGGACATGCAGACATTGTACCTGTCCCAGTTTGTGTTGATCAAGGGCAAGTCATGCCTTTTGTACTTGGTTGACATTATCAAAACAGTAACTAAGGCCATTGATGAGGGAAAGGCAGTCCATAGAGCCTACCTTGCCCTTGAAAACACTTTCAACACAATACCCCACTCAGGTATTGTAGGAAACCCTACCAACAGAAATGTACACCCATATGTCACAAGATCAGGTTTCAAACTGTCTTACGGACAGGACCCACAGGGTTAGAGTTGCTGGCACTATGTCAGACACCAGGCCAGTCACATGTGGTCTCACACAGGGCTCAGTCCTTGGCCCCTATTGTTTGTTATCTACTTCTCAGAAGTACAGTCCAACATGGGAGGACTTTGGCTGACAAAGTTTGCAGATGACTGCACACTGGGTGCCATAGTGGACAGTGCATCAGACACGGATATCCTTCAGAAGGGGCTCACGGACACTGATAGCTGGTGCCAGAGCCATGGCCTGAAGTCAACTTGCAAAACATGTGTAGTCATACCCTTCAGGGAAAGCAAGGTAACCCCAAGCTACCATATAGGTGGCAATCCTCTAAGCACAGGAAGGTTATCATGGACCTGGGGACCCAGGTTGACAGTCACTGTTCTGATGACACTCACATTGCTAAAGTGGCTAGTAGGACCTTCTACATTGTCCACATGATCAGGAAGGGATCCACATCCAGATCTAGTGGGTCATTGTTCCCCTGTACTCTTCACTTATCGGACCGGTGATCTGGTACACTGCCTTATCTGGATGTATCTCACCTGACATCTGCAGCAAGTGGGAGACCCTGAATGTCCCCAACAAAGGATAAAGGGTCTCCAACATCTGTCATATGCTGCCAGATTGAAGACACTACAGCTCTATTCAGTCACATACTGTCTGCTTAGAGGTGACATGTGCATGACATGCAAGCATGTCCAACCAGGGATTAATGGACATGCTCCACCTCAAAATCTTCAGATCCACCTGAACCACTAGTGCAAGTGACTTACACCGTAGCAGGGATGTACATTGGACATGTTGGAGGGTGGATTTATCACTCGGAGACTCCTATGCTGTGGAATACAATCACGGTCCATGTGAGTCACAGCACCTTGCTGGCTCTGTTCAAGAGGTATCCTGACCTGTGGATGGAAATCATAGGTTTACCCCGGGGATCGTCACTGTGTCACTGCTGGAGACAGGCACGTCAAACTAATGGGCACAGTACTGTTTCCATATAAGGGGTGGCGTACGCAACCAGACTCTGGACTAGGCTTAGAACTGCCTTGGGGCAGATAGCCTAGTATGAACCTATGAACCTATCTGACCATGTTGCATTATGTTCAGATGTGAACTACTTACAACGGCCTCAACCAACTGCAGTAGTGTATTCCACAACATGGGTGTACATTGGCAAACACTACCGATGTGCCCAAGGCCATTTCTAATGGTTATTGGATAGTGTGTTTGTCCATCAACACATCATAAGTGCAGTTTGGCATGACATATGTCTTGTTTTGTATACTGTGCCTCTGTCTACCTGTGACACAACATTGATACCCAGGGTATACCTACCATCTCCCATCCACTCGTTAGGATCCCTGTTGAGTAGAATCAATGAGTGACTCTATGGATAACCTGTACTGGTAGTTTACTCATGCGTGGTGGTGGCTTCTGTGTTATGGATAATGCAGTACAGCTTGTCCTATGTATGTCAGTGCTGGGGTTCAGGTCCCTCATGTGCATATCTCCCTGCCATTCACATTGTACAAGCTGGGGCATGTGCATTGCTGACAGCTTGGACATGGCTTTCTACATCAGGCACAGCTTGTGTCTGGGTGGCCACCATGGCAGTGTGTGGAGCTGCATTCTGTTTAATCAGGCGACACATTACATGTGTTCCAGCTCTTTGATACTCCTGGTGAGGTACTGTTGTGGACTTTACAGTTGCTGAATGTATCTGCTGAGGTACACCACACAGGCGCTGTTGTGGTCATTTGTAATGCTGCTGAAAGATAACTGCAAAACCACAATGACCTCCCCTTAGCTAGATGTCATAACCCTCATGATTAGGTTGGTATATGGATTGTTGCTGTTAACCCTACAGCCACATTTTGTCCAATGCAGGATATCTATCACCTTGTGTCCCCCATTCTGGCATTACATGTTAGGTATGTCATGGGTTGACACCTATGTGGGAATTGGTGGTCACTTACTGGATTATCCACAGAGGCTGACTATACTGTTTTCACCATTTAACATGCTGACATGGCTATGGCACCAGCTGTCTGTTTCTATGTGGCCCTTTTATGGGATGCTTGTGTCAGCTGGTGTATCAGATATGTCAGGCGGCTTGTTGTCCTCTACAAACATGTTCCAGCACAGTCCTTACTTGTTGGCCTGTACCTATGGGGCATATATACCAGATGGTGAAGGTCCCAGGACCAAGCTTTGTGGGATGCCTGTTATATGTGGTTTGTAGTCTGACATGGCTGCTGCATGTCTGACCATGTCAGTTCTGTCGTTGGTCTGGTTTGCAACCCTCCCATGACATTGGGGTGTATATATCAGCTGGTGAGCAAATCTATACGGAACACATAGGGTATTGTACAGAAGGCTTTGCAAGGTCCGGCTACACTGTGTGGACCACATTGCCCTCATCACTGACTTCAAGTACTGTTTCAACTGAGTCACACATGTTTAGGGGTGGGGTCTGCACTTTGTAAACCCACACTGGGTAGGGTCGGGTGTCAATAGATCCACAATATCATTATGTCTGTGGTACATGCTGGTCCTTTCCATAGCTGTGCAGACCAAACCTCTCATGATTCTGTGGTGGTTGTTTTCCTATCCATTCAGGAGACACCTTTGTTGAGAACACCCACTGTTGTTGTACACTGCTCTTTGGAGTGCATTACCCTGTGGTAAGGGTGACATAATGTCAGGGAGGCGGCAGTCTGCTGGGAATGTATTTGGCATTATGGGGGTTTGCACTGCACATGTCAGGATGTATGTTGGCCATACCTGTGTGTGTCTGGTATGTTGTTTGTAATATCTGTGTGATCCGGAGCATATCCAGGAATCAACAACATGCTTACTACCATCATTTGCAACAGCCTTGGGGTTATCTGTAGTGTCCTGTACAATCTGTATCATAATGGGTTCATACTAGGCTACCCCTAGGGCATCTGTAAGCCTGCATGTCCATTTTGTTTGATGGATTCTGGGAATTGTTTACACCTGTGTCAGTGCTAGTATGATACCAGGGGTATAGTGACAAACAGCTCAGAAGCTGACTTCACACTTCTTCGGACTGAGATGGTATCCATTAAGCCCACTGGGCCAGTGGAAACCACAACACACAATGGTGACTCCTGCACAGACACTTTCTACGGACATCTCCGAGTAAGCATGGACCATGCAATCACAAATGAGAATGACACCTTCACCACCAAGGGAAAGTGGCCTGTCTGGTGGACCCCAGCCATAAACGAACTGTATAACAGATGAAGGATACTAATGCAAGACAGAGCTACATCTCCAGAATGTAAGGCATCTGTGATCAGCAGTAGTAGAAAGCTCCATTCTCACATAAAGACACCCAAGTTCAACTTGGGGACATAAATCACCACAGACGATGAAGGTAACCACACTGCTTTCTTCAGTTATGTCTGACGCCTGGGTGGGAACCCTCATATATGCTCAGATTTGGTACACAACAACTTATATCCCAGGGACCTGACAGATATTACTGACACCCTGGCAGACCAGTTCAGTGCAATGTACCCCCTCCCTCACCCCCAAGACATGATAGTTATCACAGCTGTATGTAACCTCACTGTCATCCTGGATGTCCATGTGAGAGCCGCAGTCAGCAAAGGCAGTACACAGCATCAATGGGACCTGATGGTATCCCCAGTTGCATGCTATGTGAACTACAGATGGAGATAAACCTGTATATGCAGATGCTATTTAACCTTAGCCTTGCTACAGGATCTGTACCTGAACACTGGCGTGCGGCAACAGTGGTCCCACTCCACAAAGGAGATGCCTCCACAGACCCTGGCAGCTACCACCACACAAGCTTAAACAGCCTTGTCTGCAAAGCTTTGTGAAGGGTCATTATGGAGCTTCCACACAGAGACATTGGTGTCCTACAGACCCTTGATCACACCCAATTCAGCTTTGTACAGTGCAGATCCTGCGTTTTGCACCAAGTTGACTACTTTGAAACTGTCAGTAGAGCCGTTGATGAGGGCTACACAGTCCACACAACCTACCTGCACTTGGCTAAGGCCTTTGACACAATACCCCACTCAGGCCTCATAGACAAGCTCAACAGCTGAAATATAACACCATATGTCACAGCATAGGTTGCAAAATGGCTCAGAAACAGAACCCATAATGTCAACATTGCAGGTGCCTTGTCAGGTTCGAAGCCAGTCACAAGTGGTGTCCCACAAGGTTGTGTCCTGGGACCTCTCTTATTTGGTATTTACTTTTCAGATGTGAAAGCAAACATAGGAGGGTTGTGGCCGACAAAGTTTACAGATGACTGCAACCTGGGCACCATAGTGAATACATCAGCCAGCACACACATCCTACAGACTGCCGTCACACAGACAGATAGCTGGTGCTGGACTCATGGCCTAAAACTGACTGCAACTGATGTGTAGCCATCCCCTTTGGGAGGAACACAGTACCCACAGATCTGTACATAGACAGCAACCCAATGAGTACAGGAAACAAATCAGACAGCTGGGGACACATGTAGATAGTGACATCTCATTTGACACCCATGTTGCCAAAGTTGTTTGACAGACTTTCTATCTTGGCCACCTTATCATGGAGGGTATTCCATCCAGACCATAGGAGGTCATTGTACCACTATACTTCTCCCTTATCAGTCCCATGCTTGAATACAATGCCCCATTTGGTATGTACCTCAACCAGCACTTGCAGCAGCTGGAGAGACCCCACAAGTACCTTACCATGAAGATCAGGGATCTACAACACATGTCATATACTTCCAGAATAACTAAAACAAGCTTTTGCAGTGTCATACCACATACGTACAGGTGACCTATGCCTGACATACAAGACCATGTCCGATCAGGATTTGGTAGACATGCTCCACTGCAAGCAATCCACATCCACCAGAAACATGGGAGCTAAAGATTTGAACCTCAGCACATACATGTATAGGACATGCTGAAGGGACAGAGTCATAACTCAGAGGCATCTCAAACTCTAGCAGAGTATCCCAGTTCATGTTAGACAGAGTACCTCACTGACTCTCTTCAAGAGACATCTGGACAGCTGCATGTGGACAGGGGCACAGACTGGACAGAGGCATAGTCACATTATTCAATTATGTAAGGTGGTCATAATGTGTCACTACTAAGTCAGAGGCACAATATTGCGTATCTATGCAGTACACATATTACCACTATGAGGGGTGGCAATAGCAATATTCATCAAGGACACCCTCACCTCATGGTTGGTGGCAACACCACGATGCATTGGACACCATCCGGTGCAATTAACCATAGGCAAGACTGCTCTGAAGTTTGTAGCATGTTACAGGCCATCCTCTGAAACTCAGGTACCTCACAGAGCTTTCATGAAAACAGTGGCGGGGATACATGTACCTGCAAACACCATCACACTGGGTGATCCCAACTATCCAAATATAGACTGGGATCAGTACTACAGCCACAACACTCTAGCCCACAGGTTCCTAGAGTTCATACACTCACATGCCATGGAAGAACTAGTCACCATCCCCACAAGAGGAGACAACATAGTAGATCTCATCATCACAAACATGGGCTCACAATGTTCAACACCAGAGGTATACCCATCATTGGTGAGATCAGATCATGACCTACTCTCAGTGGAAGTCCACATCCCACCCCACCCCAGATAGAAAAGACCACAGTGCAGAACCTCTCAGAAGCCGACTACACACTTCTAATGACTGTTGTGGTCTCTTTCAAAGCCCCAAGCCAGCAGACACCATTACCCAAGCCACTGTATCACTTACAACTGCCTTCTACCAGCACCTTCAAGACTGCATGGATGAGGCAATCCCAAACAAAACACAGACTCGTTGTACCAGAGGCAAGCGTCCAGTGTGGTGGACCTCAGCCATAAACAAGCACTACAACACAAGGAAGGAGGTACTACAAGATAGAGCGATATCCGTGGAAGGGTAGACACCCTGCTCAATATAGGTGAAACACTGAGTTCCCCATGAAATCATCCAAGGCGAATATTGGGAGTAAACCCACTAAGGGCTCACGGGACAACAATGAGGCCTTTTATACATCGTTACACACCTGGGAGGAAACTCCCAGATATGCTCAGAATAGGCTCAGAATGCTGTAAATATCACTGAACCTACAGACATTGCCAACATACTGGCTGACAGGTTCAGTGCAGATTTCTCCACCCACCCCTCCACCACAACTGGAGAGATATGTATGAAAGAGGATTGTAGCCCCCCAAACATCTCAAATGCTCAGGTGGGAACTGCTCTATCCAAGGGAAAGGACGCAGCATCCATGGGACCAGATGGTGTCCCTGGTTTTGTGCTCCATGAACTCACTCAAGAATTAAACCCGCAGTCAGGGCAGCTGTATGATCTTAGCCTCAACTCAGGATATGTTCCCAAGGAGTGGCATATGTCAATGGTGGACCCACTTCACATGGGGTTGCCTCCACCGACCACGGAAACTACCATCCCATCAGCTTGACAAGCAGGGTCTGCTAAGCTATGGAGAAGATCATAATGGAAGTCATAGATGAGGACATAGGGGACTTGCAGACATCAGATCCAACCCAGTTAGGCTTTGTTGAGGGCAGATCATGCCTTTTAAACTTGGTTGACTGTTTCATAACAGACACCAAGGCCATTGACAAGGGCAAGGCACTCCACACAGCCTACCTTGACCTGGCAAAGGCTTTCAACACAATACCCCACTCGGGTATCATTGAAAACATCACCAGCTTAAATGTGAACCCATACATCACAAGATGGGTTGCAAACCGGCTACGTGACAGAACAGACAGGTTCAGACTTGCTGGTGCCATGTCACACTCCACAACTGTCACAAGTGGTGTCCCACAGGGCTCAGTCCTGGGCCCACTATTGCTCAGCATCTACTTTTCAGAAGTACAAGCAAACACAGCAGGATTATGGCTGACAAAGTTTGAAGATGACTGCAGACTGGGAACCATAGTTGGACACCCATCTGACACAGACATCCTTCAGAAGGGTGTCATAGACACGGATAACTGGTGCCAGAGCCATGGCCTTACATTACACACTAAACAATGCATAGCCATACCCTTTGGGAAGAACAAGGTTACCACTAGTTCCCATGTAGGTGGCAATCCTCTAAGCACACAGGAGGTTATCAGGGACCTGGGCACCCAGGTTGAGAGTAACCTTTGTTTGACACTCACGTTGCCAGGGTAGTTAGGTAGAACTTCTACATTGCCCACCTCATCATGCAGGGATTCACATCTAGATCCAGGGAGGTCATTGTTCCCCTGTACTCTTCACTCATCGGACCATTGATTGAGTGCAATGCCCCATTCAGCATGTATATGACCCGACACCTATGGCAATTGGATGGGCCCACAAATTCCTCGACAGGAGGAGAAAGGGTCTCAAACATATTTCTTATGCTGCCCGACTGGAGGAATTCCAGCTTGATTCCGTGACTTACCGTCTGCTCAGAGCTGACCTGTGCCTGACATCCAAGGCCATGTCCAAACCTGAGTTAATGTACACGCTTCACCTCAAGACCTCTACATCCATCAGAACTACAGTGGCAGGAGATTTAAACCTCAACACAGATATTAATAGGATGTGCTGGAGGGACAGATTCTTCAACCAGAGAGTCCCTATGCTGTGGAACAACATCCTGGTACATGTGAGGCTGAGTACCTCACTGGCTTTATTCAAGTGAGATCTTAATCAATGGATGGGAGATTGCAGGTATGCCCCAGGGATAACCTCAGTATCACTGCTTGTCAGAGGCACAGCAATATAATGGGCAAATTATCCGTCAGAGTGAAGGTGCGGCAGACTCCACGGAACTCTGGTCTAGGCTTATAAATGCCCTAGGGCAGATAGCCTAGTATGAACCTGTGAACCTGTGAACATAGGCCTGGGGCAGTTGCTGCTATTAGGACAGTGGTCTGCAGCAAGCTATATAGTAGTAGTCAGTTTTAGCCATTGGTGTTTGACCATGGCTAATGCATGTTGCTTCTTGTTGTGGTAACAACAGGGGTGTGTGGTTATCCATGCCATTTATTGGTAGTCACCCTCATTTTGTATCTTGTTCCATGTTTTGCACATGTACATCACTGTATGAGGTGTGACCCTGGTAGTGTCAGGGTGCTGATGTGCGCTTTGACCCTGTTTTCTATTACAGCACTGATATGTGCATTCCCTATACTGTGTGCATTTACACTGCACACATCTTGCTATTTATACCTTTGGCATTGGGTAGCATTACATCTAGGTTCCTATCCCTTGTGATAGCTATGAGGTGGCTTTGTGTTTTGTGGTTTATGATTGGTGAGGGTGGATGTTAGTCATGGTCCTCAGGTGTGCATATGATACATGGTATTACATTACTTAACACATGGCATTCATGCCTCGGGTGGTGCTGCAGGGCTGCCTCTGTCGGATGCACATACTACACTCCTGTACATTTGGAAGCAGGTTGTGTCATGTTAGGCATCCATGTTACTGTATGAGTGAGTCAGAGTGGGTATCGGTCCCAGTGTTCCTACTGACCAAGCATATGTGCTATGCGTTGCCTCTTTGCCAAGGCCAGGGCATACTGGGCACGCCTCCTTCTGCCTACTGGGATAAGGTCAGGTTGTTCCTCCTCCAAGTCACCCCTGCCTGTGGTGGCCTTGGCAATGGTGGGGGGATGTTTGGCCCAGCCCTGTGCTGGTCCTGCTGCAGCTGTTTCCGCAGGATCATATTATGTAGCATAGCACATATCATGATCATTTGGGTACATGTAGTTGGTGTGTACTGCAAAGCTCCACCAGACGTGTCCAGACACCGGAACCGTGACTTGAGCAGCCCAAACACACGCTCTATGATATTACGTGTTTGTGCGTGTGCCTCATTATGGTGTTCCTGTTCGGGTGTGTGTGCATTTCTGATGGGTGTCATCAGCCACGGCTCGAGTGCATAACCAGCATCCCCCACTAGGTGTCCGTGTGGGAAGTCCCCATTGGCAAATGATTGGTACAGCTGTGTCAGATGCCAGATGTGGGAATCGTGGTAGCTCCCAGGGCAGCCAGCACACACATTCATTATTATGCCCTGGGCATCACACACGACCTGGCAGTTGATGGAGGGGTATCCCTTGCGGTTAATGTAGACTCTACCCTGCTCACCGGCTGGTGCCTTGATGCGTATGTGCGTGCAGTCTATTGCACCCAGCACCTCAGGGTATCCCGCTATTTGCTGGAAGAGACGATAGTGCTGGACACAACCTCACGGTCACTAGGGACATATATATGATCACTGACATGTGGTGACATGGCATCCAGGAACTGGTGCAGTACCCTGGAGGCTGATGCCTGTGATATCCCCATCATATCGCAGTTGGTCTCTGAAAGGTACCTGTTGCTAGTATTCTTAGGCCAACACATACCTTGGTTTCCACTGGGATGGGTTCCCCTCTGTTGGTTCTGTGTGTGAGGCGTGGCCTGCACAGCTCAACAATCTGCTGCAGGAGCTCTCTGTCCACTCTATAGTGCTCTACTATCTCCAGCTCATGTAACCCATGGTAGGTGACCCTAGGCCTGTATACTCTTCTCCTTCTCCTCACTCTGGGTTGTCTGTCAGCATCTGCATTATCACCACCCTCAGCAATTCGCCTATGTCTGATTATAACAGCTATGGCAGCCCCTAGCATTTCTGCTCTGAGTTCAGCTTTTTTCAGGTTTCAATTCTGATAGCTTAGTTTCTGGCAGTATCTCTTGTGAGAAACAGCCTGCACTGCTCTTTGTTGTGTTTTAAGTGCTGGGTTGGGCTTCTAGTCTGCTTGTGTAATTGCCTGCTTCTAATTGTTTCCACCAATTAACTTTAGTAGTATCTTCTGGCAGTTTCCCTGTATTTTGGTTGTTTCCTATTTCCTCTCTGTTTCCTGAGGGGGGCAATGTGCACACCGGCTTAAACACGCTCACAGTAACTTAAACGTGTGTACACATCCCTACACGGTGTTACAAGCCCGCACACATCCTTACACGGTGTTAGCTAGGCTGATTCATGCTAAAACGCGCAAGACACCGCCTTACACACGTGCGCCCAGCAAACCGTTGTAAACAGTTTGCAACACGCTCCCACATGTTGAACCTGCCTTACACGCGCGCACACGCACGCATGCACGTATATCAAGAAACTTAGAGTGTAGGGATAGCGTATGCCCTCAATTTCTTGACATTCCTAGTGTTCTGTTGGGACACACCTCCCTCCCTGATGTCTGTCTGTCATCTCTTACCTTACATTGCCCTCCAATCTGGTACATTTCTTTCTATCCTTCCTCATGATGTCACCTACCTCTTACTCTGTTCCTCCCCCTTCTCTAACTCTTACACTACTCAGAAAGTGCTCATTACTTATGTGGCAGTGTGATTCAGTATTGTAACCCTCATTTACATAGGATTGCCTAGTAATGCTTAGTTACATATCTTACACGGAGCTTCCCCTTGAGAACCACTAAACGGAGGCGATATTGTTCTGGCTCTGCAAGTGCCTCCATTGACTGTCATGTAATACATAAATCGCGCAATTGTGGGCTTATAAGCTCGGTTTTCAGTTTTAGGTAGCGCACCCGTTTGCTTGTGTGCTACAGTTAAACACATAAATCCGTGGAAAAAAAGTTATATAACTTTTTTGCAACACTTTCATGCCAATGGCCACATATTTGGCCATTGGCATGCTTAATGTAACAAATGCACCCTTTATTTGGAGCTGACATAGCTCCGTTTTAATTTTGCAGAAATGTACTCAGTTGTCAGCTGAGTACATTTCTGCAACACGTCCGTTACACGGACTGGTTTGGGCTTTGTGGATCGCTCACATACCTCATTTGCATATCTTGGAACTGCAAATGAGGTATTGAGCATTTCCACGCCCACTCCGTGTAAGAGACGTGTTAGCTGTCTCTTACACGGAGATTTGGGCTGTTGCTGAATCAGGAGGCTTACACGGAGGCTTACACTACTCTTAAACTCCGTGTAAGCCTTCCTGAATCTGGCCCTAAATGTTTCAGAATTATATTAAGACTTTTTGAAACTAAATTATACACTCTGGTTAAAAAAGGAAGTGTTAAAAATAGGTTTTATCATAGCACTTTTTTACCATTGCTGTTATGGGTAGGATTCATAGAGTTCTACATGATACAGATTTAAACAAATCCCTTATACCAGTTTTTATTGTATGTTATCAGAATAACATTATAACTCTTAACTCTTTATCAACAGCAGTCAACAGTCCAAACTAGCACAAGGAATTACATTACAGTGTGTTGCACTACTATGATAATGCACATGAATATACTGATGTCCCTTCAGCTATAGCATGTCTCATATAATCTGAGATAAAGACATTGAGGCATAGTATGTAAGGAATTACTATATTCGTAAAATCTGTAGAACACACAATGGAGCTGAGATCATCATAAGACAGCTAAATTCTAAAGGATGTGCATCATTAGGGTCAATATTATGTTATCAAAAAACATGTTCATTGAAGACGTTTTCATTGACCAATATACAGCAAAAACACTAATCTCTGAACAGTCACTTCAACAAATTGTTTCCCAGGGGAAAAACAGCTTGGCCATCGTTGGGGATTTGCCCTTTTCCCCATTGTAGTGCGATCTTGAAGGTGGTATATTTAGTTAGGGGTGTGGCACAGCCTCCCACATCAGGGGGGATATGGGTGTAAAGCCCCCCCCCCACTTTGTAGGGTTTGAAAGTTTGTTTTGTTTTTGTTTGGCCAAGTGATTTTTACCCCTGGGAAAAATTTGCTGAAGTGAACGTTCAGAGATTAGTGTTTTTGTTGTATTTTGGTTGACAAAAACATGTTCGATGAACATGTTTCTCAATGTCATAATATAGTCCTCATTTTTAAAGTGTACTATATACAAGGGTACTGCATTCCTGAGTACATAATCAGCACCTAGTTCTGCCTTTTTCTATACCATACATTATTTTGCATTGTGCCATGTAATGCCAGATGCACAGCATCATGGCAGCTTAGTAACCATGCCAATCACATTTTAGCTAACAGCATAAACACTGTGTCTATGAGTTGTCATGAGATGTTAAGTTTAGATGTGTTCAACCAGACTGAATCGATGTGGTACTGACAGAGATATGGGAAGTGAAAGGAATATGAGTAATATTATTTGTAAATGAACAGTGACGTCAGCACTCCCAAACAGTAAGCATTACTGTGTATGACAGAATAAAGGCAGACCAGAGACATAATCCTTACTATGGATATATTATAGGGGAAGTTTGCAGTCCTGGAAATGAGCGTTTAAATACTGGTCTGGGCATTAGGAGACTACAATGTGAATGACCACATGGTGAAAAATTTAATAAATCACAAGGCTTCTTTAAATAAAATCACTCACTTTTCTAAGCATTACACAGAGCTGTCTGCAACTTCAGCATAAGCCTTCAGTGCAGAATAAAGAAAAAACATAATCCACATTAAAAACAGAAAACAGTCACACAAAGAACTGATTAAAGAAATAAGAAAACAAGTCATGAACAAATTAGATTCTTCCAATTACATTAATTGTTCATCTCCACTGGTTTAAGAGTACCACACTTTAAAATAAAAATACCATTTTATATACTACTACTACTAATAATAACAATAAATGCTTTGTAGAACAAGTAATTGCAGTGCTAGTACATACCTTTACTGAAAGGAGCGTTTTCAAAGAACTGACATCACCCTGGTGTTCTAAGTTACTCTTCTGTGCAGCAGAACTTTCTTCTCTGTTATTTTTTATGTTCCTGACATGGTCCTGCAGCCTAAACATATATAATAGTTCAACAAAAATATACCATATACAATAAACTATGCGTTTTAAGAAAAATAATGTGTTACCACTGGTATGTGTCTCAGAGACTATCCCTTCTCTGAAAAACAGGTATGCATCCCAGAAACTACCTCTTCCCTTGAAAGGCATCCATCCATGTGAAGAAGAGTTCCTCCATAACCCAATTCAAGTGTAACTTGGATAATTGGAAGGAGGACAGAAAATTCATTTTGGTTTGGCAGCTATTTCTTTAATGGAAACAGGCAGACTGTAAATTGTTCATCTGTCAAGACCTGCTTACACTTATCTAAGGTACCAAAACTGGTCAGCGATTTGGGACACACGACTAGGCTTAAAAAGTTCATTATGGTCATTTGCCTAGTACACATCTATGAACCTAAAAGCCTGATCATTAATGCATTAACCCTATTAGGAGTTGGGACTGTGAGTTTGGCATTCCTGATTGTCTATAGACTGAGTAGCAATCGTCTAGAGTTTTCATATAGAAGGAAGATTAAATGTGAGAAAATCTTTTCTACTTGTTCTTGGATAAATATCTAACTCTATCCAACCATTTTTATATGTCTGCCTTTCTTTCTTTATGTCCAGGCTTTCATTTTCACCAACTATATGTATGTATGTGTCTTATCTATGCATCTATCTATCTGTTTGTCTGTTTCCAGCTATATCCAGATATATTTCCAACTATATCCGTTTATTTTGCTGTCTCTCTAGCTAGCTATATTTAACAACTAAAACAATCAAAAAGTAGACAAAATAATTTATCTTGTAAAATCAGTGGCAAAAGCCATGAATACACTCATCAGATACATGTACTATAAGAAACTTATATCTGTTTAAAATGGTCCTGGGAACTCATACACTTTAGACAGTTATGATTGTATAATCCATTTACCTAATAGGAATAAAAGTAAACTAAGTAAAGCATGTCGATTTTATGGAGAAATATCCTGAAAAGATAACCACAAAAAGTCATTCACTATGGTTAAACAGGAATAGAGCTCAACAGGAATCAAATACCATAACATATTGCCACCACATCCATAGCTAAGAGTTACCAGAAAAATGCACCCCCAACACAGTACCCATGACCCCTCTACTAATAATGGTGATGGGTGACTCCATAGTCAGGCACATAGCTTCTACTCTCACAAGGCTGGACAAAATTAGGGTATGGGTGAGTTGTCTTTCAGGTACCAAGATCTCTGTCATTGCAAGTGCCCTCAAGATCCTTAAGTTAAGTAAATATGGCAATGATGTGATGCTGTTCCATGTGGGTATAAATAACTTAGCACACAAAATCCTGACAGATATGCAGCAAAAGATTTATGAGCTCTCCATGTGAGGCCCTTTTTGTAGGATGTCCTCATCGTTAGGAGTTTCGATTATGGCTCCGAGTTTGCAGTCATCTGCAAACTTCATTAGCCAAATACCTTCTGTATTAGCCTGTACTTCAGAGAAGTAGATACCAAACAGAAGAGGACCCAGGACTGAACCCTGTGGTACTCCACTTGTCACTGGTCTGAAGTTGGATTTGGAGTCCCTACTTTCATAGTGTGGGTTCTGTCCATGAGCCAGTTGCAACCCATCTTGTGACATAGGGATTTATACCTAGTTTAGTGAGTTTATATTTAATTCCAGAGTGGGGGATGGTATCAAAAGCCTTGGCGAGATCTAGATAGGCTGTGTGAACCACCTTACCCTCATCTATGGCTTTGGTGACTGCTTCAAAGAAGTCTATAAGTTTTAGGATACATGATCTGCCTTTTACAATCCCGAACTGGGTGGGATCCAGAGTTTGGTGATTACCAATGTCTTTGTTTATGAGTTCCATGATGGTACGTTCCATGGCCTTGCAGACCAACCTCTTCAGGCTAATGGGGTGGTAGTTCCCTGGGTCCATCATGGCTACCCCTTTGTGGAGTGTGATAACCGTCATGGTGGGCCATTCAGTAGGCACAAAGCCTGAGGTAAGGCTATGATTGAACATGGTACTTAGGTAGTGTGCCAGTTCATTTTGTAGTTCGTGTAAAACGCAGTCCGGAATATTGTCAGGTCCCATGGATGCTGTGTTCTTGGCTTTGGAGAGTGTGTTTTTTTTCCTGTGCAGCCGTGATTACAGGACCTTTTCATTCTTCTGGTATAGAGATGGGCCCTCTAGGGGGTGAGAGGGGGTAAAGTTAGCACTGAAACTATCTGCCAGGATGTTGGCAATATCAGTTGGTTCTGTATATTTAGTGCCATTGTACTATAGCAGAGCAGATCTGAGTGTTGCCACTGAGATTCTTGACATAGCTATAGAATGCTTTTGTGGCAGTCTTTAGAGTCAGTGGCAATTTTGTTTTCATAATTAGCTTTGGAGGATTTTATGAGGGATCTCAGCTTCTTACTGAGGCTGACCAGGGAGCTCCTCCAGTCATGGGATTTTTTTGCAACAGTTTCTTTCTTCTGTTGTAGAGTTGCACCACCAGATTGGCTTCCTTTTTTTGGAGGATAGCATCTTGGTTCTGTTAGGGATAGCAGATCTTGCACTCGTGTAAGTGCTTATAAAGTGCATTTGTATAGGATTCAGCAATCATACCTCTATTGTCCATCTGCATGAGTGTCATGAAGTTTGCCACTTCTGTCTTAAGAAGTGTGAAGTTGGCTTTGGAAAAGTGTTTTACGGTGGGTTCCCTAATAGGAGATGGGAGCGGCGGATGTGGATGTCTAGGGTGATTAGCTTGTGGTTGCATCCGAACAACAAGGAATTGACCTCTGGTGTGGAACACTGATCACCCATGTTGGTAAAGACCAGCTCTAGGATATTGCTGCCCCTGTTGGGGGTGTGAATAAGTTGATCCAAGGCGTTGGAATTTATGAATTCCAGAAAATGTTGCACAAAAGAGTTGGTACATGAGTAGTTTTCCTAGTTAATGGTGGGGTAGTTGAAATTGCCCATTATTAGGGTGTTGGGTCGTACCCTAATATTTTCCAGTGTATCAAGAAATGAGGAGTGGGAATCCTTTGGCATGGTGGGGGGGGTCTGTGACAAGCTACAATTTGGATTGCGGTCTTGCTTAGAGTTAGTTGCACTTGGATAATCTCGGATGCATTATGCTGTGCAACTAGCCTGGAGGTGTGGATATCCTTAATGAATGTGGACACACCTCCAGCTTTAGTGCTTCGGTCCGGGTTAGCTGGCCGATAGGTGTGGCATGAATTATTGCCTGGTAATACAGGGGTGCTCTCCGGAGCTTTGAACCAGGTCTCTGTCATTGCACAGATGTCGATGTTCTCCATTTTAAGGAGTACCTCGAGTGAGTGCATTTTGAGGTTTAGACTTCTAGCATTGAGTAGCATTATCCTCAGATTTTGCTTGCTTGTACCTGTTGTTGTTGTTGTTTTTTCTTTCGGCTTTTCCCAGTTAGGGGTGGCCACAGTGGAACACCGGTCTGCTAATGATTGGCAGTCGATTTTTTTTATGGTGCCAAGGTGCCAGCCCGATGCCCAAACTTCAACGAAGGCATGCCCATTTATGCATGTCTTTCTAAAGCCACTCGATCTCGGGGAGGACATGCAGACTCCACACAGAAGGCGCTCCAGCCAAGAATCAAATGGGAAAACCTCTTGCTGTGAGGCGGCAATGCTACCGCTGCACCACCGTGGCTATACTTGCTTGCTTGTACCTGTTATGGTGGTGAATTTGTTATTTGAACCTTGCCTAAAAGAGGCACTATAGGGGTGGCAAGAGCCTTAGCTAGTATCCGGAATCCCAAAGGCGACAGGTGCAGGCCATCTCTGGCAAAGCATTGTGGTCTGTTGATCATGTCATTCCAGGCAGACAAATACTGTTTCCCCTTAGAATGACACCAGAAGCTTTTCCACTTGTTGAAGTCAATCATTTTGTCCTTGTACTGTGGTCTCATTCTGGTTGATGGCAGGATGCTACTGAGGGCTAGGGTCATACCTGCCTGGGCTACAAGATCGGAGAGCTCCTCCATGTCTCTTTTCATGTAGTCCAGGTAGGTACATCTCAGGTCATTGACACCAACATAGGCAATGGCAGAGTCATATTTGTACTTGTTATGGAGTGACCTGAGTGTGTGTGTTATGTGGCAGATCCTGGCACCCGACAGGCAGCTGACAGTAACTTTCTCCTTGTTTAACCTGGTGAGTGGAACATCTGTGTGCCTGACTATAGAGTCACCTATGACTAGAGTGCTGGGTACGTTGTTCTGCCTTATGGGCTGTGGTTGAGTGGCACACTGAGATTGTGTGCTATGTGTCATTTGGGTTCTGTTGGGGGGGTGAAGTTTGCTTGCATTTCTACTTTGGAGGTCCTTGTTGCTTGGGCAGATTTTTATTGAGAGCCTCCATGAATGTAGGTGTGTGTTTTGTGTTTCTGTGTGTGTGTTTTGGTGGTGTAGATTTTGAGGGACTTTGTGATGAATGTGGTGTGGTGCAAGTGTTTACCTTCTCCTCATGACTCTCTAGTCCAGTCTTGGGTGAAGAGAGCTTTGCTTTTAGTTTGGCTATATAAGTACATCTCTCACAAGTTGTAGTGTAGAGTGGTAGGAGGAGAGGGTTGTCTGCGTACATGAGGCAATTGCTGCATTGCCCCAAGATGCGCAGATTCATCAGGTAGACAGGAGAAAACACCGGGAGCTGACCCTTAGACATGCCTGGATAGGTGCGTATTTATTAAGTACTAAAAACTGCTTTCCTCTAGACAAGTGAAAAAAGTTGAGTGCTGTAGCAATTTGTAGCTTATTTAGTGCTTACAATGAGTTCTGAACAAGTGCTGAGCTCAAAGAAACAGATTTGAGTGCTGAAACTAAAAAACTGGCTAGTTCTAAGAACAAAATTAAGCTAGAAGGCTTCTCTCCAACACAGAAAGGTTTGGGGGCTCAGAAGCTTACAAATAGTCTTAGATACAGCAAATATGTATGTGGACTAGTGTGCTTACAGGAAAGTTAGGAAACAAGCTTAGAATTTTTTTTTCTTCCAAAATGCTCTCTTTGTACACAGTAGGAGTGCCTGAAATGAGAATTAGAAGTTATGTACCTACCATAACGTTCCATGTTAGTTGTCTTCTCTCGCCTTCTTTCTTGTTGGATGGGTTCTGACTCGGCACTTGCTTTAGCTTGAGAACTCCTTTTACCAGCTCAAGGCAACCCTATATCCCATGATGCAAGGCGGAACTACCTCAGATCTCGTTTGGTAGCTAACCTACCCTACTAAGGACTAACCTAACATATTTAGGAAACCCAAGTTCATAATAAAGAGTCCTCTAATGTAAAACTCAGGAGGAAACAACCTGATAGGAACTCTTCAAGATCTGTCCAGGCCAGGGGGAAGGAGGGAGGGACGCAAGAAAGAAGGCGAGAGAAGACAACTAACATGGAACGTTATGGTAGGTACATAACTTCTAAATGTTAAGTTGTCAATCTCGCCTTCATTCTTGCTGGATGGGACCGCGTCCCTAGCACCTGTATCCTGGGTGGCTCAATGGAACAGACTCTTGAGAACTGTGGAACCAAAACTGGCCCTGTCTCTGGAGGCCAAGTCTAACTTGTAATGAGAGACAAAGGTATGAGGAGTGGCCCAAGTAGCTGTTGCACAAATGGTATCAATGGGTAGTCTATCCTGAAAGGCTGCAGAAGTGGATAGACTCCTGGTTGAGTGTGCTTTCGGTTTAGAAGGTAGTTGCTTGCCTCTGTGAGAGTACACATAAGAAATGGTGGAAGACAACCATCTGGATAAGGTCACTTTAGACACTGGGAGACCTATCCTGTTTTCTGCATAGGTGACAAATAATTGGTCCGATTTCCTGAATTGTTTTGTTCTATGCAAATAGTACCTGAGCTGACGATGGACATCCAAAAAATGAAGCTTTTGTTCAGCTCTGTCAGAATAGTTTGGGAAAAAGACTGGTAGATCTATGGATTGATTAATATTGGTTTGAGACACAACTTTGGGGAGAAAGGACGGGTTCGTTCTTAAGGATACCCTGTCCTTATGAAAAACCAAGTAAGGGGAACAGATGCAGAGAGCTTGAATCTCGGAAACCCTCCTAGCTGAAGTTACAGCCAGTAAAAATATAGTTTTCCAGGTCAATAATTTCAAGGAACATGAAGCAGACGGTTCAAAGGGAGGTAACATCAAGGATGCCAACATTAAATTTAGATCCCACTGCGGAGGAGGATGCTTTATCGGCGGCTTTAGGAGAAAAACTCCTCTCAGAAAGGCCTTGCATAATCTATGAGACATAATGTTATTATCATGCAAGCCAACATGATACTTGGAAATAGCAGCCAGTTGAACTTTAACTGTAGATGAAGAAGATCCTGACTGAAAAATCTCAGCCAGGAAATCTAAAACAGAATGTACAGGAGCAGTAAAGGGATCAATATTTCTGGAATTTGCCCAAATAGAGAAACGTCGCCACTTGCTAGCATAAACAGTTCTGGTGGACGACTTTAAAGAAGACACTAAGATGTCTCTGACAGAATCAGAGATCATCGGAAGCCTGGCTAGGGAAGGAAGTGGAGCAACCAAGCAGTGAGGTTGAGAGAATGAATGGCCCGGTGCTGTTGACCCGACTGGTGGATCAAGAGATCCGGAAGTGGGTCCAGATGCCAGGGCTGCACCAGGAGGTGATGATGCAGAGACGGAAACCAAATTTGTCGAGGCCAGTAAGGGGCAATGAGAATCAACTTGGCCCTCAAAACGGTGGCTTTCTGAATGACTTGTGGAATCAAGGGAAAGGGAGGAAAAGCGTACAGAAGTCCCCGGGGCCAATCCTGGGTTAGAGAGTCTCTCAGGGGTTGGCCTGGTAGGGGAAAGAGGGTGAAAAAATTGGGGCACTTGTTGTTTTGAGGTGTAGCAAAAAGATCGCAACAAGGTGTGCCCCACTTCAGAAAAATCTGATCCACTACAGACTGATTGAGAGACCACTCGTGAGGCATCAGAATGGATCTGCTCAGCCTGTCCGCCAAGAGGTTGGACCTGCCGGGGATGTGCGTTGCTATCAGAAACCGATGAGAGGAGATTGCCCATTGCCAAAGTCTGAGAGCTTCTCGACACAACGGATAGGACCTGGTCCCGCCCTGCTTGTTGATATACCAGACCACGGACATGTTGTCCGTTTGTACTGCAATAGTCCCCGTGGGAAGAAAGTCGTTGAGGGCTTGCAACGTTAAAAGCACCGCTCTCATCTCCAGGACATTGATGTGCAGATGGTATTCTATGGGTTGCCACGTCCCATGGACCATCCTGCCCTGATAATGCCCCCCCCACCCGATCAGAGAGGCATCCGTAGTAACTGTGGCAACTGGAGGAGGGAGAACAAAGGGTCGGCCCTGATGAAGAAGAGGGGAAGATATCCACCAGTTCAGATGAGTTCTGCATGATTGTGTGACTAAGATTTCGTGCCTCATCGGAAGACTGTGGTACGACCACTGAGTGAATAACATCCACTGCAGAAGACGCATGTGGAAGTGAGCCAGTGGTAGAAGAACAATGGCCGCAGCCATAAGACCTAGAACCTTTAGTATCAATCTGGCTTTGACCTTGCTGCTCTGCAATAGAATCCGAACAAATTTTTGGATGTCCAGAATTCTTTGATCTGTTAGTCTGGCTAACATTTTGATGGTGTTTAATTCTGCGCCTATAAAGGTGATAGATTGGCAAGGCCGCAGAGAAGATTTTTCGAAATTTACTGAAATTCCCAAACTCTTGCAAAGCTGCAGAGTGCAGTCTCTGGTCTGAAGAAGCTGACACCTGGTGGTGGCGGAGAGGAGCCAGTCGTCCAAATAAGGAAACACCTGGAATCCTTGACGTCTCAGATGAGCTGTGACCACTGCTATGCATTTGGTAAACACTCTGGGGGCTGAAGTGAGGCCAAAGGGCAGGGCTCTGAATTGGTAATGACTGGTCCCTAGCCGAAAGCGGAGAAACCTTCTGGAGCGCCTGTGAATCTTTATGTGATAGTACGCGTCCTGAAGGTCTACAGAGCACATCCAGTTGTCCTTGCCCAGAAAGGGCAGAATGGACTGAAGCGTGACCATCCGGAATCTTGCCTTCTTGACAAATCTGTTTAGACTGCTCAGGTCTAATATTGGTCTCCAATCTCCCGTCCCTTTGGGGACCAAAAAGAATCTCGAGTAGACGCCGGATCCTACTTGGTCTGCCGGAACAGTCTGGACGGCTCTTTTTCCTAGGAGCTTTGAAACCTCCTGTTCTGCCAAATCCCTTTGACCGGGTGAGATGTCTGGAAGGGATTGTTGAGGTACGGGATACCTTTCGAAGGGGATTTTGTAACCCTCGGATATGATCGACTGTACCCACATATCTTGTGAGGGGAATGCCAGGCTACTGGGTACAGCGAAATCCTTCCCGACTGCCTCCAAGGGTGGACAGTCGGGCAACACCTCAGGGTGCTGAAAGGGCTTCTCAGGAAGAGACTCCCTGTTGCCCTGGTTCTGAGGACCCCCCCTGCCTCTAGGGCGGCGTCTGTTATTGTTACCCCCTCTGCCTCTGGGGGTAAACTGACCACGTGTGTCCAGTGTAGCTCCTTGGGCTTTGCGGAACCACATCTTCCCCCCCTTCTGACCCTTGGGATATGGTCTAGAAGGGGTGGAAAAATGGACTCCAACGGCAGAAAGAGTTTTACCGTCCTGCTCACACCTGGTCAAGGTATCCTTCACCTGAGGTCCGAACAAAGCCGAACCATCAAAGGGGGTATTGGTGAAGGACGCCTTAAAGGGATCCGCAAAATTACAAAGCCGCATCCAGGCTTGACGTCTAAGAGCCACTCCTGTGCCTGCGGCCCTGCTCGCTCCATCGGCCGCATAGGATATGAGCCGCATGGAGGAGTTGGATAAGGAATTCAGGATTGCTAGCTGTGAGGCAATCTTTTCTTGAGCCCCAGCAGCAGAAGGATCCTGGACCACTTCACCTAGTTCCTTGAGAATATCTCTTTGAAGCCTGGTGAAGTGACAAAGGTAGTTCAGCGAATGCATAGCAAAGGTCGCTGAAGAAAACATCCGCTTTCCATACCTGTCCATGGTCCTAGAATCCTTGTTAGGAGGATGGACAGGTACTGAAGGATCCGCAAGTTCCTTCTTAGTGGCCGCCGCCACCACCATAGCATCCACAGAGACGCCCTTGGAAAGAAACTGTTTGTCCGTAGGGGCCGTAATAAACTTGGATGGTCTCCTGGGGACAGGTTCCACAGAATCTGGAGCTGCCCACGCCTTCCGAGCCACTACCTGCATAAGTGGGTCGAAAGGCGGAGACACCCAGGAGCCTCCAGGTATACCGACTCATCCTCGGAGGGATCAATGGATGGCCAATTCCCCCTCTGTTTGAGGAGCTCAAGGATGTCTGAAAAAGAGACATCCTCAGAGGAGGATCGTGGGGAACCCTCTGACTCATCTAAGTCGGTATCAGATGTAGTAGACACAGGGGAGTCTGTGTGTTTCCTCTTACACGTCCTCTTCCGAGGGGGTTCACCTGCAGGATCAGGAGAAACTTCGGAAGAGGAGGAAATTCCCAATGGGGAAACCTGGGGCAATGGATCCCTGGGCCTGAGAGCAAGAGGCTGGCAAGAGGTGTCTACAGGCACCGAAGAGGGAGGAGCTAGAGGGATGGACCGTTGACCTGGCTCAGGAGCCAGGACACTCCTCATCACCTCAAAGGCTCCTCCCGGGAGACCGGAATATCCCGCCCGAGGACACAGGAATTCCGGCTCCACTGAGAGGGAAGGCTCGAGGTCGATGTCGGTGCCGAGCTTACCAAAGCGAAGCCCGAGAGGGAGAGCGGGTCGGACAAGGGTCCGATGCCACTAGCCCCTCGAGCCGACCAGGGAAACTCGACGACCGGATCCCTCCAAGGAAGGTCTCAAGGAGGAGATCGGAGCTGAAGACGACGGAGCCGAAGGATGTATCGGCTCCGGCGCTGAAACAGTCACTGTCCCGAGAAGCTCCAGCTCCGAACTCTGGTGGGGAGTCGGAGGAGGAAGTTCAAGGGGTGAAGCAATAGCCGAAGTCTGCTGAGATGGGCTATGGAGCATTTGGGCCAGTGCCTGCGACTTTAACAGCCTGCTTACCACCCTCTCTAAGTCGTGGTCAGACAGCCTGGAAGATCTCGAAGATCGGCTCCGATGGCTCCGCTCTGACAAAAGAGGAGACCTCGGAGCCGAGTGGATACTCCAACGGGGACCGAGATCTCTTTCGGGACGAAGTCATCGGAGCCGAAGTCCCCTGAATTCCAGATGGAGCCGAAGGTTTCTCGGCTCCGATGCTGGATAAGATGTCGGCTCCAGCCGGAGCCGACAAGGCCACAGTAGATCGGGTGTCAGAACAAATTGGTGCTGAACCCACTACCTTAGAAGCAGAAAGATCGGCTCCAGCCGGAGCCGGAGCCACCGGAGGAGGCTTAGATACTGTAGCCTGAACCTTCGGTGGCTTAGAAGGTTTACTGGACCCTGTTTTAGAGGGAGAACCTTCTGGCTTAAGTAAGCCACGGAGGATCAATTTATTCCTCCTTTCCTGCAGGACTCTCTGGCTAAAAGAGTGACACAAAGCACAGGAGTCCTGCAGGTGCAAAGGCCCCAGGCAGTAAACACAAGAAGTGTGACCGTCTGTCAGAGACATTTTCTGACAGCACGAGTCACACTTCTTGAAGCCTGAGACCTTGCCTTCCTTCGACATAGTCCTAGAGGAAGAAAGTCACACATACCCCAACAAACACACAATTAATCCCCAAACACACAGTCACACAGGTAGGGATTAAGCAATGGGGTCTAGGCCTAACTTAAAACTCTTTTACAATTATAAAAAGAATTTAAAACTTTTTAACTATAAGGGAAATAGGGTGGGCTGTAGAAACACTACACACTATAAAAAAGGGGAATAAGGGAGAAATAAATCCCTAACTAAGCTTTTTGACAATATCAACTTACCTCAGCTGGCGAAAAGGAGACCTCTTTCGCTAAGCGGCAAACGAGATCTGAGGTAGTTCCGCCTTGCATCATGGGATATAGGGTTGCCTCGAGCTGGTAAAAGGAGTTCTCAAGCTAAAGCAAGTGCCGAGTCGGAGCCGAGGATCGGCTCCGAACCCATCCAGCAAGAATGAAGGCGAGATTGACAACTTAACATTATGACCTCACAGCACTCAGTTGAGTGAGGAAATGAGATGGGCCCAGAACGAGTATCCAAATACAAATATACAAGAGGGGCATGCAATTTCAAAGTTACCAAGATTAACACCAAAACAAGAACAGGGAGGAGTGGATGGGAACAAACTGTAGAGACAGAGAGCCACAATTTTCAGTTCAATTAATATTCAGTAAGAAGCAAAAACACATAAAATGCAGTTCTATATGAAAAAAGTGCAGATAAAAGTGTATTTAAATTCACTTATACGTCCAGTTGATTGCAGGCAGATCTTAGCCGGCCAAAGCTCAAGTATTTAGCAGAAAAAAAAAACAAAATGTACCACTTATATAAGGCAGGTCAGACCCTCAGCTGCAGCACAGAATATCAAAGTGAAACTACCCCCCACTATCAATGGCTACACTTCTAACAAGACCTCTGTAGAGACAGAGAGCCACAATTTTTAGTTCAATTAATATTCAGTAAGAAACAAAAACACGAATGCAGTACTATATGAAAAAAGTGTAGATAAAAGTGTACTTAAATTCACTTATACGTCCAGTTTATTGCAGGCAGATCTTAGCCGGCCAAAGCTCAAGTATTTAAGTGCAGGATAGGGGTATATAGTAGTGTGAGGCTAGAATTATAGGGGTGCAGGTATACAAGTACCTTGCAAAAGGAGAAAGATTGAGATGGAAATGTGAAATAGATGGGAGAGTGAAGCAGGAGGGAAATAAAAGAGAATAGATGAAAAATATATGGAGGTAGGTAGAGACAGGAACCTAGTGTGGGGAATCAGGTGATTAGGTGTGTGGTAGGGAACAGGAGCATATCCATTGAGAGAAGAGATGTAATTTTAAGGATTTTTTGAAGAAGGCTAGATTGCTGATCATTCTGAGAGAGGGAGGGAGGGAGGAAGAGTGTTCCATAACTTGGAAACAGCATAGGAATATAACATTTTGCCAGCTGAGAGTTTGGGTTTCATTACAGACAACAACATTTTATTTTCTGACCCGAGGTGGTGATTGGGGTGGTATGTGGTCATTAAGGATGATAGGAAAGGGCAGCTTTCTGGTTGGAAGATTAACTTGTGGACTGTAGTTAATTATAGGTATGTGAGGTGGTGGGGAGATTCTAGTCAATTGAGTTGTTGGAGAGAAGAGCAGTGGTGTGTGGAGTATTTACAGTTTCTAGCAAATTTGACGATTTTATTGTAGCAGGAGTCAAGTTTTCGTTTTAAGGAGGACTGTAGGTTGGTGAAGATGGGGGCATCATACAGAAGAGTAGGGACAAGAAATGAAGAGACTAGGACCTTTTTGGTGGAGAGGCTGAGGAAGTAGTTATGTCTGTATAGAGTGCCCAACTTTTGATGTGTTCTCTTAATGTTACTGTGGATATGAAAGTCGAAAGTTAAATTGTCGTTGATAATGACTCCTAGCAGTTTTGTACTAGGGACAACTTCTAAGACAGTGTTATTTTGGGAGGTAACAGTAAACTGAGATTTGTTGATATGGCTAATTTCTGAGGGGGTAAATAATAAGAGTTTTTTTGGGGGGGGTTTAGGGCTAGGTAATTTTTGGACATCCAGATCTCAGTTGAGTTGAATGCTTCTTGGGTCAGATGCTGTAATTTGGTGAGAGATTTAGAGGACCAGATTATAGTTGAGTCATCAGCATATTGGCTGATGGAGCTATCTGTTTGAGTTTGATGGATGTTGATGAATATGCTGAAAAGGAGGGGACCCAATATAGAACCGTGGGGAACACCGGTATTTGTAGGAATGAAGGGGGAGGAGGAGTGTTGGCATTTGTTGGATTACTGTCTATTATTGAGGTAATTGGTAAACCATTGAAGGGTGGGGGGGTAATCCTTGGTTGGAGAGTCTGGTAATTAGTAGAGAATGTGAAATGGTGTTGAATGCCTTAGAAAGGTCAAGAAATAGAGCTAAGACTAAAGAGCCAGCATCACAAGCTTTATTGACTGTATTTAAGAAGGAAATAAGTGCAATGTTGATACTATGGCCGGGCCTAAATCCGTGTTGAGTGGGAGAAAGTAATTGGTGTTTAACTAAGTGATCTAAGAGCTGGGTGTGGATACATTTTTCAAGTATTTTTGAGATGGGAGAGAATATGGCTATGGGACAGAAGTTTGTGATGTCAGAGTTATTGAGCCTTTATGCAAAAGGATAACAAATGCTTTCTTCCCGATGTCTGGAATGCAGGATTCTTGAACTGACCTACTGATTAGGATGCCGACGGGGTAAGCAATTAAAGGGGCAGCTAGTTTTAGGTATTCTGAAGTTAAGTTATCAGGAGCATTTGTACAAGGTTTTAGTTTGAGGAGGTGTTTGTGGATGATGGATGTAGGAATGGGTGATAGAGTGAAGTAGGGTGGGGGGAGTTGAAGGATTGTGAGTTGGTGGGGGTTCAGTAGTGTCAGGGTTGATAGGTGGGAAGGAGGTTGTAAGTTTAGTGATAGTATCAATAAAATATGTGTTGAGTATTGCTAGCTCAGAGGAGGTTTTTTCTGGGTTTGGGCATGGAGTGTTAGTGCCTATCACTAATAGCAGCTGGGTGCTCTGCGCCTGTATCCCCTGTCCTCTAGATTCATTAGTGTTGATCTATGACATGATTTTTCAGTCAATAAGGATGAAATAGTGCAAGACCTCTTATATCTTCACAAATTAAACAGACCAGCAAATACTAGGACCAGAGGTCTGCACCTGCTTCTCCAATTAAACAAATAATTTTGGAGAGAGAGATTCATCATGGAATGACTATACTTTCACTGGAATAACTTTGCACCACATATCAAGGAATATGACACACTACCTTCCTTTAAAAAACAATTAGACAATGTGATGGGTATTCACAAATTCACCCCTAGCATGACTGGCCTATAACTCATTGAAATAGAGAGGTAAGGTTATGCCTCTCAACCTCTTGGAGCAAGATATCTGGCCATAAATAAAAGTGGACAAAGGTCCAAAAATTGGGACGATTTTTAGTTATTGCTCTTACAAATTTAGAAAGTTAATAGAATAAGAGGTTTTATATTAGCATGATTTTTCTGAAGGGTATGACATCTAAAATTCAAATGCCTGCCATTATTTTCTGACTTTAATCATTAATGATTCACCTCTAATTTTCCAGAAAATAAACATTTTATGTAACATTACCAAAAATATGAGCAAACATCTAGCCATTCTGTAAAAATCTGTACAGTTGAGAGGTATGGGTAAGTTCTGTGTACTGGCAAGGGGTAAATAGCCACATGACCCAGTTGCATTGCATTTTCTCTGATTTTAATATTCTTTATATGCTATGAAAAACAAAAAGATTCTAAACTTCAAGTGACACTCGTGAAGATATTTAAGAAACAATGGTAAAGAGATTGACTAAAAGGATATTATTTTGAGCTTCATAAAAGCCAAATTAATATTTGGTAATATAAGATTTAATTAGGTTAAGTAAAAAAATTACAAGCAATGTGCCTGCCTATTGTCAATGTTTGCCTTGGCAGAAAAGTTATCAAAATGACTGGTACAACAGACACAAGCATTGCAACAAGTGATGTGCACAATAAGGTCAAAGAGCACTACTACAATTTGTCATTGTTTCACTGGAAAACTCAGACACTGGAAGACATACATTTTACTGGACAAACATAGGTTTTGCAATTAGTCAAACTTTCAACCTGACATAAGCCCTTCATTAGGACCAAACCTGTGAAAGCTATTACAATACATCTGTTTTCCAGAGTCTTTGTGTTCCCTGTTAGCCTGCCATCACTGCATTTCTTAATTGTTTTCTTTCATCACAGGCTTACTAGAAAGTCTTAAATATCCTGATACCAGGGACTTTCTAAACATAATTTCAATCCTATTTTTAATTCAGAAAACAAGGGGCTCCCACCTACCACTTTTAATTTATATGTTTTGCCGATTCAAAATTGTCCAGCTATTAAATGTAATATTCCTGATACGATCTGTACTAACAGTAAATGCCATAGCACAGACATAATAGGTCCTTTTTTGAAGCATTATTAGCTATATCATTAATGTCAATACACATGTTTAGTTTCAGCTTATATTTGGTAAGTATATCTTCTACAATATCTCGCGCTATTCAGCACATCAAATGAATTTCATAAGTCTCTTTGCAGAAAGAGGTCATATAATGCCAAATAATCATGAATGAAGCAGTCTTTCATAGAAGTCAGCTTTGATAATTTTATCAGATGGCATTTGTTGACATTCATCTCAATTTTACTGAATGAAAACTGTTGCTAGACCACATGTAAACAAACGCTGGCTTTCTATAAATTTCTGACTGAAATAAATGTTATATATCATCATATTCAGTCAAAACATCAAAAAACGTGACATTAACTTGTTTAATTGTCAAAATATACAGTGAATTAAAAAAATAATCTTTAGATTACTTAAATGTACAAAGGAATCTTTAAAATCCAGGTATGTAAAAGTCTAAAATAATAATAATAATATACAGAGTGAATATAAAAAAGCTTACTGGTATGAAAACTTATTTTCCTTTTTTTTTAATCAAATGATTTTTATTTTGATGAAATAACACAATTTAATATATTCATAACATTCAATAACTATTTACAGTATTTACATTCAGCCTGACAAAAAAGGATTCAGATAAAAAACCTTTGTAGTTAAATAAGTTAATATATAAACTATGATAGTTAGGAAGAGTTTGGTTCCATCTGTAGAGTATCGATCAAATTCAAAACTTTCCTCCATGGACTATTAACCAATGGCTTAGGAAAAGTTCTTAACTCTTTAGTTCTTTTCTCCATTAGTATGCATTTCTTCAGTGATGGTAGGAATTCTTCCATTGTGGGTGCTACATTAGAGTTCCATCTTCTAGTTATACATTTTCTGGCTATTGCTAGCATTGTCCACAACAAATACAGGTCATCTTTCCTCATATTATTATTATTATTATTAACAGCATTCAATAAAATTAAAGACTTTGTCAAAACAAATTGATCAGTATAGATAGCTTGAACAAATTTATTAATTTCATTCCAATATGGTTTAATATTAGTTCAGTCATAAAAATATGAGACCTGTCAGCATAAGTGGACAGATTACATCTCCAACATAACTTGCTGTTTGAAGCATTCATTTTCGAGAGTTTCGCAGGTGTCAAAAAGGATCTATGTAGAAATTTCCAATGAGAAATCCTTCAGAATTGTGAGTAAGAAGTTAGTTTAACTGAAAAAAAATGTTTGTTTTATCTTCCTTTGATAGTGATACTTGAAGCCCTTTAGTTAGGTATTGCCATTAAGAATCTTTAAGAGCCGTCTTATAGACAAATTGTTATATAAATATGATACTTCATTCTTAACATTGATATTATGATATAGAATTCCAAAGAGCCAGTTTATAATTTTTGGTACAGTTTTAAAGGATGAGTTATGAATTATTCAACACAGATCCTTAGTGTATGCTGTGACACTCTGAAGAACCAGCCAGTCATTAGGGGATAGGCCATAGGTTGACAGTATACTTTGCGTGTTCAAAGCTTGTTGGTTTCAGTACATTGCAACCAACAAAATAGGTTATTATTTTCCCATAAACCAAAAATCGCTCTATGTGTTTTATCAGGGAAATCCCTTGTAATAGTAAATGGTATTAAAATCTATGCCACAGTTTAATTTGTGTTAATGAATTTTCTAAACACATCAAAAATATTGTTTATTAGGGTTAGTTTAGTTAATTTTGTTGTACTATACTGTAAATTTAAACTTAAATAGTGCCATATCTTATCTTTGTCAGTTACCAAAGTATTCTTTGATAAATAATTTTCATTAGTATAATGGAGTGTAACTGTTTCCAGTTGGAAGAGTATCTAGGATGTATCCAATTCATCACTATTTTAATTATAGATGCCTTTATACAAGTTTCAATCTCTTGGAATTTTAACCCCCCTTGTTCCCATTTTCTGATATGATGAGAATATGCCACTCTATTTCTTTTGGGGTACCATAGGAATTTCATTAGAGCTGGTGATTTCTTTAAGGATTTTCTTTCCTGGTGGAAGTATAAAGGCTTGTGCTATATATAGGTAACAAAACAATTTTTATCAGTTGTAACCTATCATCCAATATTATAAACAAATTATTCCATTTGCTTATTAATGTCATGATTAAGTCTAAGGCTTTAGCATAGTTAAGCTGTAAGGTTTCCTCTACATTCTTGCCTAAGACTATTCCTAAATAGTCTAGAGTTGAAATTTGGTTTCCGATAATATGATTAACTGGAACCTGTATCTTCTTTTTTATTTAATAATACATATTTTGATTAAGATTTGTTGAAGGAGAGTCCTAAGATTTTTTTGTAAATGTATTGTTACTCCATCCACTTCACCTAACATTTCCTTAGAGTTGGGTAAGGTAAGTAAGCCATCATCAGCAAACATCATTATTTTAGAAATATATTGGTCGTATATATGTATACCTCTTATCTTTGGGTTATTACATATTAAAATGGCAAGTATTTCTATGGCCAGAGCAAATAGGATAGGGGACATGAGACATCCTTGTCTAGTACCTCTAGTGATTTGGATTGCTTCGGAAGTAAAGGGACCTAATCTGACATATGCTAGATTATTTTCATAGATTTTCTTTATCATTGTTATAAAAAAGGGGGGAACAAATAACTGTAAGACTTTAAATAAATAACCCCAATTTAAGGAGTCCAAGGCCTTTTTTTGAATATCTAGACCTATTATCAATGCTTCATGGTTTCCTCTATTGAGGTAATCTATCAGAGTTAATATTCTTTTAATATTATCCTGTGTATGCCTGTTATGTATGAAACCAGCTTGGTCTTCATTAATTATTTTAGATATGGGTATTTTCAATCTGTTGACCATAATTGACATAAATAGTTTATAATCATTATTAAACAAAGCAATTGGTCTATATGAGATGCAATGACTAGGGTCCTTATTCTCTTTTAATATAGGGGAAATTAGAGAATATCTCCAAGAAGGAAGAATATTTGCTAATGTTTGAACTTCAAGAAAGGTTTTATGTAGGAGAGACATTATACAATAAGGGAACAATCTATAAATTTCGATAATTAAGCCATCTATTCCAGGTGCTTTATTAGACTTACTTCCTTTAATCCCATCTATAATTTCCTTTTGAGAAATAGGTTTTAAGTTTCTATCTTACTTGGGCAAGGAGTTGGTCCTAAAATCTGCCTGGAGGAAAAGTCCATTAAAATGTAATCAAAACCCAATTAGGTTTGATAATGACTATTCTACCAGGGCTTTGGAACAGAGGAAAAAAGCTTGGCCATTAATAAAACTGTTAAAGCAGAATAACATCAAAACTCAGCTTGTGTTTCCTGCCAGAATAAAAAATCTATATCAGAATGAAATTAGATCATTTAATGCCCTAGAGGAAGCCACTGCATTTATTAAAACAATAACATTATTTCCTTACCTGAAGATATGGAATGGGCATCTGCATCCCTGAAGAATGTTACTGATAAATCGTCTTGGACTGATGTTAAAAACAAAAAACAAAAAACTGAGTCAAAGATTGCTGTTCCCACTAAATCTCTCAAAGCATTTACTGCAACTGGACTTTAATTTAATTTGTTTTATACTTCTAAATGTTCAAGTAAGGTATGTCATGACAATATTTTTCTTATTGCTTTTCTTCCACTTTTTGCTTTTTCATTTCTATACTTTTTTTGTTCATATACAAATTAAATAATTGTTTATGCATTTAGTATATTAGTATACAATTACTGGTTTATTAAGTGATATAATTGAACAGTAAGCTATCTTTGCTTTTATGACCTTAAGTTGGCATGCTTATTTCAAATAATATATACCCCTTTGTCTAGCTAAATGTTATTCTGAGTTATTACACAGACATAGTCACTGTTTATATTAATTTATCAAAATATTTTGGATACATGGGATAACAGGGCATATCTATGATTTAGTATATATTAACTAGTTTTTTAATATTTATAACTTCTGAGTGTTTCAGAATATATATTGGTACCTGTGTGAACAAAAAGCTAATGAAGAAACCAAAGGAAACAAACTGTAAAAAACACCTCAGCAGGGATCCTTGCGAGAAACACTGTTTAATGAACAAAAAGCTGTTTGCTGGCTTCTGACATAAATTGGGTCTCTCTGACAGTTATATGCTTGTATGTTTTATGGCACAAGGTTTTTAAATGGTTATAAGTTATGTTTCCGGTAGAGTTTAATGTTAAAGTACTGTTTTCTCTGTCATTGGCATTGAATGTTATTTTACTGTTTGGAAGTATCTGACAGTTAAACTTTGCATTTGTTACTGTAAATAAGCAGACTTTGTGACACAGTTAAAGTGAGGTCAGGAAACTGTACTTAGCTTGTGACATCATGCATTCTATGCATGCAGATCAGATTACATGTCATCTAATGTGTATATGCAAGCTTAATTGTGAATGTCAAGTCTCTAATTGGTTAATATAGCATAGTAGGCTTCTTTTGCAAGAATTATGAGCTACACTGTCAGCAAACATATTCATGGTTCCCTTTTATAATAGTGACTATATTTTCTGATCAAATATATACACAAATGTTATTTTTTCTTGTAAACAGTTAATTATAGCCACTATTTTTAGTGAATATACTGGAGTTTTTTATAAATAGATCTTTATAAATAACTTTCCTATGCAGTTAGCAAGTGTTTAGTATAGGCTTATACATTTACATGAAATGCATATCACTGATGGTATAACTGTAAGGATACTCAAACACCATACTAAATCCTAGCAAATATATGTATGAATAATTTTGATTGAACTATAATTACTTTTTCATTTAATATGTTGATTTCCTAATTGTATCCTAGATATTATTTATATTTCAGATGTCATGTTTTCAGTTATTATAAAGCCATGCTTTTTAGTATATTAGCACTTTATGACAGGGAAAGAGCTCAGTAATATCTATGACTTGTGATAACACAACAAACAAGTTATGGATTTCAGTATTACCCTATTACTATGGTAGATATTTACAGCTGTTTCTATCTTAATTTTGTCTTTGAGTCATTCACTTTTAAGACCTGTTATCCATAGTAAGTTTTATATAAATAATGTTTTTACTAATTTTTGTCATTTTAACTGATGCCAATTAATTATTACTGATTTTAGTCAGTTATTTAAACATCTGATATTCCAAAAGTTTAGTAGTTAATTAAGGACAAATCTATGTTAACATCTTTTGGGAATGATACACACTCACTATGTGCTAACACCTAATTCTTGTGAAGTTTTTTATTTAGTGGGAGTCTGTCATGATAAGATTTATTCAGAGGGCAAGTAAATACAAATGCTAAATGATTCTTTAATTTATTCTGCCATTTTGAAGTTTTTTATTAGAACTAATACAGATGGCATGCTTAGGCATTTTGGGTAATCATTTAGATTGTTAATAAAGCTAATGTTTCCTTAAGCTATTGAGCACTAAATTCAGATTATATATATCCTAATATGTCTCTTGCTTCCTTAGTGAATAATTACTGTATAAATGTTTATTGTTTCTAATAATAGTGTATGTAACTCATCTCTAAAACATAACTGGAATCAATATCTGATTAGTTGTTTATTACTACTATTTTTCTCTTAATTTATAATATATTCTCCATTTTTTACTTTGTTTTCATGGGCTCGAACCAACAAAAGTTGATGGTTGGGATTGGTAGTCTAGCAGATTTAGTTTTATTTGCTAGACTAGGAGTGTATCTCATTCCATGTATAGGGTATATTAAAGTTTATATCAGAGTGAAATATGCTATTATTTTGTTATTTAACTGTTTTTCTAGTTTTGAAATGCCTGACACAATTGTTTTACTTTTATCTTTCATGGGGAAAGTTATTTGGATTGAGATAAATAGAAATACAACAATTGATATTCTATTGTCTATTCAGGAAGAGTATTATGTATACAGGATTCTGTTAATGCAAGTTCCTTTATTATTTTTTTATCTTTAAAGAATTCTGATATGGATTTAACTTTGATAGCCTTAAATATTAATGGCTTAAACAGTCTATATAAGAGAGCCAACCTAGTAAGGTATCTTAAACTAAACAAGGCTCAACTACATTTTCTCCAAGAGACACACTTTAAAATAAATGACACATTTATGTGGGACCCTAAGAAATACATGATGCTTGCTCGATCTTCTTATAAAAATAAGACCAGATGAGTAACAATTCTATAATAAAAAGACTTTCTTAAATCACCAAATCATTTGCAAACATGTAGATAATGATGGACTCATGGCCTTAGTTATACTTAAGTTTAATAATATAATTTGGACCCTGGTTAATTTATACTTGTTCTTGGGTATGGGGGTTGGACTAGCTAAGAAACACTTGGACTTTATTACAATTACTTCTAAAGGTAATATTATACTAGGAGGTGATTTCAATTGTATCACAGATATTACAGAAACTACCAATAGGAAATCTCCTAGACTATTGTCCTCAGCCAAACAGTTAAAAATGGAAAGAAATGTTTAAATTAAAAGATACCTTTAATGCTTTGGGACCAATTTTTTTACTATGCTCACACCAGGACTATAGACATGATACCCAAACTAGAATAGATAAAATTTATATCTCACAAGATCTTTATTCTAAAATCTTGAATTTTTCAATACAACTTGTCCCTTTTCAGATCATAATTCCCTGTTGTTAACAATACACTTGGAATTCAATCAATTAGTTATTACTTCAAGGATTCCTTCATATATCACAAAAAATAAAGGCTTTAAATCTTGGATAACTTCTGAAATCAGAGTTTCTTAGAGATTAATTATAAACCTGAAGCAAACACAGTTATGGTTTGGGATTATCTTAAGGCCTATATATATAGTAAAACCATTAGCTGGTACAAAAATAAAATTAAAGAATGGGACTCAGAATTACAGTAACTCCAAAATCAAATATTATCTCTTAAATCTAATAAAAATGTAATTGCTACAGATAATAAGAAGAAAATAGAAGAAGCAAATAAGAAATACAATGACATTTTATCCCATAAAACTAATTTTGCTATGGAAAAACTGAAATTAAATGATTATGCTACCTCTCCTAAGCATCTTCATAACCTATCTATGAAAGTTAAGATACAATCAAAAATTAATAACATTGATAGTATCTTTCATGAAGGGAAAAGGAAAAAAGTCTCGGACATAGGGGACATTCTGGAGGCTTTTAATTATCTTTATGCAGAGCATCATAAAGATAAAGGAAGTACAAATGAATGTGAGAAGTTAGAGAATATAGTTCTCAACATAACAAGAATTCCTGAGGAACTTAAGTTAGATCTACAAAACTTATTTTCCTACTGTGGTTGTGAGACTCATTGTTAACCTACTCAACTGTTTAAAACAAATGTCACTGAAAACAATAACACTTTGTTGCCCAAAATCAATTCTAAATGTGTATAAATAATATTAATATCCTTATTCAGCTATTTGAGAAGTTATTCTAAGCCACGTGTTTTTATTCTGATTAAAAAAAAACTTATGCTATACGCTCCAAATAACAATTAATCCAGTTTATTTCAAAATCAGTGGGATCATACCTTTTCAGAATTATCATTAGCAAACAATTTTAAACTTAATTCACCTCTTGAGCTTTACTATTTCTATGAAACAATTAAAATATCTATTATTTGGCAGTTTACAGAGAGGATAAAATTGTGAGCTGTAGTTCCTAGGATACAGGGTTTGATTCCCTCAGCCCTTATTTACTTCCTGTGTGACTTTCAGGAAGTCATTTAACCAGACAGTGCCCCCTGGTTGCCCCTGAAATGTGACTGTTTATCCAGCAGACCTACCTAGTAGATAAAAAGAATTATTAGAATGTAGATATGACAGGTGAATAATTGCTATACTCCGTTGATGTTAGATGTTATTTTATTTAAACAAGCCCCGGGATTCATGAACCTTGCGCCAGGCGCCAGCATAGCGTCGGCGTTATAACGCCAAATATGGCTGCTTAGCGATTCAGGTATGAATGAATTCCACGTGCACTACGGCGCGGACCCGGACTCCCGCCCGGCGTAGGTATGCAAAACACACTGTGTGCGGTATTGCACCATGCAAATGAGGGCACGGCAATGTAAACCAAAAAAAACGGTTTACATTTACCCAAACATACCGGAGGAGTAATGGAAGGCTGTCAAAGTCAGGTATCATATAGGTGCAATATGCCAATGTGGAAAGGCACCGAGAATGTCCAAAGAAAATATGCACAAAATGTAAAAATGACATAAATGGCACGTCGTAGAAAGAACAGCAGACCCGAGATATGTGCACAGAAGTTGTAAAGCAATGAAATAATATGACAATGTCCGAAAAGAGCATTAGAACACAAATCAGCTGCACAGCCACCACACACCATAGTATGTATGTAAAGCTGCAACCCCAGCGCAATGGTTGTCAAGGAGTGGAGGCGGTCTCCGCCCCCGTAACCAGGTATTAGTAGTCAATTCCATGCAAATGAGGCAGATAATAGTGAATCGCAAAAACGGCGCCAGCGTAAGGATGGAGCAAAGGCGTAGCGGTACTACACCGAGGAGTGGCCTACACGAGATACATGTCAACCACAGAGGGGTGTGCCACTGTAGAAGGAAGGATATTGGAGGACAGCAAATCTGGGCTGTACAATGCACATCACAGCATCAGGACTGGCGTGTTAGGAAATAGATGCGCTGACAGTACAGAATGCGCGTACAAATGCATGTGCACGAGGATGACTACGTTCCCGAAACCAGTCATGTGACGGCCTCACCGGCAACAACCAGGGATATAGGAAGGTAATGCGGAGAATACGAGGAAATGCGGAAGCAGTGTAAATGTATCCGTAACGAGCAATTAACACCAATCAATGCAGGAAGGGCAAACACCGGCAGCTGATAAGTCTGCATGCAGACTCCTGCAGAACGGGAAAGGGAGGCATATGAGAGCAAAGATAATAGGGGATGTAGTAGAAATGCAAAGAGCAAAGAACCGAAATAGCACAGCCAAGTACAGAGGTAGCATAACTGCGGCTGCAGATAAAATGCATCATATGCCATGTGCCTGCAGGATGCAGTAATGTAAGATGCCAGGCGAAGGCAATGCAGGCAACTGTAATGTAACACTACAGGCAGTACCGTTGCAGCTGCAAGCGTAAAACCACGGAAATAATCCATGGATAGGGCCGCACAGACACACCCAATGACTTCACCGGGTATACAGCACAACAGTAATAAATGTGAATCGCACAACACACAGCGATTTCCCAAACGCCGCACCGTGGGGTGTAAACAGACGGGAACTTTTAACATGTATATGCTGGGTGCCGCCGTGGCCGTGATGCATAGGTATGTGGCAGAGACAGACGGAGTTGCGGAGGGTGGTGCCGACAACTACCGTAGGCCTCACAGGAGAAGGAGAGTGTTCAGACCAAGGGTGACCTACCAGGGGCTGCGAGACCTGGAGATAGTAGGCGCTACGGGTGGACAGGGACACGTTACAGCAAATAGTGGAGCTGTGCCGGCCGCCTGAGAACAAGAGACAACAGAGGGGAGCCCATCCCAGTGGACACAAAGGTATGTGTGAGCTTGCGAATACTGGCTACAGGTACCTTTCAAAGGCCCACCGGGGACATAATGGGCATCTCACAGGCATCAGCATCCAGGGTACTACACCAGTTCCTGGATGCCATGTTACCACATGCCCATGAGCACATAAAGTTCCCCACATCTCAGGAGGAGTTGGCTAGCAATATCGCCGCTTCCACCGTGTGGCACAATACCGGAGGTCCTGGGTGCGATAGACTGTACGCACATAGAAATCAAGTCACCACCTGGGGAGCAGGGTAGACGCTACATAAACCGCAAGGGATACCCCTCCATCAATTGCCAGGTCGTGTGCAATGCGCGGGGCATTATCATGGATGTGTGTGCTGGCAGCCCTGGAAGCTACCACGACTCCCATATCTGGCATGCCTCACAGCTGTATCAGGTATTCGCCAGTGGGGACATCACACAAGGTCACCTTGTGGGGATGCTGGCTACGCACTGGAGCCGTGGTTGATGACACCCATCAGAAATGCACACACACACATGCAAGAACGCCATAATGAGGCACGCACAAACGAGAATAATCATAGAGCGTGTGTTCGGGATCTTGAAATCACGGTTCCGGTGCTTGGATACATCCGGTGGAGCCTTGCAGTACTCTCCAGGCACAAGTGCCCACATATTCATAGTATGTTGTATGCTACACAATATGATTCTGCGGAAACAGCTGCTGCAGGGACATAATGCCGGAGGGCCACCAAGCCCGCCACAACTGCCAGGGCAAGCACAGGCACGGCGTGCGGCGCCACGGACACACTGAGCCAGCCCCAGTAGGTAGACAGAGGCGTACCCAATATGCCTACGCCCTGGCAAAGAGGGAACGCATAGCACATACTTTGACAATGTAGGCCCCATGGACTGACACCTCCTGACCTGCACACACAGTAAAATGGACGCCACACAAACATGTCCGCCCGTAATGTGTACCGTATGTGCGGACGTATGTGTGACTCCAACAAAGGCACCGACCAAACACTGCACACCCAATAGCCAGCAGAGCATGGAACGCCAACACCTCAACGCACGCCGGTTCAACAGCACACGGCGTAGCCATATGCTGCCACTATCGCCGCAAGTCGACCACACATGTACGCATGTGCATACACAGATACGGAAATACATATCAGTACACATGTAGAAATATATGCGCATACACAGATAGAAAGTACAACAGGGTAATATGGAACCCAGGGATGCAAGTTCACAGATAAGTAAGACGCGAAATCACCACATATTAAACATAGTGACCGACAACCCGATCATCCTGGAGGGTGGGCAGGGCAGGTAACGCCAGCCATGGAAATGTTAACCTGCATCAATACATATCCGCGTGTCGGGATGGTCACCAGTCCACGGTACAGTAACGGGATATGTGTAGGGTCACCACCTGTCCCACGTTGTGAGGGACAGTCCACCTTTGGGCAGTTGTGTCCTGCAAAACATTGACAAAATGGCAAATGTCCTGAGATTGTAGGACAAAACCATTTCCCATAATTACTTTATTAGTTGCAGAAAACAGTTATTTTGTAGAAGAAACATCTAAATATGATAATAAACAGAATAAGCAACTGTAATGCTACAGCTTTGTATTCCGTCAAAAAGTGAATCGCTGTCCTTTGTACTGGCCGTGGGTATGTGTTGGCATGCAAAATCTGACGTTTCTACTAAAATGTCCCACTTTGGCCATTTGAAAGGTGGCAACCCTACATATGCGTGTCATATCCATAGGACATGAGTGCGGAGATACACGCCGCCACCGGCGCGCCAACGAGGTATTGTGTTCAACCGTCGGTGCGAAGCGGAAAGCATACCAGTGAAGTGTACGACATTATGAGGAACGCCTCATTTGGGGTGTAAAACAGTTCATGTTCCTCGCAGTTCCTCCAAGTTCCACATTGAAAATGTCTCTCAAACATCCATTGTTAGGAATGTATATAAATGACATCCTGGTAAATAGAATGTACTCATAGTAAGTCAGTAAAGGTTCTTCACTGTAAGTAAATCAGCATATTATAATCAACCTATGACCTACTTAGCTGAAGTTGTCACTATGCCATTACTATGTGTTCCACATTATGCCCATGTGTTTCACATTACTACTGTGTGTGTTCCCCACTCCGGAAATAGAAGGTTGACAGCCATGGCGGCAATATGTGTATGTGTGAGGTGAGGTTGTCGTGTGTTCCGCTGTGTGTGTGTAATGTGTGTGCCAGTGTAAACTGTGTATGAAGGTGACATGTCACAGGCGGAGTGTAATAACAGGCGTAGGCATACAGTACAGGAACCATAGGCGTATGTACAGCAGTACCCACAAAGTAGTACTGACATCTCCTCAGTGGCTATGCGTGGCGGCGTAAAATGATGCAAAGCGCAAATGTCCCAAAGTGTACCACAGGGCCATAGCAAACAGGAGATGCAAAGGACGCATGTACAAACCACGACCGTAGGTATGGCGGCCATAACGTAGACTCCACACGGTCCGTCGGCAACGTTACACAGCATCAGGCATGTACGGCGAAAATATGAATGTGCCATCCCGGCACCGATCGTGAACACTTACGGTCCGGTAAATACCGCGGTGTGTTCCACGACCATGATGTAAGCAAGCGGCACACGAATAGGAGGCTACCGGTAGCATACAGTCCGCCCCAAGTATAGGACCACAATCACCGTAACTATCAGCGACAAAATGCCAATGGATGGTAGGCACGGACGAACATCCGCAGATATATAACCGATGTGAAGGAGGAATACGTGCAGGAAGCACACATGCAGGCGATACCGACAGCAGACGACATCAACAAAACAAACATTCCCGGAACAACAGACAGGTAACCCGCAGCTCCCCAAGCAGGGATGGAGCACACACACAAGCATATCTGGTATGTATAAATGCAAGACTCACACCCCGTACCAGTCACCCACATCCGCAGATATACCCCATTGCACATATCAAAGGGATAACAGCTAAAACCGTAGCAAACACATACAGGCAGTGAATGACAGCGGCATACCCACAACAAGCTCCTGGGAAACACTAGCAGCGGCTGATGCATCCATGCATTCGCTATGTACAGGAAAATAACAGCCATGTAACACATTTGAATGCACAACGCCATCGACAGACGCCGCCAGGACACGGGGACCCACATGTCGAACACAATACCATACCCAACACACACAATCCACGGCTAACACCACAGCGAAATGTACCCGACACCACACATAGCGGATGCAGTCACACAAACATGATACAATACATACCATCCTCACGAAGGTATTGCAAATAACCAACGGCCACACGAGGAAAGAACCATGGCCTAGTGCCGGCGCGTAACGAACGAAGGAAGGGGGATCACCGCTGATATGCGCATAAGTACACACCGAGGAACAGCTATTGGCCTGATTAACCCACATGCATCAGGCGGCGACGAATATAAGGAAGACTCCCTGGATATGCAAACCGTATGTTCATACCGAACTCATACAAACTAGAAAGAGAAACAAGGGAATAGAGGCGAACTCAGAACAAAAGGCGGAAAGGTATGTCGAACCCACGACATGTACTGGTGTGTAACGCCCGATTCGTATGACGAATCTGTACAGTATGTGAACGGTGTGTGTAGGTAAAGATACCTGTCCAACAGGCAGAGAGGCGAAGGTTGGATATGTAATGCTAAAGCGCAGCATACCAACAACTGTGGACAACGTGTGCACAGCAGTGGGACAACATGTAAACACCGGGATAACCCCAGGGCGGCTTGCCACCCTTTCAAAAGGCCAAAGTGGAAATCGTCGGGACACACTTCAGATGTTACAGGTGGACACATACCCATGGTCAGTACAAAGGTTAGAACTCTACTCTTTTGCATAAAGAAAAGTGTAGTCTTGTAGCAGTTCAGTTGCTTATTGTGTGTCTTGTAACAGTTAGGAATGTACATACATAAATAAGTATGTTATGCAACTCTTACATAAGAATGGGATATAGTGATGTCCCACAATCTCAGGACATTTGCCATTTGTGATAAATTTTGTCAGGACACAACTGCCCAAGGAGGGACTGTCCCTTGCAAAGTGGCACAGGTGGTAACCCTACCCCAGGTCTGCCATAGGGGTTGCAAACACAGAACAATGCCACCACCCACGCCGATGCTGGCAGTGGATATCCAACACTGAAGTGCCACAGCAGGGGATAGGACATTTATGTATAGTGTCACAGCACACATGTGCATGGGCATATACCGTCGATGTCATACGGAATGCGCATGGCGTGCACCTATCACGCGGTAGGGGTGACTATGTCAATTATGTGTAATGCAAAGCTGGCATGATGGATATGTTCACAAATCATAGACAGTATCACAGGCATAGCATGCATGATGGAGCGATGGGCTAATGTTATATACATACACAAGATATGTATGGCCTGCACATATGGGACAATGTAGTAGCAGAATAGGTACCGAAATGGAGGTAACAGCAAGTGACCATGTCCAAACGTTCCATAGCAGGTGCAATGTGTGCCACAATGATGTCCAGCAGGGCCGTGTGTAAACACATGTGCAATGTACACAGTACTGACACCCCATGGTAGTGTCCACTGAGCGGCAGAACTGGATGTCAACTGTCATGTCTATACAGTACGTCCGCTGTGGTGGTACCATGGGTCTGTGTCACCCTACCAGCAAGGCAGCTATCACATGACTAGTGACACAGTGTGCCTGTGGGATGTGCACAGGACGTATGTCCCACAGCAAGGAGAGTGTCCAGTCTGTGGATGTCACACACAGATGCCGGGCTGAGCAATGTGGCATGTGTGCACACATGCAGGACTGCTCCTCCCCTGCCCACAGCAAGCGCCATGTAGGAGTACTACATGCATCAGTACTGTGGAGAACATGGCCCATGGCAGAGTACATTACACCCCTGTGTTAGTGGCATGCAGGTGAGCACAGATGTGTTACATGACTGTCATTTGCATATGTAAACTGTCTGAGCTGGGTAGAGAGCACAGCATGACTATACTGAGACATGTAACGTTGTATCCATTGTGTAAGGTACACCACACATGTGTTATTGTAACACGCCTGCGTGTACATGTGTGTATGGCACAGGTACAAGGGCACCCAAGGTATCAGCTAGACATACGGTCCAGAAATGTGTAGTCCTGCACATGTGTACCCACGCTATGGTGTAATATGGCAACCACAGCACCATGTGGGCCATGTGTGTGTACATCAACCATGTACAACGTGATATGCCTGTATAGGGACAGTATCCATGTGATACACACCGCATGACTGTCAGTATGCAAAGGTGATGTGTATGCACTATGTGTGATGTAACTGATGCAATGATATCTACATGATATATCTGCCACACTGACACCTGTATGGGTGTCAGCAACATGAGTAGGATGAGCTAGAATGCTGCCAGGTATGTAGAAGTGGTATATGTAGGCATGTACAGTACTGTGTGACAGCAGGTAGTGTCGTATGCAAATACTGAGCATGAGGGGCCACATGTCTGAGGCGTGCAATGCCACACGTCCCTGAAATGTTGTAGTTAGCATGATATGCCTGCACCACTGTGTGAACTGTACAGAAGGCACATGGCGTAACATGCCGATACATAGGTGCGATGTGATGCTGGATGTGTACACTGTCAATAGCATAAAGTGGAATGGTGCTGAAGGGCAAAGGCGGATCATGTCTGATGTGATACCCTCTGTACCACCCCAACCACCCATGCAATAATATGACAGGTGGCCAGCATGGGATGTGGTGTGCTGTGGCGCACAGAAGCCCAACAAGGGTGCCAGGAAAGGCATGCAGGTAGTCAATGAGTGTGTGAAGCATGTATGTCAAGATGTGGCCCAGTGCCATACTGAATGGCCCAGTCATGGGTGTAGAGATGCAGCCCCATACGTGCAATGCAGTACCATCCATGTGTAGTGTGATAGATGTGGTAGTGTGGTGGTCAGGGTGCACAACGTACATGAATGGGCTAGCAGTCACTGTCGTGTGCTGCTGCAGAGACATGTAACAGCCAGGTTGGCGGGATACAACAACTACGGCGGTTGGAGGTGACATTGGGACTGTGTTCCCAGACATAACATGTGCATGCCAGTACTATGTATGTGTCCACAGGGTTAATACAATGTCCAGCCAAGCCTTGGAACCCTGTAGTGAGTGAGAGTGTGTATTGTTGGTAGGTACCCCATTGGCAGGCAGGATGCCAGCAACATCTGTGTCGTCAATGCCTGCATGACCGTGGTATGCTGCATTGAATGTGGATGTAGTCAAACAGCAGAGACATACCACCACACTGCGTGAGGGCCCACACTGCAATGTCTGGCAGTCATGTGTAGGTAGCTAGCTGTGGAGTATGTCATGCACCAGCAGGACACACCATGACTGTCAAGTGACACACAACACACAGGTGAACAAAACTACCGTGCAACAGCCTGCACATGTGCCCATACAGCACGTGTGCATGGAACAGGAATACCACTGTGGCATCTGTGAAAATGCCAGCACCACCATGTCTCAGTGTGGAATAGCATGGTCCCTACCAGTGTGTAAATGTAGCAGAAGTGCACTGTGATCACTGTTGGCATAGGCACATAGACTGTCCATCGGATGGGGTGCCATGCCCTCAACTACCTCTGTCAGTGGATGTCAGTAATACCGGCTGTAGTGTGTATGTACCATGCATGCTGCTATGGTTGTGTGCTTAGGGTGTGGCTAGCAGGGATGGTAAGCATGGATGTTCAGCAAACAGAGGGAGGTGTGTAGGCCTAGCATACAGACACATGGAGGTTTGGTGCATGCTGAGGGTAGTGTAGGTATGGTATGTGTCGTGTAATGTGTCACCCAGCTATGCGTACTGCATGGCCAAGCATGTGTGGAGTACGTGGGAGTCCATACTAGGGAAGGTCGTGTTGCTGGCAATACATAGCAGTAGCAACTGTCCCAGGTGCAATGTACAGCATGCCAACCCGACTGGCATGTAACCTGTGGTGTACAGTGTCTGCACTGTCACGTGTCACAATGTGCGTAGTGGCCACAAACATGGGTATCTGAACATGGACTACCTATGATGCAATGTGTCATGGGAAAATACAGTATGTGTGTAAATCACGGTGTGGTGTGGGAACCACCCACCTGTGTGTGTTGCAGTCCAGGTATGTGACTGGGAGGTATGATCTGTGTACAATCTGGACTGGCAGGTGTGCCGTGTAGGGCATGGAGGCAGGTCCCAGGCACTGTAGATAAATGACATGTGTGCTGTACTGTGTGTGCAGTGCTAGTGTACAGCACAGTGGAGGGTGTAAGCATTGTCACACATCACTGCATGCTGTGCCTACCTGTGACAGCCCTGCCAGAGACAGACATGTGACACCGCTGCACAGGCAGCATAGCATGAGAAGATGTACATGTGGGCTGCACACCTTAGCCAGATGTCCACACGTCATGTGTGCCATGGTAGTGTGGTTCAACACGACTATCAGACTGGACAAACAGCACATGCCTGCATAACAACAGTATGACCATAGTCAACAGTCCCAGTGACAGAGTAGGCCAATGTAGACTATCCCTGCATGCAGACCAGTGGCTACTGGACACCTGGCTAGACACACACCTGGGCGGTTAATTCACCATTGAGCCATCACATGTCCACGTCCATGTGGGCCGTACAATGTCATCACAGGGTGGTCACAATAGCAGGTGGCAAGGCAGACACGGTGTACCAGGTGATGTGTCATGTGTGCATATGTTGAGTAGCACAGCCGTTCACATGTCTGCAACATACTGGGCGATGTATACTGTTACATGATGAATGGAACTGCACTGTCACCCACTACAGGGCCAGCTGGCACAGGTGTGGTGTGACTGGTGTAACCCATGTTTGCACAGGATACACACTGCTGTTGTAGGCAGCCATGCTGGTGGCCACCAGTGATATATGCAGTGGTCATACAAACATACCGTACACAGTGTTCAGGCAGGAATGTCAATTGTCGTGGGCGATGTGCTGCTATGTGAATGTGGGTGTTTGTTGTGAATGTCACACATCCAGAAGACACCATCTGGTGCAGTCATGGTTGTCAACACCGGTACACACATCCACAGCAGTCAGAACCCAGTCCCGACAATGTGTGTCAGTCACCCTTGTACCGTGTGACATATGTGCACATGGCGGAACACCTCCCACTGTCATCTAAGCTGGCTACATGATGGCTGGAATGTGCTGTAGAAATGTACAATGCTGGTAGCCCAATGAAGTACCTGGAATCAGACACAGTACACTATGTCAGCCATGTAAACCATACACAACAATGACTGCCCAACAGACACAAACAATGCATTGACACATGGAACATGTGCTCATGACAACCCGCACTGAGGTATGTTGCACATATAGATGTACAATTGTCATCTATGGCCATAGCATGGATGCAGACACACATACTCCACAGGTAGTACCATGTGATGTAGGTAGGGCATTGCTTGTGTATATGTCACAGTAGATGTACACAGACATGTCCTGCATAGCCGTCATGTAGGGGTAGCTGTGGTATGTCACTACTGGACATGCCCATACAGATTACCATGTCCCGCAGGAGATGTGTTAGGTGTGTACCACATGTGACATGCTGACAACAATCTGCGATGTGTATGGCTGCCGGTGTACCTGTGTGACAATGTCTGTGATGGGTGCAAAGGCACATAGTATCGTATTGTATGCACACAAGCCCCACATAGCTGCATAGCCTGAACATACAGTACAAGGAGTGTGTGGGATGATAGCAACCCACAGGTGGAGATGGGTATGGACGGCCCACAACCACATGTGTGTGTGCGGTGTTCACGTCCACGACACATGAGCATCTGAGAGGCTAAGCGTCACAGTTGTACAGGGTCGCATGTACATATGTTCAGCAACATCCCTGTATGTCCCACCACTGGCCTGTGGACCGATGGACAACAACCAAATGTGCAGGTATGAGATATGCACAGCACATCACAGATGCCTACCGTAGAACAGGCCTACCATGTAGACATGTGCACAGTAGGTCTGCGCCACCTGCAGTCAAACACGTTAGGTGCCAAACCACACCAATAGTCCGCCAATGACACAGATGGGCGTGCATGCCTCTGTGTATGTATGTCTGTGAATGGCTCGGCATAGCAATATAGCCGTGTCACCATTGTGAACAACACTATGAATGGGTTGTATGTGTGAGGGTGCATCATATGTGTATGGTCAGATCGGCGATACCATCAGTGGGCCTGCTATGTGAACATCCATGTCCCCATACATGGATACCTCTGCTGAGGCCAACACCACATTCACACAGGGAGGGATGGCGGTGTGTAGTGCAGCAGCAGACATGTGGGTGGCAGCGGGCAATGTATGTACACATATGTGTTACCCACATCAGTTCAGGCAGATATCCATGTGCATGGGATAGCGGTGTGTGTACACATACAGCACTGTGTCGATCAACATCCCAGCACATAGCACCTGCCAGGGCTACAGTGTATGCATGGATGTGTGATACCTGCATGCACCACACACACCCTCAACAAGCAGCGTACAGCATACCTCGCTGGAGGACAGTGTCCACACCATGGTGATAAACATGTTGAATGTCCATATTCACACAGCTATGACAAAAGCAATGGACAGCCACCCTGCCAATACCGTCAGCCCCTGGGTGGGTCACACCCATTGCCATGTATGTGGCATACCCTGCCATATCATGCAGAGATGACCAGCAAGGCTGCATGAGCTATCACAGTCCCACATGGTGCATTGGACAAAAGGCACTCTCACTATCAACCATACACAGTAGTAATGTGGTGGCGATGCACCCTGTCATGTTACAGGTGCTGTGTGATGCTCTGCACAATGTGTGCGTGTACATGCTATGCATGGCCTTTCCTGCTAATGTGTCATGGTTACACATTGCTCCATGTCTATCACATGTAACACAGGTGAGCTGGGGCAAGTTGTCCAGCACCGGTACAGTGCTGTGTGGAAGTACATGGCACAACACATGCATGTGCAGGTGTCCATGTGTATGTGTACAGTGCCGCTGCTGGCGGTCACAATGGACACAGACGAGATGTGTACTGACATATACACAGCGTACAGGTGAACAGTAGCACAGTCGTCACATGGGGACATATGCCAACTGATATGGACATAGGTGCAGCCAGGTACACATGTCCATGGCAGGCTAACATCTACATGGTGCGTGCACAGTGTGATGGGGTGGCACACAGATATGATGTGACACCCAGTGCTCAATGGTGTGAAGCCACAACATCGGCTGTGTCACCGCCACGATGCCCTTCACAGATCACTGTGCAGATGTCGTACATGTCATAGCAATGTATTTCCAACAGTATGCCAGCACAGCAGTGTGAATGTGACCTGCCACCATCATTATGTCTTCCAGATAATGCCACGTTCCGGCTTCCACCATTTAGCCGACAGGAGGAGGAGGTCATCATACCATACCTCCAGAGTAACTACAATGCCCTGTTTAGCCATGTGCCACAGCAGGCACAAGAACGGCAGGAGATGTGGGAGGAGTTGTGCAGGAGGGTGAACAGCGTGGGCGGAACCAACCGCAGCTACCAACAAATCCGCAGGCACTGCACAGGGCTGATCCGGCATGCAAGCCAGCGTGCCGCTGCAATCGCCAGGCAACAACATGGGACAGGTGGTGGGCCACCAACACAGCCCCACTCACAGCTACGGAGGAGCTCCTGGCCAGTCTGGGGACACCCACGGAACAACACGCAGAACCACTTGCGTCCATCGTGGAGGTGGGTGTCTCCCAAGCTATGAGCCTGGAGCCGCATGGTAAGTCAGTGTTGCATGTTTGTATGATAGGCGACGTGGGTGTGGGTGTCATAGTACAACACATGATATAGCAATACATGCCAGGTATATGGCCACACAAGATGCAAACCATTGTATGCTATGTTGTGTTAGCAGACATGTGCATAGCACATGCAACCACACACATGCATGATGTGTCATGCACAGTGCTGACCGTGGAGATAGTAATGGCTAATGTGTATACCTTTGTGTAATGCCTTTACAGGTACGTCTGGCATGTCGCAAGGACAAGGGTCTGTTGCAGGTAAGTCTGTTGCCAGTCAATCGCATGTTCTCCTGTATTGATATTCCCCATGTGTCTAGGCATGACATGCTCACCTGTGTGTGCCCCATCACGGTATACAGCTCGCACCACCGACATACACACCACGCATGTCGAGTAGATACACCCGTGACAGTAGAGAGGTATGACACCACACAACCAATTGGTGTGTTACGTGCATTCAGCTATGCATACAATGGTGTAGGTGTTACACAATGGCTGCATGTGTAGTATGCATTGGTATGCCAGTGCAGTATGGACACAGTACCACAGAGTGAGCTGTGATCTGGCCAGAGCACAGGTGTTACCAATGTGACCCATGCCCCTGCATCGGTGCACCGCGTTGTGACATGGCATGCCATGTCCCATGCACGTGGATGTCTGGCTGCAGCATTGTCACACCATGATATGACCTATGCACAACATAGCAGACATACACACTGTAAGCATATCCGTGAGAATGTGACACGTCACACTAGTATGGGTGTATGTCACATGGGCCACCACAGGGCCGTGTGCACAATGTCTACCACACACAATTGTCAATGAGTCAGACAGACAAGGCCATGGTTGATACCTACAGGCATGTTGCCACACAGCACATCCACAGTGGGTACTCACCATTGCACCCTGTACACACATAGTGGGTTCATCAATGTAGTGGACCCCTGGACATCTGATGTAGTACACCAGTGACATGAAATTCCTCTCCACAGCTACTACAGGTGCCTCCAATGTCCACCATATATGTGCTGCTGAGCAGCTGAACTGACTTACAGACATGGCAATGTAATGCGTCCAGGTCACGCATCGCACAGACACATAGCTGTGTCCTGCTACTGTGCAGTGGCACAGAGCCCGCACCACACACCGTACAGCTATGCACACAGCTCACAGCAAACGTACCTGCACAGACATCACTGTTACACATACATTGTATCTGTACACTGTACACATAACACTGCACCATGACAGCCATCGTGATGTGGTGCATGCGGTGAGACACCATCTTCACATGTCCACATGATACCGCACATGTTTGCGGTGTACATTACATAGTGTTGGCAGCCATGTGTACTCTCAACTTGCCCGCGGCCACACGGTGTATCACGCTGATGCATGCAAACTACCATGAATGTGTGTACTGCATGCCTACTAAATGACACCTGCCTGTTGTACTGTCCCCACCAGGGCAGTGTACATACTGCCACTATGAATGTCTGGTCTGCATTCACTGGTCTGTGTTGTGTGAATGCTGCATGCCACCTGCATTATCACATGCATGCTGTGTGTGTGTGTGTGTGTGTGTGTGTGTGTGTGTGTGTGTGTGTGTGTGTGTGTGTGTGTGTGTGTGTGTGTGTGTGTGTGTGTGTGTGTGTGTGTGTGTGTCTGTGTGTGTCTGTATTGTAACCGATGGTATGTCTTTGTATTGACAGGTGCTGTAGGTGCGTTCCCCTCCTGCGGTCAATCTGATGCTAGTGTCCCCACAGATACTAGTGGTGATGAGCATGTGCATGAGGCACAGGCAGGGTCGTCACAGGCAGAGTCTATGCCACTGGAGAACATCACACATACGTCCCTTTCATCCCTGCACACGGTTCAGATGCCGACACATACCCCAACACCGTTGCCCATAGATGACGGTCAGTCAGCGTCTGTTGTCCCCGAGCAGGAATGTGGTGGCTGCAGAAGGTGTGGGTACACACGATGTTGCCAGTGTATAGACTGGTGCAGTGCCACGCAGGCATGTGGCAGGTGCTGCCCATAGGGGGAGCACCGCTAGACATACACCTGCCGTACAGGGTGCAGCAGCTGGTATAACCAGACGCATGTTCCAGACTGTAATGGCGGCGCAGGCACGTGCCGAACGGCAGAACCAGGACGGGCAGAGGCTGCAGAGGTCCGCAATCCGTACCCTAAATGACAGCATCCAGGCATTGGCGAATGCACAACAGCATCTTGCCGATGTTCTGGATAGGAGATTAAGCGACATGGCTGGTCTCATCGACCGAGGCTTGGCCATCCTTGAGCGTCGCGCAGTCCGTGCAGGAACACCAGGTAGGGGTGAGGCATAGGGCGCGTGGGCGTGTGCCAGCAACACCACCTGCTGCAGGTCAGCGTGTGCGTGCCACCTCCCATGCCCACACAGACAGTGATGGTAGCAGTAGCACTGCAGCTGCTACTACACCATCCACACCAGGACAGAGCAGGCCCGCGTGGGCGTGGCCCTGGGCGGCCCCGTCGTGAGCGTTTCCAGCGGACATGTGACATCGGAGAGTGGACAGTCTGTACCTCCACCCGGTCGTGCCCGTGCGACCCCAGGCAAGCGGGTCGCCGCCCGGCAGACACAGTGAGCCGTAACACCTGCACTGTACAGTCAGGGGCTGCCAAGCATACCCCGTGTAGGCATCACAGATGACTGAACTGTGTACACACACACCCACACACAGCAGACACAACTGTAGGGCTCCACCACACCCACATGCAATCTACATAGTCATGCCCACTCAATGCACTGGCCCTTACACACACACATGATGTCATCCATTGGTACAGCCCATGCCTGTGGCACACATATCACCCTGTGCATATGATTAAGTCTCTGCCGCATAACTGTGAGCCACACCATCAATGCACGGTTAAGCTAACATATTATGATGCACAGGGTGGACACGATAGTGAGAGGTGTATGTGATACCTGTGTCCGCATAGTAGGTGCTGTGTATGTTGGGGTGTGTGTGTAGGGCGGGGGACGGGGGTGTATGTGTTGTGTGTTGGGCAGGGACATCATGCAGCAGACATACCATGCAGGACAGGTGCAGCATTCATTGATATGTGTACACAGTATGTGTGGTGGTTACATGTGTAGCACCATGTCGGTGCAGTTAACCCGTATGATACTGATGGTGTACTTGCGTGCCTACTGGGAGCACTGTAATTAGTTCCCCACGTGTAGTCGTGGGGTACCCTGAGCATGTCTGGCAAAATCAGCATAGCACAGTTAGCCACATCCGGCATGGACCTCTACATAGGTACATAGGCGCACATGAACGTAACAGGATATGTGCCCTACGACATGTGTGGACCTAGCATGACTGTGTGTGGCATCTAACACCCCTCAGGATGGGGATGCCATATCCATCAGTCCCCAGTCCCTGGTCTAGCAGTGACACACAGAGGTTGACTGGCGCATAACTATCGTCACACATCCACACGTCATTAGCAGTCCTGGACAAAGGCAGTCAGGGCCTTTCCTTCACATGGCCTGGCACTCCTCCCGTGTTGTAGGGGTGTCTGGCCGTTACCCTGTTCCCCCAGCACGTCCCACTCATCTTTGAGTTGAGGTGTCTGACAGTCGCTTCTGTGCCCGTGTTTGCATGGGGCCTGGGAGGTGGAATGTGCCCATGTCACCCAGGTCAGACATGGCCGTGTATGTCAGGCACAGATCACCCGGAACAGCTGTGCTGTGAAGATCCACAGCCGGTGTCCCCTTGGCCATGCACCTTGTGACACATGTCCTAGGACCGTCATCCCTGTCTTGTGGAACGTTTGCGGTCCTTCCGAGTGCTGCAGGCGTCAGGTTAGCTACAGGCCACATGTGCCATTATGCGCAGTCATTGCACTGGTGTGTGATGTGTACAGGGGTACAATGAACACCCCTGATGTGGTTGCCATTCCATCCAGACCAGGAGGCCACAATGGAATGTCTTCACACCCACATTGCCATTGTGTGTGTTGACAGAGGTTGCCGACAGGTGTGGTAGCCATTTCCCTGAACATGTCCACCATCTTTAATGGCGTACCACCTACATGTGACATTGGGACGAACATGTCCTTCACACTGGGTAGGGCTGCACCTTCTCTGGCATTTGGTAGCAGGCCATGGCTCTGGCACCAGTCATCCATGTCTATGACGCCCTAGGTGGATGTTAGGTGTAACATGGGGTGTTGGGTATGTTGGCCGGTGCGTAGTCATCTGCATACCTTGTCTGCTACAATCCCCCCATGATTGCATGCACACTGGAAGGTCGGATGCCATATGGCAGGGGCACAGGAGTGAGCCCTGTGGGCCTCCACTGGGTCCAGATATGAGTGTGACAAGGCACCTTGAGCACCAACCCTGTGTGGTGTGACCTCCAACCTGTGTGAGAAGCATCGGGTGACATATGTCCCCACATGTATGCTGGCGAGCCTTTCCATGGGTCCCATGTGTAGTGTGCTCTGAACGCTCCCACCAGGTCATGGTACTGTGTGCAAACCCACGTATCCCCATCAATGGCCTTGGTGAACACTCCAGACTGGACGAGCAGGTTCGGGAGGCAGGATCCGCCCTTGACTATGTAGTTGTGGGTATGTTCGGTATTGGCTGTACCACGCTATCTGTAACCATGACCACCTGTATGGACCTCCACACAGCTTTGCAGACAACACTTGTCAAGCGTATAGGGTGTGGCTGTTGACAGTCCATAGGAGCACTACCCTGGCATAGTGGGACCACAGATGCCATATGGCATCCATTGGGGACATAGCCCATAGTAAGGCTAACATGACACAGTGGCGGCATGTGTGGGCGAGGGCCTCAAAGAGGATGGGTAGCACACAGCCAGGGAAACCATCGGTGCCCATTGCTGGCGTGTCAAGCGCCATAGAGATATGGGATCACTCCAGGCCATATGACATGTTTGGGAGGATACACTCTGGTGGGATGGATATGTTCCCTGTTGGGAAATGTATGCATGGAACATGTCCTGTGGTATGCAGACAATGTCTGTGGGTGCAGTGACTGTTGTACCATTCTGGACCATTTCCAGGCAAGTCTGTGTGCCCCAACCATGTCCTTACCACAGTTAGGGAAGGCCCTGTGGTTGTCTCATGTGCCCTCTGCAGTACCACTCCCACGGCGGACCTGGATGATGGTATGTGGGGCCGTATGGTGACGCCGGTATGAATGGGTGATGGTTTCCCTGGTACTGTCATTGCCCTGCCATGTAGTAGCTCCAACTGTTGATGTACAGGTAGTCAGTGGCTGCGGTCCACCACACCATGTGCCTACCTGTGGTGGACAAGGTCCTGATGTCATCATGTTTGCCTGTTGCAGACATGCATGTGGAGTGGTCGGGGAAGGCATTAGTTAGGCGTTTGCGGTCTGGCCTCTGTTCAACATTGGCATGGAGGACTTGTAGGGTACCACAGGTCATATGATGTGTGTGGTTTTCTGTGGAGAGGTCATCACTGAGGTCCCCCATGCTGGTGTTGGTTACAGTGAGTGGATGACCAGTGGATCCACTATACGGTCTTGCATCACCATTGAGGGCTGTACATCCTGTGTGGGGCATATCCTCACCATGCGTGATGGGCAGAACTGTCAGACATCCCCCCCCCTGGTATGTATGGTGCATGGCTGTTTAACAGTGGCCAGGTGTGTGAACACCTGGGACTGCTGGCGTACTGTGTTGTGCCATGGGTAATGTTCCCAGGCTATGTATGGGTGGTTCATGTCACCCAATACGGTGCTGTTGTGAGAGCATGCCCACTCACCAGTGTCCTCAGGACATCTGTGAAGGTATCCTGTGTTTGGGAGGGTTGTCTGTAGCATGCAACAAACTGTAGGCCAGTCCTACACATGGTTAATTGCACCTACATATTCCCCGCAGCAACAACAACGTCTGTGGCATGACCGGGTTACTGTTGTGTGGCTGGACACACAGGATGGTCCGCATTCCGCCACCCATGCCGTCGCACCATGTGTATGCATGTCTGATCTGTGCCGACTCTAAGTGTCTGAGCATGCCCAGTAGGCAGCTGTGTAGATAGACACACAGCACAGTGCACACCGCGACGTCTGCAGTTATACCGGGTGCATGCCTGTATCCCTACATAGCGGCCACGTCTGTGGCATGGCCAGGTTTCTGTTGTGTGGCTGGACACACACGACGGTCCACATTCGCCACCCATGCCGTCGCAACATGTGTATGCATGTCTGCCCTGTGCCGAGTCTAAGTGTCTGAGCATGCCCAGTATGCAGTGATGTACTGATCAGTAGTTACTTGTTATTCTCGACTGCAGCACTAACGTGTTAGTGTACGGCGACAGGATGGTAACAGACTGCGTGACTCGCCTCTGTCGAACACCCGATCGGGCGCATTGCCTCTGCAAATGATACCACTCACGTAGGGGTATGCCTCCTGACAGCGCTCTGCTCAGTAAACTCGGTAGCGCGTTCTGTAAATGCTTCATACTGTAGTGTGTTCATGTAGATAGGCGTAGGTTCGTCCCCGTCCCTTCCGTGTGTGTGTGTGTGTGTGTGTGTGTGTGTGTGTCTGTGTGTGTGTGTGTGTGTTTCCAGCTGCCTCTGCGACTGATTATGCTTTTAGGCGGCTCCGCAACAGATGCCTTGGCTAATGCGAACTATTGTCTTCGGGTGACGTCAGCAGCCTACAAGTATGCCTGTGACAGCGCTCTGTTCAGCAAACTCGGTAGCGCGTTCTGTAAATGCTTCATACAGTAGTGTGTTCATGTAGATAGTCGTAGGTTCGTTCCCCGTCCCTTCCGTGTGTGTGTGTGTGTGTGTGTGTTTCCAGCTGCCTCTGCGACTGATTATGCTTTTAGACGCTCCGCAACACATGCCTTGGCTATTGCCAACTATTGTCTTGCGGGTGACGTCAGCAGCCTACAAGTATGCCTGTGACAGCGCTCTGTTTAGCAAACTCGGTAGCGCGTTCTGTAAATGCTTCATACAGTAGTGTGTTCATGCAGATAGTCGTAGGTTCGTCCCCCGTCCCTTCCGTGTGTGTGTGTCTCTGTGTGTGTGTGTGTTTCCAGCTGCGTCTGCGACTGATTATGCTTTTAGACGCTCCGCAACACATGCCTTGGCTATTGCCAACTATTGTCTTGTGGCTGACGTCAGCAGCCTACAAGTATGCCTGTGACAGCGCTCTGTTTAGCAAACTCGGTAGCACGTTCTGTAAATGCTTCATACAGTAGTGTGTATCATGTAGATAGTCGTAGGTTCGTCCCCGTCCCTTCCATGTGTGTGTGTCTCTGTGTGTGTGTTTCCAGCTGCCTCTGCGACTGATTATGCTTTTAGACGCTCCGCAACACATGCCTTGGCTATTGCCAACTATTGTCTTGCGGATGACGTCAGCAGCCTACAAGTATGCCTGTGACAGCGCTCTGTTTAGCAAACTCGGTAGCGCGTTCTGTAAATGCTTCATACAGTAGTGTGTTCATGTAGATAGTCGTAGGTTCGTCCCCCGTCCCTTCCGTGTGTGTGTGTGTGTGTGTGTGTTTCCAGCTGCCTCTGCGACTGATTATGCTTTTAGACGCTCCAACACATGCCTTGGCTGTGCCAACTATTGTCTTCGGTGGCGTCAGCAGCCTACAAGTATGCCTGTGACAGCGCTCTGTTTAGCAAACTCGGTAGCGCGTTCTGTAAATGCTTCATACAGTAGTGTGTTCATGTAGATAGTCGTAGGTTCGTCCCCGTCCCTTCCGTGTGTGTGTCTCTGTGTGTGTGTGTTTCCAGCTGCCTCTGCGACTGATTATGCTTTTAGGCGCTCCAACACATGCCTTGGCTATTGCCAACTATTGTCTTCTTGGTGGCGTCAGCAGCCTACAAGTATGCCTGTGACAGCGCTCTGTTTAGCAAACTTCGGTGCGTTCTGTAAATGCTTCATACAGTAGTGTGTTCATGTAGATAGTCGTAGGTTCGTCCCCGTCCCTTCCATGTGTGTGTGTCTCTGTGTGTGTGTTTCCAGCTGCCTCTGCGACTGATTATGCTTTTAGGCGCTCCATAACACATGCCTTGGCTGTGCCAACTATTGTCTTCGCGGATGGCGTCAGCAGCCTACAAGTATGCCTGTGACAGCGCTCTGTTTAGCAAACTCGGTAGCGTTCTGTAAATGCTTCATACAGTAGTGTGTTCATGTAGATAGTCGTAGGTTAGTCCCCGTCCCTTCCGTGTGTGTGTGTGTGTGTGTTTCCAGCTGCCTCTGCGACTGATTATGCTTTTAGGCGGCTCCAACACATGCCTTGGCTATTGCCAACTATTGTCTTGCGGGTGGCGTCAGCAGCCCACAAGTATGCCTGTGACAGTGCTCTGTTTAGCAAACTTCGGTAGCGCGTTCTGTAAATGCTTCATACAGTAGTGTGTATCATGTAGATAGTCGTAGGTTCGTCCCCGTCCCTTCCATGTGTGTGTGTCTGTGTGTGTGTTTCCAGCTGCCTCTGCGACTGATTATGCTTTTAGGCGGCTCCGCAACACATGCCTTGGCTATTGCCAACTATTGTCTTCTTGGTGGCGTCAGCAGCCTACAAGTATGCCTGTGACAGCTCTGTTTAGCAAACTCGGTAGCGTTCTGTAAATGCTTCATACAGTCGTGTGTTCATGTAGATAGTCGTAGGTTCGTTCCCCGTCCCTTCCGTGTGTGTGTGTCTCTGTGTGTGTGTGTCTTTCCAGCTGCCTCTGCGACTGATTATGCTTTTAGACGCTCCGCAACACATGCCTTGGCTATTTCAAATATTGTCTTGCGGGTGGCGTCAGCAGCCTACATGTATGCCTCTGACAGCTCCGTCAGTTAACTTCGGTAGCGTTGTGTAAATGATTCATACTGTACTGAGTTCATGTAAATGGTAGGTTCATCTCCCGTCCCTTCCGTGTGTGTGTGTGTTTCCGTTGCTTTCGACCATACAACTGAATAAGCAAATTGTTAAAGTGTTCACAATCAACAGTGTGATATTTAAAATCATGTTAAGACTCACATTGTTGTTTGTGAACATTCTAGACATAGCATATTTCCTGCACACGTTGTGGAAACAACAAAACGTTGCATGTTTTAATGAACTGTTCAAATGTTACGAAGACTTGTGTTGTGTCGAACTACGGGACTATTCTTGCTGCAGGTTTCGGTTTGTTTGTGTTTCATAGTACAATATCATGTAATCGTGTGTTCATAGTATGCTTTCTGTGATGTTGACATGTGTGTGTTTCGTTAGCGATGCGTCTCTGCTTTCTATGCTGTGGCTACATCTCCATTGCTCGCATAGAAAGTGACAAATGGAAGTGTAAGGGTGGACATTTAAAGCCTGGATACTTCCATGTTATGTATAAGTCTCACGGGGCCAACGGGTGATAGCGCATACATGTCTATGAAGTACCTTTGGATACCATATGCGACCTGTCATGGACGAAATGTTTATGTTGACTGTTCCATCTACCTATGTGTGACATGGTTTTGTGGCCATAGGGTGCCAGCAAGTCTTCCCTGTTCATTGGGTGTTTGCCATGGTGTATTGACATCAATCCTATTAATTCACGAAGGATGTCTTTCTTTGGTGTCAACGCCATAGTTTGACCATCCTATGTCATTCCCAGCAGGCGTGGAGATTGTGCCATTGGTATCTTTACAGGTGACCCATCTGTTCCACTGTATGGAAGCGTGTGATCCCCATAGATGTGCTGGCACATGGAGTGTTGTGCCCGGTATCTGCCAGCGGTCTTTCTTTGAATGGGAGTGTGTACTGTACACCGTATCTGTATTCCCTGGGTTATGCCTTGCAACAGCTGTGGGATTCCCCAGGTTTGCAGCTATGGGTGCCATCTTGGCCGTCGTTTGTCCATCCATGGGAACTGCCTACTGGACACTAGTATCGGGCTGTCAACATTTCACAGCTGCATTCTCCATTTCCGATTGGATGATCGGTATTAGTATTGCGGAGTAACGCGTATGCCATGTAGCCACGTCCGCAGGGGCGGGACGATGAATCATCTGCCAATCCACACCGACACCCATATTTGCATACCCACGATCCCATGTCTGCAACCGTCGACGGTACCCTTGCACACCCTTCATGTGTGCGGAAATGGGTTGTGGAAGTACGTGTATGGATGCAGCAGCCTGGGGAGTCCTATTCATATGTCCTGCATTTCATGGGCGGCTGTCATCACCCTTGAAGACACCTGTGGTGCATATATCTACCTGTGCCGTAGTCACGGCTGTCACCTCTTCGGTTCACACTATGTTGCTCACACTCACTTAAGGAGTAATTTTGGGTCCTGCAATGGACACCGATGTGCATATGTAAAGTTTAGGACATGTTGGACTGTGTCCATTTGGCCAGTGGGTTTGACTGCCGCCGTATGTTCCCCATTCCCGGATGTCTGTCCGCCTACCCATATTATGTAGTGCTACGTAACCCGTGTCCTTCCACAATTTACCCATAGGGTGTTACTGTAGTCCTGCAGGTTGGCAACTGCTTTACATAATCCTCACAGGTACCATTGTGAACTATCCGCCACTGTATTGTCAGTATAACACAGCTGGTACATGTAGAACCTATTTATTCATGACAGTATGTCGGTTATGTGTGTGAACGCCATATTTTAGCGATAGTATGACCTTCCTAGTTGACGTTGTTGGTGTGCCATTAATATGTGTCCCACAGGTCGCAGGTATGTTCCGCAGAGTGCAGGCGTGTGATCCCCCTATACTTGATAGCACCTTCGCTGCTGTGTGCGCTGGGATTAGCATGGCAGGATGGATGTCTACCGGGTGTATGTACTGCTGTTTCCATCTTTATGTCCTGTGTCATGCCCTACTACGGCTGTGTGATTCCACCAGGTTTGCTATTATGGGTGCCATCTTGTCCGTACGTTTGTCCATCCTTGGGAAATGCCTACTGGACACTGATGTAGGGCTGAACACATTTCACACATGCCTTTAGCATTACCCTATGGATGCTTTGCATCCTTACTGGGGACTAAGGCACGTCCTGTACCCGCAGCCCTCCCAGGCGGGACAGCGGATTATCAGCCAAACAACACCGATACCCATTTTGCATACCCTGGGTACCATGGCTGCAACCCCCACGATGCGCATGACACATCCTTCATGTGTGCGGAACTGGGATATGGGCGCACATGTATGGACCGCGGCAGTCTGGGGACCTCTGTTCATATGTCCTGCATGTCAGGGGCAGGTATCATCAACCTTAAACACGCTGGTGGTGCATATGTCTGGCTGTGCCGTAGTCACGTTTTGTACTCGGATTGGCTGATCATGCATACCGGCGGTAGCGTCAGAATTTTTGGAGTCCTACAATGGACACCGATGTGCATTTGTAAAGTGTAGAACGTGTTTGACTGTCCCCATCTGGCCAGTGGTATTGACTGCCGCTGTATGTTCCCCAGTCGTGGATGTCTGCTTGACTACCCATCGTTTGTATGACATGGCCTATCTATATCCACGTGCCGGTATGCGTAAATACAGCAAACCTTGCATCCTGCCCATCTTCATAAACGACATTATGGAACATATATCGGCAGAAACAGACACTGTCAAATCGATAGACTCCACAGTGAAAGGATACTGAGCTCTCAACTACTAACATGGGGCACCGTCGGAGTCTGGATTTCATGACATAGCCGTCCTAATACACTTCCTTCAGCGTCGGTTTAAAGCGTAATAATCAATAAACCTGCTCATAGTTAGGTGGACAGTGCTCCAAGTCTTGATTATATCGTGACATATACATATCAGTGTTGCATGCCTTACTTCATGGAAACAATAATACGGCAACAATGTGTTAATATATATACAATATTGGTAAATACAATCAGTATCCGGACACATAGTTGATAATTGCTGAGAGTGCACCTTAGAATGTAGTGTGTTGATCAGGTTATTGTATATCGATGTGTATAATAGTAGCATTACGATAACAAAGCATGGAATCAATAAGTACTATTTAAGCATATATTTGACAATTATGAATGTAAGCGTGTGGAGGAGACATCCGTAACCTTCCCTGGTTCCACTGGATCACACTGCATTACACTCGCATGTCCGGATTGTGGGTTACGCGCGCATGCATATCCGTGAGTCCGTTTATATATGTTTACAGTGTCTGTGTGGTTACGTGTTTTGCGTTACTTGTGACTATTCGGTAACATATGTCTGATCCGGTTGACGGGCGTGTGCAGAAAGCACTTACAGCTTTATATATGTAACAGTCTTTGCAGCATGGGCGCTTTACGTGCGTGCACATCTATATGTTCTATAGTCATAATTCCAGCGTGACTGCAGTCACGTTTGGCGCTTACTGTGACCAGTGCCGTTAGCTGTTCGTTGTCATTAATATGCATACCCTTGGTACCTATGTACATTTACATATCACCCCCGCACACGCGTCACGGGCATCCATTCTCCTGCTGGGAAAGGTGCGGTACTGCATGTTGAACATTCCTAATTCCCCTCGCTCATGGCCCAGGATGCATATGTCGTCACCACAGGGCTGTTCAGATGACAGCTGCTTATATCCCATATGCATACAGGCCTTGATTGTCAGGGTGTTGCTGTGGTGCTTTGGGTTTGGTCTTGGCGCCCACTGCGGGACTGCCCTGACCCTGTCTGAATGTTAGATGAGTCACATGGAGCGCGTTTGTCCGTGTCCATGGTACCATCACGGCCCCAATTAGTCTTAACCGTGTGTCGATTGGCGGTGTATCCGTTGTAGATCTCGTTATACTAATTGCACGGTCTGATCGAACTAACCAATTTCCATTACTAACCCTCCGTATGTATGGCCTGTGTCGCAATATTACAAGGGTTTAACATTGCGTGGCGACTTTCACTGAGCCACAGACATGTCCGTTGCTTTGTTTGGCCAGTTCCGCTGTGCTACACATTTAACATGGCGTAACAGGTTGAACAGCTCGAACCACGAGGACATCGGGTTGTCCGTCGTTGTCTATTATTGAATGTCTCTGTGGAGTTTGTTTCACAAAGCGACACATTGTCGGCATTGTTAGCGGACATCTCGGCGCGAATGCGTCCGCACCGCCGGGTGGCGTATGTCTGCCTTTGGCGAACAGGCATTATGCTGTGCCATTATGTCTGGGGATATATGGTTTCCTTCCTTACATAGATGATGTGCCATACTAGCAATGACCCTAGCGATGACCAGCGTCTGGGTGTGGGTACTGCTGTATTGCCCACGGGAAGAGTGGCCTTAGGGTAAGTGGTGACCTAGGCAGAAGTTGCCACCGATACATCACCCGCTACCCTCCTGGTCTACCTACACCAAATAGAGTCTGGAAAGGTGCCCCGGTAGAGCAACACCTAGGCGGCTACCTACTTGGCCTATGCCTAAGGCCGGCTATGTGTGTGGTCCCTTGGGCATCGGACTCGAGGCGATGCCGTCTGCCGTGGGTATGTCCAGCATTACCCACATCCAGCCCAAGGCAGTCAACACAGCATCCATGGGTCCACATGGTGTCCCAGCTGTGCACTCCAGGAACTCTATGGAATTTAACCCACACTTAGGACAGCTGTGTAATCCTAGCCTCACCTCAGGATCGTGCCTGAGTAGTAGCACAGAGCGACTGTAGTCACCTCCACATAGATGGTGCCTCCACTGACCCTGGTTATTACCATACCATTAGTTTGACAAGCCTTATCTGCAAAGCCATGGAGATGGATCATAATGGGACACATAGATAAAGACATAGGGGACCGCATACTTTGGATACAACCCAGTTTAGCTTGGTCATAGTCAGATCATGCCCTTTACACGTGTTTCACTTTGTAGAATCAGTCACCAAGGCCATTGCTGAGGGTAAAGCAGTCCATACAGCCTACCTCAACCCGGCAGAGGCCTTGACACAATACCCCCTCGGGTATACTTGATAAACCCGTCATCTTGAATGTAAATCCATACATGCGCCATATGGGTTGCAAAGCGGGCTAAGTCACAGAACACACATGGCCATAGTTGCTGGCGCCATGTCATACTCACAGCCAGTCACAGGTGGTGTCCCATGGGGCTCAGTCCTGGGTCCACTATTTCCAGCATCTCGTTTCCAATGTACCGCGCATACACAGGGGTTATGGGTGACAATGTTTGCATACGACTGCAAACCGGATGCCAAAGTCAGACACACATCTGACACAGATATCCTTCAGGAGTGCCTCACAGATGTGGATAAGTGGTACCAGAGACATGTCCTACAGCTAAATGCCAGGAAATGCATAGGCATACCCTTCGGGATGAACAAGGTTACCCCGAGCTACCATATAGGTGGCAATTCACTGAGCACGGAGGGGGTTACCAGTGATCTGGGGACACGTGTTGTTGTTAACCGTTAATTAGACACACATGTTGCTAACATAGTTAGGTAGACCTTCCACATTGCCCACATCATCATGAAGGGATTCACATCTAGATCAGGGGAGGTCATTGTCCCTTGTACTCATCACTCAATAGACCTATGATTGGGTACAATGCCCGTTCAGAATGTATCTGACCCAACACCTGCAGCAGCTGGAAGGCACCAACAGTTCTTCGACAAGCGGATGCAGGGTCTCAGGTATATGTGTTATACTGACCGACTGAAAGAATTCCAGCTGTATACAGTTGCATACCACTTGCCCAGAGGTGACCCGTGCCTGGCATGCGGCTAAGTCGAACCAGATCTGATGACTATGCTTCACGTAAATAAGTTAGATCCTCAGAACCACAAGGGCAGCTGGCGTACACCTTGACACTGTCATTAATCGAGCGTGTTGTTGGGACGGATTCATCACCCACACACTCAGTATGCTGTGGAGCGACATCCCAGTACATGTGAGGGCAAGCACCTCGCTGGCCTTCTGTTAGTATTTACACATGGATGTCTGAATTGATTTATTTAAGTAACCTTCTAAATGAATGTTACATTAGCACATTGTGAATCTTTACATTTCGTTGGTCTATTTTACAGTAGTCATAATCATACGGTTTATGTGTATATATTATGGTTCATTCATATTACTAGGTGTCTGCAGTTCTGTTAATATATTGGCACAATCCGTGGGACATATATATGTAGCTTACACAGTCAGACATTTGGAAAACATTTTATGTTGGTTCATGTTTCATATATGTACATATATTTCTATTTTCGGATGAAGACTGTACCTTGCGAAGCAAAGTCTGGTGTCCTCACTGTGTGGGATGTGTAACCCAAGTAAGGTTTGTTGGCTTGTCTGCCTTTAAGGCATGTAATTAGTACCTAGCACATCTAATGTACCAACCAATTAATGCTTGTAAATGTAGTAGGTTGGACTGCATTGTATGTAGTCTGAATAAGTCTGCTTATGAAGCAGGCGAAGTGGGCTCTAAAAGACTATGGTGACTGCCTTTAATTCTTCGTGTGCTGAGGTTGGTCACTGAGGGTCCGTACAGTACGTCGTCTTTGCTTTGGACGTCCTCGGCTGGTTGTCTGTGTTGGTTGTATGGGGAATGTCGGCTGTAGTCCCCATGTGTATGACTTGTGTAATGCCTTACTACGGCAGTGTAATTCCACGGGTTTGCATTTATGTGTGCCATCTTAGTCATACGCTTGTCCATCCATGTGAATTGCCTACTATACACTGGTATAGGGCTGTACACATTTCACACCTGCATTTTGCATTCCCGAATTATGGTGTGCATTATTAGCGGAGAGTGGCGCATGTGCTACGCTGCGTCCCTCCCAGGCGGGACAAAGGATTGCCTGCGAAACAACACCGAGGCCAGATTCTACATACCCAGACTCCCTTGACTGCAACAGTGGACAGTACCCATTACACATCCTTCATGTGTGCTGCAGTGTGATGTGGGCGCAGCTGAATGGACCCGATACCCTGGGTATTTCTGTGCATGTGTGCTGCAGTTCATGGACAGCTATCATCAACATTGAACACGGCTTAGCGTGCCTATGTGTACCTGTGGCGTGGTGGCGACAATTAGGTCACATGAGTAATGCAGGAAGCTAGCAGGCATTCTCTGAACAGAATTTTGGGTCCTACAATGGACACCGATGTGCATATGTCAAGTTAGATGTTGCTGGACTGTGTCCACCTGCCCAGTGCTTTTCACTGCTGGTGTATGTTCCCCAATCGCGGATGTCTGTTTGACTACCCATTCCACATGGTGCTACATAACCAGCTGAGTTAGTACTGTGAACAAATGACATACATCCAAAGATGCTGGTTACCAACTGCTTCATATAAACCTCAGACATCCCAATGGGACATATCCGTCACTATATTTCCAATATAACACCACGGAACATGTTGCTTACCTATGCATTCATTTAACCATGTTGTCTTCATAGGTGGGAATGCCATGGTTTACATATCCTACTTGTCGTTGTGTGTGTGCCATTAGTATGTGTTCCACAGTACGCACGTCTGTTCCGCTGTGCGGTGGCGGGTGCTCCTCAGTCTGTTGCTGGCAGACTGAGTGCTGTATCGCCCGGTGTTGGCCGACAGTCGGCTTTGTATGTGGAATGTCAACTGTGGTCCCTATGTGTATTTCCTGTGTCATGCCTTACGCGGCTATGTCATTTACCGGGTTTGCAGTTGTGGGTGCCATCCTGGCCATCACGGTGTCCATCCATGACAATTGCCTACTGGACACTAGTATAGGGCTGTACACATTCCACACCTACATTTAGCATTCTCCGGAGTATGGTTTGCATTATTAGCGGAGAGTAAGGCAGGTGCTACGCACATCCCTCCCACAGGGCGGGAGGAAGGATTGCCTCGAAACAACACCGAGCACAGAGTCTACATACCCAGAATCCCTTGACCGCAACAATTGACGGTACCCATTACACATCCGTCATGTGTGCGGAAGTGTGATGTGGATGCAGTTCTATGGACCCGGTACCCTGGGTATTTCTGTGCATCTGTGCTGCATTACATGGACAGCTATCAGCAACATTAAACACGCTTGCGGTGCATATGTGTACCTGTGACGACAATGAGTTCACTTAAGTGTTGAAAGAAGCCGGCATTCCTGTCTTTAGACAAATTTTTGGGTCCTACAATGGACACCACTGTGCATATGTAAAGTGTAGAGCTTGTCGGACTGTGTCCTTGTGAGCAGTGGGTTTCACTGATACTGTGTGTTCAGGAATCGCGGATGTCTGTTGGACTACCCATTCCACATGGTGCTACATAACCAGGTGATTTACTACTGTGGACAAATTACATACATCCAAAGATGCTGGTTAGCAAATGCTCCATATAAACCGCAGACGTCCCAATGGGACATATCCGTCACTGTATTTCCAATATAACACCACCAGAACATGTTGAATACCTATGTATTCATACAACCATGTTGTCTTCGTGAGTGGGAATGCCATAGTTTACACATCCTACGTGACGTTGTGTGTGTGCCATTAGTATGTGTTCCACAGGTCGCACATCTGTTCCGCTGTGCGGTAGTGGGTGCTCCTCAGTCTGTTGCTGGCAGACTGAGTGCTGTCTGCCGGTGTTAGCACGAGTGTCGGCTTTGTATGTGGAATGTCAACTGTAGTCCCTATGTGTATTTCCTGTGTTATGCCTTACGCGGCTATGTCATTTACCGGGTTTGCAGTTGTGGGTGCCATCCTGGCCATGGGTGTCCATCCATGACAATTGCCTACTGGACACTAGTATAGGGCTGTACACATTCCACACCTACATTTAGCATTCTCCGGAGTATGGTTTGCATTATTAGCGGAGAGTAAGGCAGGTGCTACGCACACATCCCTCCACAGGCGGGAGGAAGGATTGCCTGCGAAACAACACCGAGCACAGAGTCTACATACCCAGAATCCCTTGACCGCAACAATTGACAGTACCCATTACACATCCGTCATGTGTGCGGAAGTGTGATGTGGATGCAGTTCTATGGACCCGGTACCCTGGGTATTTCTGTGCATCTGTGCTGCATTACATGGACAGCTATCAGCAACATTAAACACGCTTGCGGTGCATATGTGTACCTGTGACGACAATGAGTTCAGGTATGCGTTGAAATAAGACATTATTCGATTCTTTCCACAATTTTTGGGTCCTACAATGGACACCACTGTGCATATGTAAAGTGTAGAGCTTGTCGGACTGTGTCCTTGTGAGCAGTGGGTTTCACTGATACTGTGTGTTCAGGAATCGCGGATGTCTGTTGGACTACCCATTCCACATGGTGCTACATAACCAGGTGATTTAGTACTGTGGACAAATTACATACATCCAAAGATGCTGGTTAGCAAATGCTCCATATAAACCATGAGCGTCCCAATGGGACATATCCGTCACTGTATTTCCAATATAACACCACCAGAACATGTTGATTACCTATGTATTCATTCAACCATGTTGTCTTCGTAGGTGGGAATGCCATAGTTTACACATCCTACGTGACGTTGTGTGTGTGCCATTAGTATGTGTTCCACAGGTCGCATCTGTTCCGCTGTACGGTAGTGGGTGCTCCTCAGTCTGTTGCTGGCAGACTGAGTGCTGTGTACGCCGGTGTTGGCACGAGTGTCCGGCTTTGTATGTGGAATGTCAACTGTAGTCCCTATGTGTATTTCCTGTGTTATGCCTTACCACGGCTATGTCATTTACCCGGGTTTGCAGTTGTGGGTGCCATCCTGGCCATGGTGTCCATCCATGACAATTGCCTACTGGACACTAGTATAGGGCGGTACACATGCAACACCACCATTTAGCATCCTCCGGAGTATGGTTTGCATTATTAGCGGAGAGTAAGGCAGGTGCTACGCACACATCCCTCCCACGGGGCGGGAGAAGGGATTGCCTGCGAAACAACACCGAGCACAGAGTATACATACCCAGAATCCCTTGACTGCAACAACTGACAGTACCCATTACACATCCGTCATGTGTGCGGGACTGTGATGTGGACGCAGTTCTATGGACCCGGTACCCTGGGTATTTCTGTGCATCTGTGCTGCATTACATGGACAGCTATCAGCAACATTAAACACGCTTGCAGTGCATATGTGTACCTGTGACGACAATGATTTCAGTGCGCATTGAAATAAGACATAATTCGATTCTTTCCACAATTCTTGGGTCCTACAATGGACACCACTGTGCATATGTAAAGTGTAGAGCTTGTCGGACTGTGTCCTTGTGAGCAGTGGGTTTCACTGATGCTGTGTGTTCAGCAATCGTGCATGTGTGCTTGACTACCCATACTGTGTTGTGCTACAGGAACCATGTCTTCCGACACCAGAAACCAATGCTATACATCCAATGTTGCAAGTTAACAACCACTTTCATACCATACCCAGAGGTCACGATTGGGAGGTATTGCCACTTTATTGTCGGAACAACACCCCCAGACTGTGTACATCATGGGAACTTTAGGCCAGTCTTACCGGCCATTTCCAAATGTAATTGGCAGACACATGTCAATACATGTATGATAAGACATATTGTCATGCAGAAGTTGATCTATGTTATTTGGACATTGGCTTCTGCTTTTGGCATCCGTTGCTGTGAGTGTTGCCAGTTTACCATACACCATTTAGCTTGCTCAGAGGCAGACTACACAATACTGCAGTAGCTGTACGGTCTCCTTTAATGACCTGAGCCAGTGGTCGATGGTGCAATGCAGCTGCCACTGCATCAATCACATTTGCCATCTGCAGAACACCACCAGGACGTAGAGGTATGTTTGTGCCAGTAGGACTGCAGTTGCTAGCCTTCAAAGGTCTTAATTTCTCGATTGCCCAACACAGATTGAGGTCTCTTGCTCGTGTATATATCCAGCTTGCTGTGATCACAAGAAGATACGGCATTCACAGCAAGCCGATTTTCTTCAAAAAACAAATGTGAGCATTATGTTTCTACACACTGAAAACTAAGTTGAGAAGGTAACTGAAAAACTTCAGGTACTTTTTCAACTTAGTTTTTAACAGTTCAGCTAAAATGTGACATTAAAGTTACTCACGCTTGTGGAAGGCACTCGGGTGGAACAGCATACAATTCCTAGCGCCTCAGAGAGTGCTCGGATGTAAGCACCAAGGCGACAAGAGACGGTACTCGGGGTTAATGAGTTAAAGCTATCTATTCTGCTGCTTGAGCAGACACGTTATGCTGCAGGGTTTGGCCGTCTACAGTGTCATTATCAATAACTACTGCATAAACTACTTCATTCGTTCCTGTAGGGCTCTGTCTACATGATCCGTACACATTAACTGTCACCTCTGCATCATCTAAGGGTATATCAGTGTTATCATGTCTGTGTGTAGTTATTTAATCCATTTCGTATAGGCAACTGTGTGGTGTGCCATACACAGGTGTCAGACGTGACGTTGATAGGTTTCATGTTGTACAACGTTCAATCACCATGTGAGGTTGACTCAGTGGTATGGTCAGACATGACATATGTGTAGCACGAGTCAGGAATTCTATCTTCTCTTGCAGCAGATTGATCGCAACTGCATGACACATTCTCACAGTGAGAGGGTGGTCTAGTAACATTACGGCCGGGGCCTGTACTGCCATGGGTGCTACAACAACTTCCTGTACACAATGTGGCACTGACCATGCCACAGTGTCCAACTGCAATGAGTAGTCAGCTATTTAGCGTTGCTTACTTCCCTGCTGTTGCATCAAGACTGACGTCATATATCTCCGCTTACAATCTACGGTCTGACAACATGTGTTATGATTATTCACGAGACCTACTACAGCTGTTGAGGCTATCAATCGTTCTAGTCTGCATAACGCTGTTTCTGCTACTGTAATCCGATTGTACTATGTGTTGTGCTGCCATAGGTGTATTACAGGTTAAGGCAAACAATACAGCGGATTGCACAGCATTGTTTGGTATCCAGATTTAACATGTGTTAGTCAGCCCAGACACGACATCATTCCCTTCTTGTTAGTTGGCTTGGGTGGTTATTATATTGCTACCTTCCTATCGTCATGTGATGTTCTACCCTACTTGGATACCAGATATGCCAGGTAATTGACCTGTATTCTCTGTAGTTGCAATTTATGCTTGCTTACTTTATGTCCCTGTTCTGCTGATTATCTCAATAATGCTATTGTATCTTCCTAAAATTGCTGCTGGGTAGGGGCCGCAAGCAGAATATCATCCAATTAAAGTGGAGCTTGACTGGCCCCGGGTGGAGTTGACACCGGAATGTAGCTAGCCATCCCCTGTGAGAATATCGTTGTACTTTCACAGTAGCCCCGCGATAGCCGGGTATGGCTGTATCTGTCACCCTGACTGTACAAGCAAAGCAATACGGACTATGTGGATGTATAGGTATTGCAAAGTAAACATAGCTTATATGTACCACGGTAAGATACTTCTGTGGCATGTTCATTGCATTGAATATAGTGTGTGGGTCTGGCACCAACGCTACCCTAAGTATTCTTACATGATTTACAGCTTATACATACTGTACCATCCGCCATTCCCCTTTTGGTTTCCGGTCAGGGGATACAGGGGTATTGCATGGTGAATAGCGATTACTTTGTGGATGGGGAATTCCCTGTATGACTTTGCAGATATCTTCTGGTGTCCACGGTCTATACGCTACGGGGGTTGGGTCCTGGCCTTCCTGTCCTGCCTGATGGTTCGGTACTTCAATTAATTGACAGATATCCTCACTCTGTTGTAGTACTGTGTTCTTACTCGGGTGTCCCTAGGTATGTTACGTGTTCAGGATGTGGTTTCAATAGCTTCTATTACATTTGTTCGTTATGCTACCTCTGTTGCCACAGGATAACGTGTGGGGACTAGCCTGCCCTCCCGCTTAATATCCTGCATGTGGTATCTGCGGTGGTAGGGTGTTGTGGGGGGGGGGCGATCGGTACTACTGTATTATGATCTTCTCTGTGTAATGCATGATGCTTAGCCATTTGTAGTGTTCTATTCCCTTCGGTACACTACCTCAGTCCACCAATGTGCATGACGGATACCCAATTGTCGCTGTTTTGTCGCCTGCACATCTTAGGGCTGCCACCTTTTCCAATGCACAATGTGGGACATTAGTGTTCGAATCGTGTAATTTGCCTGGAAAATGCATGCCCACGGCCAGTACATAGGACAGGTATTCACGTTTTGCCAGGTGAGCGACCGATTGTTGTAGCATTTCAGTTGCTTATTCTGTTTATTATTATATTTTGCTGTTCCACATACAAATTAACTCTTTTATGCTACCATTTTGATATATATCTGGGAAATGTTTGTCCTGAGATATCAGGACATTTGACATGTGTTCGGTTTATTTACAGGACACGGCTGGCCAGAGAGGGCATATCCCTCTCAGGGTGGAACAGGTGTTTACCTTGGAACATATGCATCAAATTTTCAGCGATTACAATGTTTCAGTAACGGTATGTTGCCTAATATACCATCAATGTCATATTTATTACCCCATTTTGCTTCGTAACTCACATTATGTGCTCTCTGCGATTGCATATTCTTCACGTCACCCGTCAAATGCGGATCACATGATCTGTTGCTTCAATAATCTCCCATATCCTCTACACGACTGCTACGTACCCTTCTGTCATAACACGTGTGTCTCCTTCCCTGTATCCACTGTAGTGTCTACATTCACTATTTACTCTGCTGTGTGTTCCCCTGACCTATGTTCAGATTTAACAGTATGTGGGTAGGTCTTCGACCGATATCACTACTGTTAACAGAAACACAATGTAGTCTGGTCCCTGATCTACAATAGACACAAAAGGCAGACACTCCTTACCTGGGCCTCCTGTTTAAGGCTGCACGTTTTCTTCTTGGGATCCAGTTTTCCGCTTTTCAGCCACAGATCAGACAGTAAACAGCCTCTTTACACACAACAATTCAGTCGGAGGTCTTTTCATTCAAGAAGAACCATTTATGCATATTCTCCAGCGTATATGTCTAACCAGCCATGCACTCTGACCTGTAGCTTACCAAGGGAATTCCGGATTACAAGGATCACGATGTGAAATAAGTTGTTACAACCAGACTGTAGTTATCAGTAGGCTTTTCTAAGTGACAGCCGATAACACAGGAGGCTCGGGTTCGCACAGTTTTAGTAGTGTACACAGGCAGGCTAAATAATGTACAGTCCAAGTATGAGAGTTTTGTCTGACTCTATACAGTAAGCAGTTTCTTTATATAGTGTTTACAATCAGCATTTGCCCAACTTACTGACGTGGTCGGTCACAGGGCATTTCCATCACTATGGTCCGCAATAGTCTATACATACGTGGGTGCTGGGCTCGTGCTTTTAAATTGTTTTCTCATGGGAATAACACAGCCTTGCAAGGCACCTTGTACATTACAGTATCCTTTTGTGATTGTAGCTGTTTCAAGGACCCTAGACTGTTACGATACAGTGGACAGTTAATTTCTTGATACGTTGCTTTGTCTGTCTGGTAGGGAGTTGTACTGCTATCTTCCATTGAGCTCACAAGGCCATCCTCCTCTGGGGAAGGAGTGCTGTTATGCATGTACATACATTTATTGTTCTGTAACCCAGCAAATAATTAATGATGACAGACATGAGCCTGCTGTCCTGCTTATTGCCAGGTTCAGAATTCCATCACAGTACAGCTTAGCTTCACCAATTACATGCAGGCTTAGTTCTGCTGCCATATTGTACGGTACAATTCAATACATTATATAGTATTTCGAGTGTAAACTGGAACTTCATATGTGTTTCTATATATTTTCCGAACAACATCCATCCAGCCATATGCATGTTGTTCCATCCTTTACCTTGACCGTGTGTATTTGTCCGTCCAGCCACGCTAATCTCCACATGTGATGTCCCAGTTTCCCCTTCTTTGCCTGTAGCACCCTGTTAGGATGTCCTGTGTGTTAGGCACCTGTTCCGCTATATGTGATCGACTTCACTGCAAAGATAATCGTCGATCACGGTGGTCCAACGACCCGACTTGTCCACATGTGTACACTTATGTGCACCATGTCGTATGCAAACCTAGATGGTTTGGACGGGTACATACTACATGCCGGATGTACACATTCTGCTGACACATTCACATGCAGCCATTTACATATCTGTACCTGCGGTGGGTTGCTGACATGTGGGGTACGTATTTGCCTGCGTGGCATTGCCTAACACAAACATCTTACCACAGTTCAGGTATGCACATTGTGTGTGGTTGTATAGCTGCACACGGATGCTAGCAGGTTTGGGTGCAGGGGTATACATGGGTGTGACTGACATGTACAATGAGGCTATTGTGTAGTACATCCGAATGCATGGGTTCTGCTTCTGGATATTACACTTCATCATACACCATCCAGTGTATGCAACAGAGATGTTGCTGGGTCTGGGATATGTTGCTATGCACATGTTTGCCTGTGTTTGGGGTATCTTGCTTCCTTACTGTTGTTATGTCGGCACAGCTACCCGGCTATGTACTGTCACTACTGCTTGTGACCATTATGGTTGGCACCTTTTCCAATGCCCATAGTGGGGCATGTTATGTGGACACTTCGAAATTTGCAGGACTGCACATACCCAGGGCTAGTGCAGTAGACAGAACTTCACTTGTTTGCCATACTATGAGCCTATTCTGTTAGCGTTTGGGTTCCTTATTTATTTTCTTATGCCATGTCTGTGTTCCATACCGTAATGTATATGTTTTATGCTACTATTTACATGTATATTGCGGGAATTTGCGTGGCAGGGGATCGCAGGTCATTTTCCATTTATACGATTGTTGCAGGGACACGACTGTCCAATCAGGGACTGTCCATGGCACTTTGGGACAGCAGGTAACCCTGGTGACCATGCCCATGTCACTGCTGGGGTTTCCACCTTTTCCATTTTCCGATCTGGGATATTTCCGGGACTCACATCTGCCTTTACAGGCCGACACATACAAACGGTCACTATATAGCATAGAAATTCACTTGTTTGCCTAAATAATTTGCTTATTATTGTGGCAATTTCCTTGCTTATTCTGTTTATTGTGTCATTTCGGTATTTCTGTTACAGAAATAACCAATTCATGCTACCATTACATTACATATGGGATATCATTGTGTCCTACAATCGTAGCACATCAGCCATTTCTAATACGTTTTTTCGGGACACAACTGTCCATGGAGAGACTGCCCCAAACAAAGTGGGACAGGTGGTGACCTTAGTCGCTGCTCCTATGTCGGTGCGGCGCTGACATGCGGCTGTACACCTTCTCTGAGTGTAAACACTGACAGTGCATTGCGGACGGAGGCGGTCTTATCGTATCCTTTGCTCCTTGAACGGGTACACTTATGCCTTGGTGGCTTCTATTTGCTTCTCCGTTAATTTGGAACGGGGACTATGTTGCGTACTGTACGTGCGTTTCATTCTGCACGGGACCTGGCTGCTGCCATTACTATTGTGGGCGGACCGTGGCTGTCAGCACATTAGGTTGCTCACCTCATGCCGGCTTAGACACGCCTCCAGACGCATCCTACCTGGGCTCGCTCACGTACACTACGCACGTGTCTGTGATTCCGGTGCACTCTCATTAATATGTATATGGCGCTACTGCGCCGGATATTCCATGCACCGCCGGCGCAGGCCTTACGCCGGCCTTGCGCCGAGCTTCATGAATCCCGGGGAAGAACAGCCATCTAAAATAAATAAATTCAGGATGTAAAGAAAAATCAAGACTGATGTAATAATGTAAATGCATACAAAATGATACCTTTCAAGATATTCTCAGATGTTATCTACTACTCAATGAATGTGATTCCCACCTCCAATAGGTTGGACAGGTCTGAAGAGTATAGGACATATTCAAAGAAAGTGTCACCATAGTGCTGTCAGTGCTTCATTGGTGAGCTCTAGTAGTGCTACAGTGATAAATAGTCAGAGAAACAACAGTTACAGCTCATTAGCATCTCATTTGCATGTTTAAAAAAAACACAACATAATTAGAACATCCTAAGTCTTGCAATAAACAACAGCAGGTATACACCATAACATATATGCTGTACAATGGTGGGATTCTACCACTTTGTTCAAACTAGCACGGTGCAACTTGTTTATGAATCTCTCTACTGTGCTATTTCAACCACAGTGTACAGCTCCTGGGTGAGCAAATGGCTAATTTACATTAGCTATGCCCAAGACTACTGCACTCGCATGTGGTGATATCCAGCAAGAATGACATAATGAGATTTGTGCAGCCTTAACATCATTGGAGCAAAACAATGATCTTTGAAGCATACCTTCATAACTTATTGAGAAATCCTGTTAGAATCAGGATTGTCCAATATGCTATGTGTTTCTGAATATGCCACTTTAAGTCCACCAAACTCAATTAAGAGGAATTAGAAATAAAAGAACTACTTATTCAACAAAGAAGTGTTGACTACACAGCGCCCATGTTATACATGACACATTGCAGCAGAAGCATGTTGGTTCAGTTACTGCCCAGGTCAGTACAGTGAACCGGCATCCCATCCCCTCACCTCTTAAAAAAAAAGGCATTTCACTCTAATAAGCTGTATCTGCACCACCACCACTCAAAAAAAATGGGCATTTCTTTTACTGGCACACCAACCAGATAACCAGACACATGACATGACATGCCCCTTCCCCTCATGCCCCAGCCATTCAGGTCCCATTTCTATGCCATGCCCCCAACCCACCTTTAACATATTTTATTAAAAAAATTCTTTTAAAATGTAGCAAACACTTGCTACAGTTTATACCTTTCTGCAAGGAGAGCTTTACTGCTCATATTTCAGTTAACAAAAAAAAAAAAAAAAATTATTTTTAAACTGTATCAACTGCAACAACTGCAGCAAACAGTTACTACACTCTATATGCTGCCTGCATGGAGCACTGCAGTGCTCATGTTTTACATGAAAAAAAAATCTTCTGTTTAAACTGTAGCAAACTGTTGGCTACAAATGCAGCAAACAGTTGCTACAGTTTATGTCCTGCCTGCAGAGATTGCTACAGTGCTCAGGTTTTAATTAAAAAAATAAATAATTTTTAAACTGTAGCAAACTGTTTGCTACAGTGTACCAAGTAGTTATTACAGTGTAGACCACACACGGGGATCCACAGCTCTTAGATTTGACTGCAAATGCCTGTAAAGCATTAAAGAGTGATTAGGATGGGCTGATCGGTGCCACTCCAACATTTTGCAAATGGGGCATTTGCCTCTCATACCCCACCCTAACTATTTGAGTGCACTGCAGCAGAGTTTTACCTTGAACAGATAAGTCAAGAATACCTAATTTCTGCTGAAAGAATAAACTAATTGACCAGAAAAGAACCAAGATGTCTGTGGTCAAAAACTTCAGAGATTCATATTTTTCATGCACACTACAAAATGTTGAAATGACACCAAAATATGAGACCTTGTAATGTATACTGTGGAAGAACAGAGTAAAATTACAAATAGTGCTAGATTTTATGATATGGATGAATTAAAATTAGACAGATGTCCCTCTGCTGATGTATTCAGAAATGAAAGGAATGTCTAGTGCTGAAAGAAATAAACTGAGTATTGGAATGCGGAATGTAAGAGCTATGAACAAAGGTAAACTTGAAGGGGTTAAGGATGAGATGACAAGAATAAGTGCATATATTTTTTGGAATTAGAGAAATAAAACAGCCTGGAATAAAATTGTGCTCTATTATGTTGAGAAATCTTAGAGACGAAATGTAGTAGCCCTTATAGTTTAAAATGATACAAAAATAGTGATTAGTTATTACTCTAAAAATGACAGAATTATTGCAATCACACACGTTAAGCCATTCAACATTACAGTGATGTAAGCATATGCTGCAGTTGTAGATACTGAAGAGTATTAGAAAAAAAAAAAAAAGGTGCCACTTTTGTTATAGGCAAGTGGAATGCTGAAGTTGGAAGTCACGATATAACCAAATAACAAGCAGATATGGCATGAGGATAAGAAATGACATTGACTAGTAGGATTCTGTCAAGGTATTTCAGTGGTAAGAGCAAACAGTCCCTTTCAACAGCCTTTGAAATGTACACATGGAATCACCTGGTAGCTAATACTAAAATTGCATTTATATCACGTTATTGAAAGATGAAAATAACGAACGCTATTTCATTGGTCCCAAAACATCTAAACATGAAAATCTCGAACATTCAGAACAGCGAATTTTTTCCCATGGAAAAAATTTGCTGCTCCGAAAAACATACACACAACACAAGCACATCAAACAAACAGCAAACACACACATACACTTAAATTCCTACATCTAACGCTACACGAAACTAAACATACACTACTATCTACCCACTTACCTTAACCCAAACTCTAACCCTATGGCCCATCACTATCGCATACTCACCTAACCCACGCCCTAACCCTAACTCAGTTAAACCGCCCCTAACCCTAAAGTCTGTCATTATCTCACACACGCCTAATGCGCGCCCTAACCCTAACTCACTTAACCCACCCCTAACCCAAACGTACAAACAATCGCACACTTACCTGAACTCAACCCATAACTTTCCACTACACCGCTAAGAATAGTGAAGCCAAAGAAACGGCCAACCGAATTCTTTCCAGAGGAAAGAATTCTCTGTTCTGCAGCTTCGCTATTCTTAGCATTTGCTGAATAGTGTTCAGTATCAGAACATTTGAAGTTTTAATACTTCGATGTTTTGATATAGACCTCTAAAATCAGATTGATTTTTCACTAAAAGATTGAGACATTCTGTACAGCCAGAGTGAGGCTCAAACCATAAGATCTTTACTACAGACTTTAGGATTACTTTAAATAGCAAAAGAAAGACTTTCAGGCCAGTGATATACAGGATCAACAATATTGAAAATGAATATGTAGTGGAGGCAAAGAATAGATTTAAATGATTACACCTGGTGGATAAAGGCTATGAAAGATTATAGAAAAAAGCTTGTGATACTGCCCAGGAGGGGCATAAAATATTTCAAATAATATGAATAGTAAGAAGCAAAATAGCTGCCTGTGAATACTTAAGTAGTGGTAACGGAAAGATGGAGAGCAAAAGGTAATGGAGTCCGGAAAAAATGTCAAACTAAATACAAAGTTTCAAAGAATAGTAAGGTGAGACAATCTGATATATTTAAATGAACAGTGTGATGAAATAGAAGAGGGCAATGGAATGGGAAGGGAGAGATCTGTTTAAGGAGAATGGCAATATTAAAGGAAACTTACATATAAAAACGATCATGATGAAGGACAAAGATGAATGGGACATTGCAAAAGCAGAATACTTTATGACAAAATGGCAGGAATATACAGAATGACTATATTAAGAATGATCTTATCACCACTGATACATACAATGACAAGTTCTCTGGTTTGTACAGACGTCCTGCAGCGTTGAGTTAATGGGCTGCCTGAAATGATAAAATTCTGTCTGAATTGTTTAGGAAACCTGCAAAATGTTATGACTGGACTGCTGCTTGAATTTTGGCAGCACTCTTGGTAAACAGCAGTGGGCATTTGATTGGAAAGGTCAATTTATATTCCAGTCCCATGAAGACCAATGCTAAAAATATTTAAATAATCAACTGCCCTTGTCTCCCATTCTAGCAAGGTAGTGTTGACGATGCTGCAATATCGAATTCAGCTATACATGGATCAAGAACTGCAGATGCATAAGCTACTTTTTGAAGGGGCAGAAGCACAAAAAGGTAAAACTGCAATCAACTGTTGAATAAGGGGGAAGGCATAGGTGTTCTAGAAAAATATTTACCACTGATTTGTTGAGTTCACCAAACCTTTAAATAAGTGGACCAGAACAGAGGCAATAGAATGCTGTGTCACTTTATTTGCCTCCTTGATTAATATATATGCAAAAAAGAAGTGATACTTAGAACCAAATATAGAATATCTTATGTCAACATTTAGAAAGGAATACAACAAGGCAATGTTTTGCACCCTACTTATTCAATTTGTATGCTGAATCTGTCATGCAAAATGTTGAGTTGGATGAACCAAATGCTGGAATAAAAATTGCCAGCAGAAACATTAACAACCTCATATATACAGATGATACTGCTCTGATTGCTAACTGTGGAGAAAGAGTTGAAGAGTATGTTGAGGGTGGCCTAATGGTTAAGGTGGTTGCCTTACAAATGCGAAGTGCAGTGTTTGAGTCTCACAAGGAATAATTGCCTAGGCTCGCAAGGGCAGTTAGCCTAGTACTAACCTATGATGAATTTGAATTTGGAAACCACAATAGCTGACTTGTTGTACAACATCAAAATGTAAAATAAAATTATGTCATCTGTCTCTGTTAATTCGTTGGAAATAGATGGGGAAGAAGTGGGGCAGGGGTAGATTTTATTTTCCTAGGCTCAAACATCTCAGCAGATGGTAACTGCAACCATGGGATGAATATTCTTGCCTCATGGTAGAAAAGCTATAGCAAATCTGCATAAGAGTTTAAAGTGCTAAGATATTATATTAACAGTTGCTCATATAGTCAAGGGTTTGATTTATCCTGCAATAAAATATGGCTGCGTGAGTTAGACTTCTGTATAAAGGCATGCATTGAAAAAATCAATGGTTGAAGAAAATCTCTGAGAATTCTCTGAACAGTAAAATGATCAAATCAGTTAATATCCAAGAAAACAAATCCAGAGTGTTCACTGAAAGGCTGACAGTAATACTACAACTGAAATACTTTGCCACAAAATGCGAAGACAGGATTCGCTACAGAACACAATAATGGTGTGAAAGATCAAAGAAAAAAAGAAAAAGGTGGCAAAGAGTAAGGTAGATCGACAACATTACTGAAGTAATGAATATGAAAGAGCACGAATATAAAGAAGCAGTTCTTGTAGCAACAAGTCAGATATGTGTTGAGGTCACGATAGTTTCTAGAGTGAGAAACTGGAAGAAGCAAGACACAATAAACAGGCTGTGATTTAAAGAAGAGATTGTAATTAACACATTGCATTCATTATTTTGCAATGTGCCTTATACAACATCCAGAATGAAGAACATACAGTAAGTTGAGTCTCCTTATGTAAAAAATATAAATAAAAAAGGTGAAGTAGTCATTAAACAATTCTTCAGAATATAAGTACTACTAGAAGGAAGTTGCGAGCAGATTCTGGAATGCAGACAGATACCACAGTTTGGAAGCAAAAATATTTCAGATGGCTGTACAGAAGTTTGGAAGATGCTTTCCACATTGCTGCAGGAAAGCATGACAAAGCAGTATGATACAGACAAAAAGGAGACATTCAAGGCCATGCCAATATAAAGCTGTAGAGTTTCTTAACAGAAAGCATAAAGACACTATTAGACCTTAATATGTATTCTCAAAACAACTACAATGTGCCAAGGCTCAGCAAATTACTGACATACATCAAAGAAAAATATGCACCTTCCATACAATTAGCATCTTATAGAAAACTATATTAGCATATATAAAAGGCAATGTTTTTGAAGAATTATTAGATCCAGAAACAATGGGTAGTTTTAGATTGAAATATATAAGAACAAGCTAGCACTAGGATGGTGTGACCCAAGGGGACATTGTTATTATCCGAGATCCATGTTGGAAAGGGATAAACCGAAGTAACAGGCAGTGGTAACCATGTCATCTACTGAAGTAATTGCTTAATTAGTTCTTACATTCTATATGCACTGTCTACCATCTGGTATCCCTATTAACACACTGCAGTAACGCACATGCAGGTTGAGCTGATATAGTGCTTATTGTGTTACACAATCAGTTGCTATACAGTCTTCATTGGGATGATAATGTACTGATATATTTAATAAAACTCAGGTAGAGACTGCAGTACACACTCATATTAATATATCAATGTATATTAGTGATGTTTCAATCTCATTACTTGCATAATTTGACATACAGATGCTTGAAAATAATAAAGGGAATAACACAAATTACCTAAAGCCATGGCTGTACTATAAAACTAGGCTAATGACTGCAGGAATATAGAACCTGTCTGGTAAAGCACATGTAAGTGTATACATTAGCGTTTATGTGTAGATACACTTATTCATCTGACTGTAAGACATAAGTTTGTTTGTAATGTTAAGTTATAAACTCAACACATAAGATATGTTCTCTATCCGTTGAGAATGTTTGATTTATATGATGTTCATAATAATGTAGACAAGCAAGATGCATACAGTCAGTATACATCTATGCAGATGTACCCTAATTTGGCCTAACACTAGTAAGGGACCTTCCAGATGCATACAAGACTTTAAAGGGAAATGTAGTTGTGTTGGCATGTCAGACCATTATCATGTTAGATAACTAAATCCAGTCCAAAAGCCACAATGTACACTCATGACTTTGCTACCATAGCTGTGTGCCAGCCAGTATGCAGCAGGATTTTCACAGTGCACTTGTCTGCTGCATTGCATGTCTTAATGCTTCATGTACTGTCCTTACTCAACATGGTGGTAATTTTGGCTTAATATTCATGCAGTTATTTCAAAGATTTTGTATTCCTATTTGTTAAATTGCTAAAAGGAAACCTGTCATATGCTGCACTAGTAAAGATGTGAAATGGGCATGCTTGTGAAGTCAGCCCCATGTTAACAGACTATTTGGTATGGCACTCCCAGAAGAAACATAGCCAACCATGGTGGTTACTACTATATTAAGGTTAAAGGCATTCCTTCCAGTAAGAGGCAGTGTGACATAAGTGGTTAGATCTTCAGTGCAGGCAACTGGGCAGCTTCAGGTCAGAGGTATGAGGGATACAGAAGCTATTCAAATATTTACCTGCGCAGTACTTTCTTTGAGGCTCACCCATATGCTGCAGTCAGTTGTGTCTTAATGTGTATTTTCATGCTTAGACTTAGGGAACGTAGAAAAGAATTGGCAGTAGTGTGATGAGGCAACCTCCTTGAGCAGCATGAATTGTGTGTTTAGAATGTATTAGGTCATCAATGGTTGTGAGATATCCTCCCATTACCCTCACATTTTACCTCACTGTCTCTCCTGTAAAGATGAACTTACAGCAGTCACTAAAGACAAGCATTAGCAGTGTAGCCAGGTCACATTACACCACTGAACATCTCAAAAAGGTGTGAATTGGTGATCTATTGAAGTGCTGCTAAGGAATGAATACTTTTGTAAAGGATAACAAAAATCAGAAACTTCTCTAATGCCCATCCCTCGCACCTACCACACACATATATGCTTATATTAAGTTGGAGTATTTTATCTGTTTAATAAACAGGTTCAAAGTATCACTAATGCTACATATAAAGATTCTCCTACTCATTTTGAATCTGAGTGTGTCTCTGTGTATCTGTATTTGTGTGTGTGTGTGTGTGTGTGTGTGTGTGTGTGTGTGTGTGTGTGTGTGTGTGTGTGTGTGTGTGTGTGTGTGTGTTTATGCATTCCAGATAAAAGTGCTTTAAACCAATCCTGTTTTGGTAGTGATCTGTGCCAGATAACTGAGGTATGAACTAGTTAGGCCAGAAAAAGGTTTCTTGAGAATGTCTAACTGATGATTTTAACTGTAGTCATGTTTTCAACTCCAGCATTCAAAATATTTACATATATGTATGTGTATGTGTCTATATATATATATATATATATATATATATATATATATATATATACACACACACACATATAGGGTCTATATTAGAACATCGAAGTTTCAAAACTTCGAATGTTCTAATATCGACCCCTATTCAGCGAAAGCTGAAAATATCAAAGCAACACAAAACTGAATTTTTTTCTAGGGAAAGAATTTGGTTGTCCGTTTCTGTTGCTTCGGTATTTTCAGCTCTATGGTGGAAAATTACGGGTCGGGTTCAGGTAAGGGTGCGATTGAGTGCGGGTTAGGTTAGTTAGGGTTAGGGTGCGGGTTAGGTATGTGTGCGATTGTGTGGATGTGAGGGTTACGGCGGGTTAGGTGAGTTAGGGTTAGGGCGCAGGTTTGGTATGTGTGCGATTGTGTGGACGTGAGGGTTATGGCGGGTTAGGTGAGTTAGAGTTGGGGCGTGGGTGAGTTGAGTGTGCGATAGTGACGGACCTTAGGGTTAAGGTTTGGGTTAAGGTTAGTGGATAGTTAGTGGTGTGTGTATAGTTTAGTGTAGGGTTAGGTGTAAGATTTTAGGTGTATGTGTGTGGATTGCTATTTGTTTGGTGTGCTTTTGTTGTGTGTATGTGTTTTGGAACAGCAAATTTTTTCCCTTTCAGCTTTCTCTGAATAGGGGTCAGTATTAGAACATTCGAAATTTTGAAACTTCAATGTTCTAATATAGATCCTATATAAATATATATATATATATATATATATATATATATATATATATATATATATATATATATATATCCATCTATATAAATCTAAACAGATGACAAACTGAAGAAAGTAGTAGTATATACTATAACAACTTCATAATCCAATTAAAATAAACCAGGAAAAGAAATAAAGATAACCTTCTTGGTGGGTTTTAGCTTCTGTTCCTTTAATGTGGTGGAACTTCTTCAGAATGAATAATTAATATAAAATTCAGTGTGTTAAGACCAGTACAATGTCAAAGCAGTAAATAAGAAAAACATCCAATAAAACTTCTCTAGATAAATAACTATAGTACACAAATTAACATATAGCAGTCAAAATAACATATAGGATTCAAAATAGGTGTGTGTGATTCCAAACTGTAAATGGTGGGTCATGTATAATTCAGTACAGTAACAAGTGAGCAAGAAACAACATTACTAAAACCATCTTAAAGCACATTTCAAATTTAAAGATTCATTGAGTCCAGGATGACATTCAGCATTTAGGCACAACTGCCACTTCAACTCCAATACTTGCAGCAAATTGTCTGAGTCTCCAAAGAAATCTTCTACCTGCTCTATTACAAAAAAAGAAACTTGGAGAAATTAGAGCAAGTAATCCTATATTTTCCTAGTGCATTAGTGACATCCTTAGATCTTAAAGCTGCACAATGCTCCTTAATTCTATCACTTAACTTGCGAGCAGTTTTCCCCACGTAAAAACAATCGCAAGAGGAGCAGACAGCTGCATACACCACTGAAGAACTATTACAGTTAAAACTTTTTTCTATAATGTACCCTAACATTACAGTGCTTAAATATGTAGGAATCCCCTATGTAAATAAACTCACAGCCGACACACCTTCCACGCGGTGACATGGTGTTAGAATTAATTACATTTAAAGGTTCAGACAGAAGAAAAGGCTGGTCATTTTTCTCAAAACAAGCCTTAAGGGCCTTAGTCTTTTTAATGGTGAATTTAGGAGAAGAGCCAACTAAGTTGTTTAAATCACTGTTACTCTGGATAATTCTCTTGTTGTTAATAACTATTTCTCTGATGCACCTCATATCTCTGCTGACAGGAAGAGAAAAGCTTAAGGAATGATTATTGTTACTGAACCATTTAAGTGAAGGGCTTAAACTATGTTTTAATATAGATTTAAACTCGTTGTACCTAGAAACCTTTATCTCATCCCTGATAGACAGTAGCAGATGTGCAGGATAATGTTTATGAAGAAACAAAGAAATCAAGAATTCACATTCATTTTCAAGTGTCATCATCATTTATAAGTCTTGACAGTCTCACAAACTGGCCTTTTACCACATCTTTCTTCATAAAAAATGGGTGTTGGCTACTGAAGTCTAAGTATTTATTCCTGTACATTTCTTTTCAGAAAATGTTTGAAGACAGTTCACCTGTGATTTTATTGATCGAAAAGGTGGTATCCAGAAATGAAACAGACTGCCCTTTCCCTGCAATCACAAACTGCACAAAAACTATCCTCACTGAAAGGGATTCTATAGAAATATTCAATTGAGTGTGTGTGTGTGTGTGTGTGTGTGTGTGTGTGTGTGTGTGTGTGTGTATATATATATATATATATATATATATATATATATATATATATGTGTGTGTGTATATGTATATATATATATATATATATATATATATATATATATTTATTTATTTATTTATTTATATGTGTGTGTGTATGTATATATACACACAGACACACACACATATATATATTTCAATAAACTGAGGCAGGCCTCAGTAGCTAGCTATATGACTGCAAGGAACTCTGGCTAAAGGGTGGTAGTAATCTTAGGACTTAATAAGTACTAACAAAGTAAGATGACATCTGCATCAATCATTAAAGAGACTGGGGTGAAAATGTTTGCTGAGGCTTTTAAAACTGACTTTTTGATAGCTTTAAAAAGACTCATGGAGTTGATAGCAGGATAATGTTTAGGCAGTTATAACCAAGGGATGAGAATGACTGTCCTTGGCTGAGGTATTGTCATGAAGTAAAAGAATAATTTGTAGAAAATCTTAATCTGGTATTCATGGTTAACTCTGAGCAACTAGTAAAGGAAGCTGACAATAAAAATGGATGCATTCTGGTAGATGAGACTATTGTATTGATTAAACACTTCCCCCTCAGGCAATGCTGAGGAGTGAATGACATCTCACTGGAAATGCAGAAGGTACTGGGCACTAATTGTTAGTCATGGCTAATATAACTTTTCAGTGCTGTCTAGGTGTTTGAGACCATAAATTTGGACTGGCTATAAGCATGATTTTCAAAAAGTGGTAAGGAAAGGTGTGCCCCAGTTATAAAAGGATCACACTCCTCAAAATCCCTGGAATATATACATCAATGTGAAATTTGTCACAGACAAGAAAAAATGAATTATTCTTTTGAACTTGCATGGATATTGTAGGAGTCAAAGAATTGTCAATGTTGTCTACAAATGATTAGTGGACTTGAAAGAGGTTCAAAGTACCACTGTATAGCTCACAATGTCTTGGGTGTTGGGGTCCCAGGACAACTCACACTTGTTCAGCCTTTGAATCTGTAAAGTGAGTCCTGTGTCTACATTTTCATCTGTTAGCAAGAGGGCTTCCTACATTTTCTGACAGATGAGTTTGGAGGAGGATATATATGGAAAAACTGGAAATCCATATAAATCCATATATTCCTTCTGGACATGAGTTTGCTCATTTCTCACCAACAGTTACCATGAGCCCCTCCATCTTAAAATCAGGATGTCCTCAATCAGTGCATCTACTTTCTCCAATTTTGCCTTGAAAAAAGTTGCATTATATGGCTTAATGTCTTTGCTAGTGAGGTGTTCCTTTGAGACCCATTTTACTTAGGACTCTGGGTTCATGATGGGTGTGTCCACTTCTTGTATGCTATATCACTTACTTTTGTTTTCTAATCCAATATGTTAAATTCTTTCACATCAATAATTTAGATGGGTTTCATTTTTCTGTATTTATTGAAGAAACTTTTAGCTCAGCCATGTGGCTTGTTAATCCAATGAGTCTCTGTTAACTGGTGTAATTCTGGATGAATTTTCTGTATGTATTTACCCTGGATATATACTTGAAGCATCATTTTGCCACAAACCAGTCAGTCTTAGATTTCATGAACTGGTGTTATCTGTGACTGTCACAACATGATAAGAAATAACTCTAACATGTTACTTTATGCTACAAAGTAGCAAAATGCATAACTTCACCATTCAATCAGTTATGCACTATAGACACAGCCTATTGTCAAAACCTCCACATTAGCTTTTAGCTGCTAAAGCTTTATAAAATTATCACATTTTAAACAATGACATGTATTCACATACATTAATGGAAAAGAAAATGAATCACATAGACCGTTTTCATTATTTTCATGTATTGCATGTATATGTATTCTTTTTTAACAATTATCATTAACTCAAGCATTATATGCTCAATTCCTATATGCCTTTTAATTTCACTTCTCCTCCATAGCATTATTCTGCTTGCATTTTTCCACCAGCTCCATGCATTTCTATGTAGTCAAAGTAACATTTATTGACATTTAGACTCCACAACAAGTGCAACTGAATGAAATTACGTTAATCCAGGCTCAATGTGCAAACATATAACATATACAACAATTCACATTACTACATTTAGACATTCCTACTACATAATATTCACTGTTTTATATATCAACGGACATTTACTAAGCTAAAGAGACATGATATTTGTTGTACAGAATTGCACAGCTACTTCTTATTGCACAGGATTCTGTTGGCACTAGTCTAAGTAAACACAATATTTATTGCAAAAATTTCACAGCTGTAACTTATTGCACAGGATACGGTTTTAGCATCAGGGGATATTGCACAGAAATAAGATTATACTCTTTTGGATTAATTAAGCAGTGTATTTAAGAGTTTGCGGGAAAAGCCGAAAGACACAATTTAAGAGTTTTTAAAGGTTATTGCATGCAAATATGCTTCTCACTTGTCATATTGCCTACTGTCACTGATGTCAAGTGAGATGTAAGTTGCTATTGGAGTTCAGTAGCTTGATGGCCAGGGAATAGAAGCTTCTGCTAAATCTCGCCATTTTGCAATGTATGCTGCGATAATGCTCCCAGATGTTGGGTGCAGGAACAGTCCATATGTAGAGTGAGTGCATTCCATGACTATTTTCCTGGCTCTGTTGAGACAATGAGACTGGTGCAAGTCTTGAATAGATAGTAGAGTGGTCCTGGTAATCCTTTCTGTTGCTTTCACCACTCTTTGGAGGGACTTGCAGTCTGTGATGGAACAGTTACCATATCAAGATCTAAAACTGTTTGCAGGATACTCTCTATTTTTCCCCAGTAGAAGGTCATGAGAACAGAGGCTGGTAGATTTGCTCACAAATTTTGCAGAAAGTGTAGGCATTGCTGTGCTTTCTTGACAATGGCATTTTTATTCACAGACCAAGACAAGTCTTCAGACAAGTACATCCCAAGAAACTTGGTGCTTTTTATCCTCTCCACTGTTTCCCCATTGATTATGAGTGCAGAATGTTTCTTATGATTTCTTCTGAAATCCAAGATCACGTCCTTGGTCTTATTCACACTGAGTGCCAGATTGTTGTTATGACACCAAATTATCAGTTGTCTCACCTCCTCTCTATAGTCTGTTTCCTTCTCTCTGCTGATGTGACCCATGACTATGGTATCATCTGCAAACTTCATTATATGATTAGAGTGTACTTGCCAGAGCAGTCATGCATTAGCAGACTCAATAGCAGAGGGCTCAGAAGACAGCCTTGAGGTACACCAGTGCTCAAGGTGATACTATTTGAGGTGTTCTTTCCTGCACATGCTGCTTGTTGCCTTTCAGTAAGGAAGCCCAGAATCCAATTGCACATTGGAGACACCTAGTTGAGTTAGCTTCTTTATCAATTGCTGAAGTCTGACTTTGTTGAATGCCGAACTGAAATCAATGAATAACATGCACATAGCTGTTGTTGTTTTCCAGGTGGTCCAATGATAGATGGAGTGTCAATGAAATAGCATCTACCTTGGATCGATTTTGTTTGTACATGAACTGGAGTGGGTCCAAAGATGATGGAAGTCTGGATGTTAAGGGGTCCTTAATCAGCCTTTCTAGGTACTTCATTACTGTGGAGGTGAGAGCCACAGGACAGTATTCATTGAGGTCCTTTGATGGAGACTTTTTAGGCAGATGTATTATGGTGGTGTTCTTGAAGCTCTTGGTTACAATGGCCTGTTTCAACAAGGTATTGACTATGTCTTTGAGTACATTTGTCAACTGCCCAGCCCATTCTCTTAGGACCCTTCCCAGAATGTTATCAGGGCCAGCCACTTTCCTTGAATTTATCCTCCTCAGGGTTCTATAGATATCAGTTGGATTTAGGCTGAGCACTTCTTCATTTTGGCTTGTTGGAGTTTTCATTGGTTTAGTGCTATTTCCTTCTTCACACCTGCAGAACTATATGTTGAAGTTGTTCAGGAATTCAGTGTTTTCCTCACACTGAGAAGAAGTGGGCTTATAATCCATTATGGCCTGAATTCATTGCCACAGTCACCTCTCATCCTTCTTATCAGAGAAGTGATTTTAGAGTTTCTGACCATATCCCCTTTTTGCCTCTCTCGCACCCTTTTTTAGGTTTTCTCTGGTGTGCCTGAGCTCATCCTTGATTCCCTCCTTGAAGGCAGTATTCCTTACTTTCAGGAGCTCATATACTCTACTTGTGAGCTAGGGTTTCTGGTTGGCCAGTGTGATGATGCACTTGTTGACTGTTACATCATCTACATATTTGGATATGTAACCCAGCACAGACTCTGTGTACTCCTCCAGGTTGGTTTTCTGATTTACAGTGGCTGCCTCTATGAACATATTCCAATCTGTGCATTCAAAGAAATCCTGGAGTTCTGATATTGCTCCCTCTGACCATAACCTTATTTGCTTTTTGGAGGGCTTTCTGCTGGGTAGTAATGGTCTGTATGCTGGAACTAACAAGATGGAGATATGGGCTGAGTTGCTAAGGTGTGGATGAGGCAATGCCTTGAATGCCAGTTTAACATTGGTGTAGACTTTATCCATTGCGTTCTCACCCCTGGTTGCAAAATCCACATGTTGGTAATAGTGAGGAAGGACTGACTTCAGGTTGGCCTGGTTGAAGTCTCCTGCTATTATTTGCCCATTTTCTGGATTTTTTTTTTTTGCACATCACTGATCTCCTTGTATAGGGTAGCCAGCGCCTCATTGTATTAGCACTGGAAGAGATGTATACAGCTGTAATGCTTACATCATTAAATTCCCTTGGCAAGTAGAAAGTTCTGCACTTTAGTGTTTTCACAGCAGTGGGTAGAGATTATCTGGCAGAAAGTACACTGTCTCTTGTTTACATAGATACATACCCCTCGCCCATGTGATTTCCCACTGAGAGACTGTATCCTGTCTGCGCTGAATAATGAAATCCCTTCCAGATACACTTTCAGTGAAAATAAGAACGTAACAGTCTCTCACGTTATTTTTAGTAGTTAGCTCCAGTCTTACGTAGTCCATTTGCTTATCTAATGAATGACCTAGTAGCATGGATGGACGTGCAGGGCTGTATGGGTCTGCCTTCAGTCTGGCAGTGATTAAAGCTCGAGAACCTCTCTTCCTTGCTTCTTTACATCTCTTTCATTTCCTTCTTCCTCTGCGATTGATGGTTTTCATTACTGCTTGTACAAGGCACTTTGAACTCAGTAGAATTCCCAGGTTTTGTAGCTCAAGGAGTGTTGTAGGTCCCACAGGCCCTGCAGACATTAGATCATCAAAATATTTGCACCGTGAGCTTGATTGTCAGATTTCCAGAAGTTCTCACTACTATAAGTTAGATTACTGTCTCTTTTTGTTCCTAATTTAGGTTTTTTTCCTTAAAAATTGACATAAAAGTAAACAAATAAAGCACATTTTCCCACTGCCTCACGGGGCGCTGCATTTTTTTTTTAACTTGCTCCTTACCCATTTTAAAAATCCTGCCTATAGTTCTTTCATCTCCTTTTCAACATTCAACACTTCAACTACAGTTGGTTTTGATTTCAATTACCATTTTTAGTAACTGCTTTTTAACAGCCAATAGCATTAAACTTAGTAAGGCCTTACTATGTTTGACAAATTCAGATTCAAAAAGGAAAAAAAAAAATCTTTGTTACAACCATCTGCTTCTCCATCATTTCTGACATAGCATTCTACAGAGATTTTTTTTATTAACCTGCCAATGCATTGCATTCCAAAAAAAAACACTTGTTCCTAATTACCTTTCTCTTTCTTGTCACGTCTTCAGTATTTGCTATCTACCCGAAGAAAAATTAGTTGAAGTATGGTTCACGTATACTAATACCAATAAATATACAAATACTTCCACATAAAAATCTTAAACCTGCTGGGCTGCATACTTGGTAGCCACACAGATGTCCTCCAATTGTTCCAAATGTATTGCTTTTCCATACCTTGTTCTCAATGTCTCGTAACCTTCTCTTATTTACTCCTATAGCTATAATTCAATATTTACTAATTATCACTTTTTAGCAACGACTTATATTCTGCAGTCAAAATCTATGTCTGAACTTATATGTGCCCCAGTGGAAACTGAGACTGGAAACAAACTATGTTGTCCTGGTCTCGTTTTTCCAATCAGTAAGGGTAACTGATGTGTGTTTATCTATGAAAGAAGGAAGGACATTCATATTCTGAAAAGGTCAAATGTCTGTCAGATGCTGGAAGGAGCTACAGAGGGACAAGAAGGAGAATTATAGACCTTGTGGGTATATAATCTAAGTCAAATACTAGACAGGCCTCATTCTCACAGGATCTAGTGGAGTGAATATTTGGCCTCACCCCCAAAGTTAAGACAATCAGTTCAGAGCATTGGGCATTAGTGGCCAGTTCTTTTGGAGTAGATCCCTCTTTCCTCGGTGGAGATTCTAGTTTTATCTATCTATGCTAGGGCACATTAGATATCCCTATCCCTCTTTGTCGATTGAAGCAATAAAGGTTTTACAGGAAGCTAATACCTACTAAAAGTTGTATAGGAAGGGCATCTGTAATTTAGTTTCTTTGATAGCCGTTGTTTATAATCATGAAAGCCAAAGTGTATATATATTGAATGCTAATTAATAACATATATTGTAAACTGCCGAACCATGCTAGGAATACTCCTTCAACCATGGGGACTCTTCCCTGAGACTCCTTCAACCATGGGTACTCTTCCCTGAGGAACAATGCTCTGAACTTCTTTATATTGCTGATTTAGATGTAGCTGGAAGAGACACATTTGCTATGTTATGCCAACTCATAGATGAGCCAAAGTTTTAGATAAGTGGTCTGCAGACCAAATGGTCAGGAACCTTGAATATGTAGTTATCCTTGAAGTATCTACAAGTAGTTACCAGTTTTCTGTTGAGTGATAAAATATAATGCAGACAAAAATAGAAATTCAGTCCTACATAACTGGATAAGTTTCTAATGCAGTACTTCTCACTGAGTGCCTGAAGTTGAATAATTAATAAACTATTGGTCAGATGAAGGCAGGTATCATTGTACCATTTTGATGAGGGAAGAAACCAGGACAACAAGTAGTTATGTGAAAGGCTGGGACCACTGAAGAGCTGAAGTCTCCCACAGGACTATATTAACAACACTAGCCTAATATTCTTCTGTTTTGTAAAACCAAGCACCCTTTACAGGTTTACTGCTCTATGTTTTGTCTCACAATAATTACAAAACAACACATTCTAACTTGCATTTAAGTAACCTTTTCACTCATTTGCCTTTCCAAGTCTTACAAGTTTGCACAAAACTCCCATCTAACTATCTGCAGCACATGATGAGTATCCATGTTTTTTTTTGCTGCCCTTACTATTGCTGTTGGTTCTTAACACAAACACACTGACTTTCAGTTTCAGTACGTTACCTACATTTTCCACGGTGGTGCAGCGGTTAGTGTTGTCGCCTCGCAGCAAGAGGTTCTCTGGTTCTATCTTTGGCCGAGGTGCCTTCTGTGTGGAGTCTGCATGTCCTCCCTGTGGTCGCATGGGTTTCCTCTGGGTGCTCTGGTTTCCTTCCACATCCCAAAGACATGCTGTAGGTGGATTGGACACAATAAATTGGCCCTAAGTGTGAGTGTGTGTGTGCCTTCTGTGGAAGGTTGGGCGCCAGGTTGGCAACTCAACACTGTAAAACTCAACTGCCAATCATGAGCGGACAGGTGAGCCACTGTGGCGACCCCTAACCGGGAAAAAGCCGAAAGAAGAAGAAGACCTACATTTGTCCTGCAAACAAATAACATTAGCATTTTCTTTTCTTATATGTTTAAATATTTTCTTGCATTTAGTTGGTGAAACTTCACCACAAATATCCCAGGTTGCATAATTTTCTTTAATTATTCCAATGCCTCACTCACTGATGTAAAAGTAACATTCCTGGAAAACTGGAACTAAATTCAGGCACAGATGCAAAGATCACAGATTGATGAGTGTACGTGGAAAACAAATGCACATTTTACTTTGTGATTTCAGCACAATACAAGCGAGACCAATAGCCTACACAAGCAAGGCACACAAAGCAATATTGCTTGCTAAAGAGTTATTGCTGGACACATACTCCAGATTCACAGAACTTAAGGTTGACTAGTAAGACAAAGGACATATATTGCTTAGCTTTGCATCCGCACAACAGAAAGTTGCTAAGAAATATCCATTTAAGCAAATACGGTACATACAACAGTGCTTTTGTACTTTATTTATTTATTCAGACATTTTCTACACCTGCTTTTATGTCATTCAGGGTAATATGGTTGCCTGGAGGTAATCAGGCAAACAAGAAAAATAAGGTGGAGTACCAGATATGAATAAGATGGCAGTGTATCACATGATCAACATGCTCAAACACACACACACACACACACACACACACACACACACACACACACACACACACACACACACACACACACACACACACACACACACACACACACACACACACACACACACCACACATGCTCACACACACACACACACACACACACACACACACACACACACACACACACACACACACACACACACACACACACAGAAACACACACACACACAAACACACACACACACACAAACACACACATACCTCAAACACATCCATATGTAATTCAGTGTGTCATTAGTTCACCTATTAACACACATTAAACTGCAGAATCAAGCAATATGATGCAACAGCATTGACCATACCATCACTGTACTGCTCAGCAACCTACATATATACAAAATATAAGTTGCTGAAAAAGATTGCATTACATAGCAGGTTGTAAACTATAATGCGTCCTTAGTACTATTTATACATTTGCTTGGCTGAGGCACAAATTGTTTTTTAACTGTGGAATGTGGCACAGTAAAGAATGTATAAAGATAGAGATTGGGCAGAGGGTGTGTATGTAAAAGTATGAAGACTACTGGCTGAGAGAGACTGAGATAACAAAATAAAGTGCCATATCGAGAAGAACACATGTAATTGCCTTGTCTATTACAGAGTGATTTACTGATTCCACATTGTCTGACCTAAATTCTAATACATGGCTAGTTTGATATCATGACTGTGAGAGCCTTAATCCGCTATCAGACTTACTGATATACCTTTTGTGGGTTGATAACATTTTAGTACCCTTCTACATATTGGGCTCCACACAAATGTTGTCTCCATTGATATCATATTGGTACAACAAAGGCACACAGTAGTCATGTAAGTCTTTAGTTCTCACAAATCCTAAATGTTTATCAGACACTTTTTGACATAATAGCTAATGTAGTGTGGGAGTCAAATGAGGCTGTGCAACGTTGCTGGGGGTTAGGCACTGCCAATATTTATATAGCATTGAAAAGCAGGCCTGTACCTTTTTTTTACAAGGACAGATCAAAACTGGTGAGGTGGATTTTCCTCTTAACAACATGAAGCATGTTTTTGCTGGTAATTAAAAAATATGGCAGTATTATGCATTATACCTGTGATCCAATGAGCTAGTGTGACTAGGAAAACAGACAGATGTTGGGAGGCAAACTGCATGTCACTGCATGGCCTTCAATGGATTCCATGAGTTCTAAGAATCTCTAATTCTTTCTTTCTTGCACAACATTCGTTGCCATCCCTTTCACTGACTCATCTAGGTGTGCTGTGCTGTCATTCTTGTAGTGTTTAGTAGCACATGTAAGCTGCAAAACAATAACCATCAGTTTCTCAGATTATATTTCATAAACACCTTCCACGTTTCTCTTCTAAGCTCGTATGACAATTTTGGTACATCCTGACACCACTTCAAGTATCTGGTATGTTGCAAAATTAGCTATAAACTCCATTGCCAGTCAGTATATTGGTACATGAAATACAGACCAATTAAATAATGACGTGACAAGAAAAATCTTTAAAATTTTGACTTGCACTATAGTCTCCTTAAATTAAAGGATAAACAAGTGATATGCTAATAGTCACTAAGCTCTATCTCTGAAAAAGAAATATTGGGCTGATGGAAATACTGCGGTTGTATAGCCAGATTAAGGTACAGTAGGAAAACCTTTTGCAATATAAAGCAGATTTGAACTAAAAATTGAGATGAATTAAACTGCAGTGGGGAAGAGGACATTCCAAGCATTAGGTATGACCATGTTCTACATGTTAAAAGCATATAAAATGTCCACATACATTATGCTAGTACCCATTGTGCTATAGTCATTTAAGCCATCCTCAGCCCATCTGCTGCACTTCAACATTTGACTATCTGCCCAGAGCAATATATCCAAAGGGATCTTTAAAGAGAACAGTGACACAATGCTCAACTGTTTCTGCACTTGGCATTATTTTGGATATCATGTAAATGCTTTGCAATGTACTACATTTTAGTCATGTCAATTTTATGTGGGACACAGCTTCCCATACCTCACTTCAGAATTATTCTAGCCTATGAAGTTCAGAAACATTGAGTCAAAGGCAGCTAAATGAAACTGATGACTACTAAATGAAAACTCAGTGCATTACTTGTACAAATGTACAAGTGTTAATCATTACAAATAAAATTTACAGATTAGTTCAGCTGGCCAATAATTTTATCCACCATTCTCTCCTCTTGAATGACTTGAACTGCTTACAATTAAATTCCAGGCTACTCTATTACTCGTCTGTTCAAGGTAATCAAACTTGGACAATGCCTGCCATCAAAATCTAAACTACTTATCAGATGTCAAATTTATGCTTTCACAGAGTGCTTGGAAGAATCAGCAATAGTTAATAGACCCAGTATTAAAACGACTGAAAATGAAATGGTCTTCAGAAAATTTGTACCAGCTACATGTAATTACATTCCTTCTGACATAAGAAAACAAAATAAATCGAGTCAGTTTAAATCATTCTTAAAAGAACATATTTCAAAGGAATCTTTCAAAGATAATGTGAAAGAACAGGTACCTGAACCAAAACCAGTTTATAAAACTGCTTTCCTTGTATATCCTTACTATGCCTTCAAACCTCAGCTGTACACTTATTGTGAATATTAGGTACTTACTCATTTTTTTAAAATGTATATGGAAATGCCTTACCTCTTACAACCTGTATGTGCTGCTGATTTTAAGATATTTCTGTAAATATTATTTCTCTTTATATACTGCTGATTTTGTGAAACCCATTACAATTGTTTATTGTATTTCATATTTTTCTGTCACTGTGGCCTGGATTATAGACGAAAAGGGTTTTTGGACCAGCCTTCATACCAGTTTAACAAAGTGAAATAAATAAATACATTTATAATTAAATGCTAGATAAACATATAGATAGAAAGATAAAAGAAAATAGACACTATTCGTAAGTATTAAAAATATTAAATCTGCTAAATGTGTCATAGGCAGTACTGAATTATGGAGTCCATTAGCACAAGATCAGTGATTTGGTAAGGAGTTTATAGTCTATGCTAGGAAATTATACACTGCAACACATGTAAAACACAAATGATACAGATCGTGATTAGAAAAAAGATGCTAGGCAAAACATTTCTTTCAACAGTAATGAAAGAATCACATTGCTGTGAAGCAACAGTGTCTGTGCTAAACTTAAGATAAAGCTTTTAGCCAATGTTAAAGCAAACTAAGATGATTTAAAATACTGGAATAAAAGACTATGGAACACATTTTACTGGACATAGACTACTCAAGCTTTTAGGCTACTGTAAGGCTTCACTAAAGTTTATCAGCTTCAAACAAAGAGCTCACGTGAGTTCAAACCTTGTGTGTAGTTGCACTGTAATGTGGATCAGCTATGAGAAATCAGTGTAAAACCCTCCAACAGCAAACTTGATAAGTCAAACTCAGCAAACAGCCCACTTTCTAAAATTGTGAAAACTAGGAGGAAGAACACACTTTTTTACAGGAAGGCAGGCACCCCTTGTAACTCCCATATGGGAGCCTCTCCCACCACGTCTTTGGTCACATGTAATACTCTCATGGCCACACAACTTTGGGGAAAAGAGAAATGCTTGCAGTGTGAAAAAATCTCTGACATACTTGCAGAGATGCAGTAAAGCTAATGTATGGAAAAACAGTCTAGGACCTGTGTATTCAGGGAGATGGGACTGGGGAGAATGAATTCAGTAGTATCACACATTGAATGGCAGGTGCAACGTGCAAGGCATGCGATGGTCTAATAAAATGCATCACATCACATCTCATCTGTGTTCCACTTGCTTTTTAATTTTGGATCAGCACATTCTCTCTCCTTTCCTTCCTCCAAAATATTTCAATAAATTAAAATTAGCTCCCTTTCTGGTGGATGGAACAGCAGTTTCAGAGATGGATTTTTGCATAATGTCTCACAGGCATTGATGTTCTAGGCAAACATTCTTAGTGTGATCACACAACCACTGTAAAAATCCTCTGCCACCACCAAAGCCACACTTACTAACACCACTAGAACAAACCCTTTATTCTGCAACAATAGCCGTGTCAGAACAAGTACACATAAATAACAGACTTCCAATCACCACTCTATTGCAATGGCCTGCCCTGTGCCTAGACGTAGACTCTATCATTGTGTTCTCAGTTAGGGGAAAAACCTCAAACCCTCCAGACACACTGCATCTAACACACGTATGCCATGCAACAGTCTACCATGCTGTTCTAAATTCAAAGAAAACACTATTAACCAACTAAATAAATGATAAAAAAAATTGACAAAACACGACAAATGTTTATCAATGCAAGGAAACATTTATTCAGCAAATGATGTGCCTCCTATTGTGGCATAGCAAGTAAACAACTTGTCAAAGTACTGCATGTACAGAACTTGCTAGCAGCAGATATAGTCTGCTTGTTATTTTGAAAAAATCCCTGTTATCACCTTGCCAAAGGGGAATCACCTGAAGACGCTGTAGATAAAAGGACTGGTGGCCACAGTGAACAAAGATGCTTACCTCTCATGGAGAAGGATCTCAAGTCTGGGATTTGGGACACCCATAGATATTTACCAAAAAAAGCTGTGATAGCACTAGAAGAATAGCTGGAAGTTCTATGGACTTACTCAAAGATTATGAGGATACTGTTTGGAGATGTTCTTGGGGATTGCAAGGAAAATTGATGAGAGCTAAAGCATCAAATCTGTGAAATGCATGGACTGTTGTATTGTATTTATTTATTTATTTTACTTATTGCCATTTGATTACTGGGAAGGTCCCACTGGGTAGAAGCCCATTTTCAGCAGAGGCCAAAAAGAACAGTTCTGAACTATTACAAAACATTTTAAGAAGAAGAATTATAACAAATTAGACATAATATAATATATTATTAGACATAATATAAAAACATTGCTTAAAAATCAATACAAGGTATATGACAATTGTTTAATATTTAGAGAGACTTTACACAGTTTGTGGAGGAAGTAAAGGTAAGTTAGTCTAATACAAATAGGAACTGCAATATGAGGTAAGGGAAAAACAAGCTCATGGTATCTTTAGAGAGAAAGTCAGAGAAAATAATTAGATAGCAGTAAGAAAGTAAGTCAAGAAAGGAGTGTAAGGAGATATAAGGAATGAAAATGTGCTTGTTCACATTTAGGAATATAATTTATCCTATATTTGACAAAGAACAGAGCCAGATTTTAGCTAGGAAGTATTTAAGAGTGTTTTTGCAAGATGGGAGGGATGGTATAGACTTGATGATTACAGGTGAGGAGTTACAGACCTTAGCAACCTTGTATGAGTACAGACAATGCCCAGCAGATGTGCTAGGCTTATAGACAGAAAGGAGTTTTTGGTCACTGGATCACAATTACTTACTGGCAACATAGCTGTGTAGGAAGTTTAGTGCTGGACACGCAGATGGATGTTGGATAATTTTATAGGTGATAAGAAGTTGTGTATATGTTAGTTGATGTGGCAGTTCTAACCAGTTTAGGTTTTTCTGCGCTATACAGTGGTGGGTTCTGAAAGGGGTATGTTCTGCAGATTTAGCAACTTTGTTATACCATTGTTGAAGCTTTAATTTTTGTGAAGCCTGGAGATTAGTAAGGATGGGAGAACCATAAAAAAGAGTGTAGAGAAGATAAGTAGTGGCAAGTCTAGCTTTAGTTGCATCGGTGAGAAAGGTTTTGGCTCTGTAAAGCATCCCTAGTTTTTGATGAGTTTTTCTTATGCAGTCTTGAATATGCAGATCGAAGGAAAGATTATCATCCACTATCAACCCTAATAGTTTGCTATGAGAAGTGACTTCAATTATTGTATTATCAAGAGAGATAACTTTAAATATTTTTTTTCGTGAGAGATTGGACTTGGGGGGTAAAAGTAGTAGTTTGGTCTTTTTGAGGTTGAGCATGAACTCTGAATTTTGAAGCTATGTTTCAGTGGCTATTAAAATTTCCTGGGTAATTTTTTGGAGGTGTACCATGTTATCAGATGTGCAAATGAGAGTGGAGTCATCTGTGTAGTGTATTAGGGTAGCCTATTTTGTGGAAGCATAGACAGTGTTGGTGAAAATGTTAAAGAGGAACAGACCAAGGATAGATTCTTGTGGTACATTGCTGGTGACTGGGAGGTAAGGAGAGAGCATGGGGTGCCATTTTACTGACTGATACCTATTGTACAGGTAGCTTTTGAACCACAGTAGTGCGGGCTGAGAGATACCTAGTGAGGACATTTGAAGTAGAAATTTGCTGTGGCAAACTGTATTGAAGGTTTTAGACAGGTCTAGAAATAAGGAAGAGACTAGTTTGACATCATCTCTAGCTTCATTGACAGTATCAATATAGGTTTGAAAGGCAGTGGTAATACTATGGCAAGGACAGAAGCCATGTTGTGTAGGGGATAGGAGTTCTTCCTGCAGAAGATAGTCTAGCAATTGTTTCTGAATACATTTTTCAAGTACTTTGGCAAGAGCATATAAGATTGCTATAGGTCTAAAGTCAATAATGTCTGTTTAATTTCCTCCTTTGTGCAGAGGGATAATGTGTGACTTTTTCTAGAGAGAGGAAAATGGAAAGTGGGATTCCTGGATTGACCTATTTATAATGATTTAGGCAGGATAGGCAATGCCTTTGGCTGCTATTTTTAGGTATTCGCTTAGAAGGTCATCAGCTGAAGGAGAGCACAGTTTAAGTTTATGTAAGAGTAGTTTTATATAGGATATGGGCACAGGTTTGAACGTGAAAGTGGAAGTGGTGATATGTGGCTGTTGGGCAGGGTCGGGATTAGATGTTGAGGAATCCTTAGCTAGAGATGCTGTACTATCTATAAGACAACAGTTGAACTATTCTGCAATTTCAAGTGGCGGGTTATCAGGAGAGGGATTTGGGTTGAATTTTTGGCCACAACATAAGATTTCTTTAATGGCCCAAAATTTTTACGGTCATGTTTAGTATTATTCTGAAAGCTGTTATAGTATATTTTTTTATTTTCAAATATTTGCTTTTTAGTATGATTGGAAGCATTCGGAAGTTTTTAAGATATTTAGGTGTTTTATATTTTTGCCATTCTTTCCATGTGTTTTTATCCTGAATTAGCATTCTACTTTTTTTTGGATAGCCAAATTCCATTATCTGCTTCCATTCTCTTCATTTTAGGAGGTGCAAGGCTATTTAGGATATTTAGAAAAGTTGTACTGAATTAAATTACAGCATCATCTGAGGGGAAGATTTTAGGAGGTTCCAAATAATAGATAAAAGTGAACATTTTGGGTTACATTTGGAAAGGTTACATGTTGTTTTATAAATATACTGTTTAACTGTATGTGTGAGATGTCTAGTCTCTTTTAATTTCTCCAAGTCTTTTGGGTTTCTAATACCATGATGGGAACTGACCCCATTCCTAAGTCAAAGTATGATTAAAGTTCATGAAATTAGTATTGTTTAATCTTTGATGTCAGGCAGAAGTGCTCTTCGCAGCACCAGCAATGTGCCCAGTAATGACTCCTTCTGCAATTTGCATGGAGTTACATGTATTGGTACCATATCTAAATATGACTGTGGATTCTTTTTTATAAGACCCATAGCTCCTACTTCTATTGGAATTGTCTGGGTATCATTTTTCCACATTGGTCTCATTTCTGCCTGCAAATCTTGATATTTTGTGACTTTTTGTCTCTCTGTATGCAAGACATTGTAGTCACTGGATGTACTGATTTCAATAATCAATGCTACTTTTGTCTTCTTTTCATGGACTGCTATATCTGCTATTCTTGCATCAGTCTTTTAAATGTTGGTAATGGGTCATCCCATGTGATGTAGATGTCATCATCTTCTATGATGCTTTGTGGCTCATAGTTCCAGTGTTTTTCAGCTAATTCAATATTATAAACAAACTCTACAACAGCTTCAGCTAATTCAATATTATAAACAAACTCTTCAAAAGAAGGAAGAGACTGATGAGGAATAAGATGAAGTACCTACCAAGACTGGAAAAACTCCCTTTTCAGCCTCATCAAAAAGTTGAGATACCTCATCAAATCCTCTAAAGCTAGCTATGAAAACAGAATTGCAGCAGATAGTAAAGACAACCACAAGGCCTTCTATAGTTATGTAAAGAATCTCCATGGCAATACTCAGATTTCCTCTGAGCTACTGTACAATGGTACCTTGTATACCAAGCCAACAGATATTGCCAGTATACTGGCCGACAGATTCAGTGCCAACTTTACCCTTCTCCCCTCCCAAAGGACCAATCACAATACCAGTAGATTGCCAGGCACCCAGTATTATTGCTGTACAGATTAAAACAGCACTGTCCAAGGCCAAGAATATAGCTTCTATGGGACCTGACAATATCCCTGGTTGTGTTCTACATGAATTACAGAGTGAACTGGCACCTCACCTGTGTGCCCTGTTCAATCACAGCCTCACCTCAGGCTTTGTCCCTACTGAATGGCACACTGCTACAGTCATCCCTCTCCACAAAGGAGGAGCGACTACAGACCCTGGGATCTATTGCCCCATTAGCCTGATGTCTGATATGCAAAACTATGGAAAACTTCATCATGGACCTAATAAACAAGGATATAGGGAATCTCCAAATTCTGAATCCCACAGAGTTTGGTTTTTTTGGAGGGTAGATCATGCCTGCTCAACTTGGTCGACTTCTTTGAGTCAGTTACCAGAAGGAGGTGGTTCATACAGTCTACCTTGATCTGTCCAAGGCTTTTGATACAATTCCCCACTCAGGAATCATAGAAAAACCTCACTAAGCTTGGCATCAACCCTTATATCACTACATGGGTTGCAAATTGGCTCACAGATAGAACCCACAGTGTGAATGTAGCTGACTCCAAGTCAGACTGCTGACTAGTCATGAGTGGAGTCCCACAGGGTTTGGTCCTGTGTCCTCTCCTGTTTGATATCTACTTCTCTGAAGTCCTGGCCAACACGAAGGGACTCTGGCTGACAAAGTTTGCAGACGATTGCAAGTTGGGAGCTATTATTAACTCCCCAAGTGATGTTGACATCCTACAGAATGCCCTCACTGAGACCAACGACTGGTGTCAGAACCATGGCCTTAAGCTCAATGCCAAAAAAATGTGTTGCCTTCCCCTTTGGGAAAAACCCAATTCCCATGAATTCCCACATTGATGGTAGTCCACTGAACACAGAAAACGTTTTAAGAGATCTTGGAACACAGGATGACAGCAATCTCTCTTTTGATCACCACATTGCCACTGTGGTCAGAAAGTCCTTCTGTGTGGCACATCCCATTACTAAGGGTTTTGCATCCAGGAAGAAAGAGGTCATTGTCTCCCTTTACTCTTCCCGCATTAGGCCAATCATCGAATACAATGCCCCATTTGGAATGTACCTCACCAGACACCTGCAACATCTGGAGAGGCTGCAAAATTACCTCACAAAGATGATCCTAGTACTTAAACACTTGTCTTATATAGACAGACTGAAAAAACTTCAACTATTCTCTGCCTCATATCACCTACTTAGAGGCGATCTCTGCTTGACTTACAAAGCCATGTTTGACCCAGCTCTGTTAGAAATGCTACATCTAAAGAAATCTCAATCCCTCCACACCACACACTCCAGAGACCTCAACCTCATTACCACAATTAACAGAACATGCTGAAGGGACAGGTTCATAACCCAGAGACTGCCCATGCTATGGAACAGTCTTCCCATACATGTGAAGCAGAGCACCTCGCTGACCCTCTTCAAGAGAAATCTTGATGAGTGGATAGGAAACAGAAAATTCACCTCGGGGATAACTCCAGTGGCTCTACTCTACAGAGACACTGGGAACTATGGTCGGGTGCACTATGCCAGGGTAATCCTATGGCTAGGCTTGTAAAGGCCCCAGGGCCATTAGCCTAGTACACACCCGTGAACCCATGAACCTATAATGTATGCACAATCCCCATTGCAATAGTCTTGCCACATTATTATGCCTTTCAGTATATAGTCCTTCTGCCATCAGTATATCACAACCAGTGGCATAGGAAAATAATTTTCTTGGGTGGCGAAAGCCAGGGTACCTTTAGGCTAGGCTTTTATAGGCCCTAGGGCCAATAGCCTAGTACCTACCTATGAACCTATGAACAAGGTGTGCAACTATTTCCAATTCTGTTTTACAAAAACTACATTTGTCTGTTTCTCCCACATGTTCAATGGACTTTGTAAATCAACGTGTACATAGCCCACTATCTTGGTTCACCAGTATTAAGCGCTCATTTTTTGATTTGAATTTGCCTCTCCTTAATCATTCCTGCATTTTATCCTGATCAACATGAGGTTCTTCCAGAAGTTTTCTATACTTGCAATTATATTTATGCATTTTCCACATTGTTTGCCTTCTCACCTGATCCTTCACCTTATATTTTTTCTTTTTTTTGGCACACTCAGTCACTGCCTGATTTTTTTCTACTTCTGGTTTGATCTCCATTCCCACTTTATGCCGATATCTTTCTGCTAGACTAAAAAGGGAAGTCATCTTATTCTCCTCATGTTTCAAAACATTCCCTATAGTTGGGTCTTGTAAGGTCAGCAGATATATATGCAGTCCCATGATTGCAGATCTATACATGTAATCAATTTCAAGTAGGCCCATATCTCCTTCAGAACAGGGAATACATCATTTTGGTGTAACAAAGGGGAATACTGCCAGCCCAGCTATCTGGAATTTTGTAAATAATTCTATGTCATTTGTGAATATTGATAAGATTTATACAGAAGAGTCTGCAAAGTACTGAGGTAAAATGTAACCACAGCATGCCTTTTGGAATAGAACAGGAATCTACCTGCACTAGTATGACTGTTTAGATGTATATGTTTAATGGAAACTGGAGTATAGGAGGTTGAAAAAAATCAGAGAAAATAGTTCAAATTAAATTGTTTCATAACCACGTGATAAAAGAGATGTTATCTCTCAGTTTCAGTGCAGTAGCAGACACAATGTCTAGAGCAAGAAGTTTTTTTGCATTGTCTTAAAAGAGAAGTAATTACTAGGTTTAAGATGTAGAAGTGTTTTATTGTTTTATGACTTTCAGGATCTGCAAACATCAGAGAGATATGTATTTTTCACAGGGAGATGCTAAAATTCTGTTAGGTTCTGACAAAGGGGGTTTAGCTTGGGAACTAAAGTCAGGTGACAAAACATGGTGTCATCCAAGCTAGCCCAGAAATAATATTTGATATTAATTTAAGAATAGTCTCAGCGAAAGACTGTGCATTTTGAATTGTGTCTTTGACCTAACAACATCAGCTGGAAACATCCACTCACCTCTCCAATTGCCTTGCTGTAATTACGTTTTAAGGCATAGTAACTCTTTAGATTCAGACAGGAATGCAGTAAAGTGCAGCTTAGATGTTTTATTTATCTGAGACTGTCCTGCAATGTGGTATTAAATATTTCCCGTGATTTACAACTCTGATGTAACTGATTACTTACAGAGTATTGTCTTGTTCTTTTATTATTTATTATTAAATACATTTAAACATTTTAATTGTGGCTGGTCTGTTTAGATATATTTAAGCTCTGAGAGTACTTGCATATCTATTTTGTGACACTGTACAGACCACTCCTAAATAGCCTTGCTCTTGGTCAGATTACCATTTAGATTAATAGTAACATTACACAGTATGATTGGACAGCCTTTGCTAAGGGCTTTAACATAGCTGATAAGAGTTGGCTGGTGGGAGTGAAAACTCCCTTATAGTCCGGGCAGAAGGGGGTATAGCTATTAAGCCTGTGCCAGCCTTTCCCAGGTGTGTGTTTGTATATAAATCAAATCTCAAGGAGTGTGTGCATCAGCAGGGACATGAAGCACTGGTTAGACAGAGAGGGTATGGGAGATATTGGTTGGGCCACTCAGCTGAGATCTCAACCCTATAGCTGTGCCAGTGGGGAGTCTTATTGGGGATATGGAAAAAGAGGGAGAAACCAACCCCAGACTTACTAAGATCTTTGTGTGCTCTTAAGGCAAATTGCACTTTACTGTGTGTGTACTTGTCATCTTCCCAGTGTGTACATTCCCCTCTGTTGACAGTGGTGTGGACTGAGGCTCCATGCTTACTGGGTCAGTGCAGGGGTGTCACATATTAATTGCTTCTCTCCCCCCCGAAAACTCAAGCTAATCTTTCAAGTGACCCTTGAGAAACACTGTTTGACAGGGTGAGACTATCTGGGAATACACTACTCCATACCCTGTCTTGATAGCCCATCAGCGTTGGCATTGCTAACATGACTGCAGTGCTGCACTGTCATATCATATCATATGCCTGCAACCCTAGGCTCCACCTTAGTAACTTGGCATTTTGCTGACTGGCAAGTTGTAGCCATGTTAAGGGATTGTGGTCTATAACTACAGTGAACGTCCTTCCATACAGATAAGGCTGAAGTTTCTGCAGTGCCCACACTATGGCTAGACATTCCTTTCTACAGCTGCATAACATTCCTCCCTGGGTTGGAACCTAAGACTGAGATACACCAGTGGGTGCTCTTTTCCCTCTGAGGAGACCCAGCTGAGTACAGCCCCCACCCCATGGCTTGAAGCATCCACCTGCACAACAAATTATTTGCCGTAATCTGGACTGGTTAACACAGGAGGTCCTCCCAAAGCTCCTTTAAGCTTCTGGAATGCCTGCTTACATGCTGGGATCCACACTATCTCATCTGGCTTGTGTTTCCTTGTCAGGTCTGTGAGGGGAGCAGCTATGGTACTATAACTGGGGACAATTTTTTGTAGTAGCCTGCAGTTCCTAAGAATGTCCTCACCTGTTTTGTGGTAACAGGGGCAGGCCATTCCTGAATGGCTTCCTCTTTGGCAGGTTCTGGCCTGATCTTACCAATTCCCACTCTATGTCCCAGGTAGGGGACATCTGCTATAAACCAGCTGACACTTAATGGGCTTAATGGTCAACCCTGACATTCTGAAGGTGCTCTTGCCAGGAGCAGCTGTAGATAGCAATACCATCTAGGTAAACAAGGGCAAAATCTCCAGCTCTTGCTAGTATATGATCTACTAGCCTCTGGAAAGTCACTGGGGCATTTTTCATCCCAAATGGCACCTTCATGAACTCATACAAGCCAAAAGGAGTCACAAAGCCTGACATCTTTCTAGCACTGGGAGTCAAGGTCACCTGCCAGTAACCCTTGGTAAGATCAATGGTGGCAAGGTACTTACCCCCACCCAGCTGTCTAGGGCTTCATCTGTCCTAGGAATGCAGTAAGCATTTGACTCTGTGTGACTTTGTAATTTCCTGTAGTCCACACAGAACCTGGTGCTGTCATCCTTTTTTGGTAACAGCACCATTGGGGAGACCCAGGGACTGCTGGACTCCTGATATACCCCTAGTTCCAACATTTCCTGTATCTCCTCCCTCAGAGACTGTTTAAACCTCTCAGACACCCTATAAGTGGCCTGCCTAATAGGTCTTTGGGGTCCTTTATCCATATGGTGTTGCACCAGGTGGGTACACCCTGGTTTCTCAGTGAACATGTCCTCAAACTCCTGTAACACTGCTTGGATTACTCATACCTGGGTAGTGGATAGCTGCTGAGATATTGCTACCCCTTACAGTGAGGTGTCAGTCAGAGCCTCATTGAGGAAATCAGTCATCAGAGTCCCCTCAGACTCCTCCTGCTATCCACTGCAAATACTCAGCACAAGGACCTCTCTATCATGGTAAGGTTTCATCATGTTAATATGGTACAATTTATGCCCCTGCCTCCTGTATAGCAGTTCTACCATGTAGTTAACATCACTGACCTTCCTTGCCACCTTGGAGGGACCCTCCCAAGTTGACTGCAGCGTGTTGTGTCTGACAGGAATGAGAACTATTACCTGCTGTCTCACAGCATACACCCTAGCTCGAGCATTCCTGTCATACCAGATGTTTTTCTGCTGTTGGGTTTCTGCCAGGTTCATAGGTTCATAGATTAGTACTAAGCTAACTGCCCTTGTGAGCCATTTTAAGCCAAGCCAATTATCCCTTGTGAGACTCAAACCCTGCACCTTGTGTTTGTAAGGCAAATACCTTAACAATTAGGCCACCCTCCCAACTTTCTCCTGCGCCAAGCCCATGAGTTCCCTAAGCCTTGTCCTGAGGTTTAGGACATATACCACAACAAACTCCTTGTGAGATTCACACTCACCCTCCCACTCATCATGACTTAAATCTAGGGTTCCCCTCACCCCATGCCCATACAGCAACTCAAAGGGAGAAAAAAATGTGGATTTCTGGGGAACCTTTCTGTAAGCAAACAACAGATGGGAAAGTGTTTGTCCCACTCCCTCTTGAACTGGTCTGAAAATGCCCCTAGCATCATCTTAAGTGTAGAGTTTAACCTCTCAACAAGACTATTAGTCTGGGGATGGTAGGGGGTGGTCTTTAGGTACTTCACCCTACACTGCTTCCACAGACAATCCAGCAGGTCTAACATGAAATTGGCACCTCTGTTAGTCAGTATTTCTTTTGGGAAACCTACCCTGTTAAAAATCTTTAACAAAGCATTTGCCACCTTTTCTGCCTCTATGGAGGGTAAAACCACCACTTCAAGATATCAGGAAGCATAATCTACTACCACCAAGATATACTTTTTCCTTGTGGAAATTAGGGTGCTCAGAGGCCCCACAATATCCACAAATGCCTCAGAAATGGCTCCTTAATCATAGGCAAAGGCATCAAAGGAGCTTTGACCTTATCTCCTGCCTTGCCTATTTTTCACACTGGTCACAGGTCCTGCAGTACCCTGTTACATCTCTGGAAATCCCAGGCCTATAAAAGTTCTGCATAATACATCTCTTTGTACATTTCATGCCCATATGACCTGCAAAGCAAATATCATGGGCTATGGCTAGACGTGCCAGATGGTAGTCTCTGGGCACTACCACCTGCTGTATTATCTCACCCTTTAGCCCTCCCTCAGGAGTCCACTCCTAACACTAACCCTTTGTCCCAGTATACAGACTCCTCTTTCCCTTGAGAATCAGGTGGCTCACTGGCTACCTCCCTCAGGCCTTGTAATGTAGGGTCTGAGAGCTGAGCCTGTCTCAACTCTCTGTTTGTAACCCTTCCCAGCTCCCCTTCCACAGGAAGTCTGGCATCCTCTCACAACATTGCCTCATTGTCAGCCTGGTTACTACTACTCACCTCTACCCTTGCAGTCACTCTATCCAAGGGAACATCCATACCTACAAGCAGCTGTGGCTCACCTTCAGTCTTACTGCTACTGGGTAGCCCCCTCCCTGAAGTAACAATCTCACCAGTCCGGGCTGGAAGTGTGTGGTCTGTCTGGGTGCCCCCTGGGCTACTAGACCCACATGCTTCTCTCCAAGCCTAACTGTGTGTAATTCCATGCACACAAGGTACTGCATTATCAAAATCATTCCTTATCAGGACATCTGCAGGGATAGCCTCAAACACATCTACTTTCTTGCTTCCTTTTCCACCCTCCCAGTCAAGGTGAGCCCTCACCAAAGTTATTTGGAATGGGGTCCGTCCAAAAAATCTGACTGGAGTAGACTGCCCAAACAAGTAATACTCCTCTTTAACCATTACAAATTTCACAATGGTTATGTCAGAGGCTGTGTTTCTCTTAGCAGTGACCGTTTTCCCATCCACTAATATAGGATATAACTTCTTGTGGTAGTTTGGTACCCTTGTTGTCTCCAGACAACTTACTGCTGGCATTTTGTCATTCCCACTTACTGGCTCTCCCAACTTTTGTTCCCCACCTTGCCTCCATGGACATATATATGCTACATGGCCCTACTGGATGCATTTAAAACAATTAACCCTTACTCCTGGATGTGTAACTGGACTAGTGCCTTTCCCTACTACTGGCGGATTCTGTTGGGGTGGTCTGGGCTGCCCACCATGGGTTCCCTTAGACAAATAAAAAGCACTGGGTTGGCCCTTTCCTATGCAGTGATGCCTTGCTTGCTAGGTGTAGGTCTCCCTTCTTCCGCAACTCATTTGCAGTATTGCATTGTCTATCAGCCAACCAGATTCGCATGTCCTCAGGCAGTGCTAAGGGCTTGTTCCCTCACCAAAAGGTCTGCCAGCCCTTCAAAAGTGGTGACATAACACCAAATCACCCAACTATAAAATATATTCACACCCATTTCATCTACCTTGTGTCTATGCTCATGAAACATTTTCCTATAAGCCTCAGGTGTTAACTTAAATTATTCTAACATACAATTTTTTACAGTATTATAATTTAAGCAATCAGTATCTGACAATTTAGAAATAGCGGTTACAGCTTTAACATGGAGTAAGGGAGTCAGCAACCGTACCCATAGTCCTTGGTCAACATTATACTGTTTACATACCCTTTCAAACATATGACACTTTCAAAATTATCCCCCTCTGTAAATTATGGAAGAAATTTACTGACCTTTGTTGCTTCTGGGGATGGGTTACTCTCTTCCTCATTACCTCCAAGACCATGGTGAAGAGTCATCATCATCTTTTCATGTTGCCTCAGCCTCTCATTCTCCAGAGCTTCCAGATGTTGTAGTTTCTCTGCTGCTTCTATTTCTAAATGCTTGGCCTCCAGTTCAAGTCTCTTTATCTCTAGATGGATTTTTAAGTCCTCTGTGGAAAGGTTGAACTGTCTATTTTCCGAGAGTGGTACATCTCCAAGGTCAGCCTGGTTGTCCTCCTGATTGCTGGTCTGAGATGCAGCTGGCCTAAGGCTACAGTCAATTCTGCCTTGGTCAGGTTGGTATGCACCAGTCCTTTAGCGTGGCGCATCTCAACCAACTGGCTCCTTGCCAGCTTGCCATTCTCTTCTGCTGACATGCTTTCTTCCTCTCCCTGACTAAGATAACAAAAATAAATAAATAAATAAAACAGTTTGTGATATGTTCACTGTGTGGCTGATTGAGAGTACAAACACCTTCCTCAGTGATCACTGTTTACAGGCTACAGGAATTCAATATCTACACCATTGAATCCTAATATATAGATTACCACTGCAAGCCAATTAATATGTGATATGGATATCCGACCACTGCCAACCAATTAATATATGATGCCCCTGCACTAGCCCAGTAATCAAGGAGCATCAAGGCTCTCCACTGTCAATAGTGGGGAATGTACACACTGGGAGGATGGCAACTACACACACAGTAAAGTGCAATTTTCCTTAGAAGCATACAGAGATCACAGTCAGTCTGGGGCTGGTTTTTCCCTCTTTCTCCATATCCCCAGTAAGACTCCCCACTGGCACAGCTATAGGGTTGAGATCTCAGTTGACTGGCAAAATCAAGATCTCCAGGACCTTCTCTGTCCAAGCAGTGCTTCATGTCCCTGCCTAAGTAGCTGACACACACACTCCTTGAGATTTGATTTATATGTAAACACACACACACACACACACACACACACACACACACACACACCTGGGAAAGGCTGGCACAAGTTTACTAGTTATGCTCCCTTCTGCCCAGACTATAAGGCAGTTTTCACTGCCACCAGCCAAATCTTATCAGCTACTTTAAGCTCCCTAGAAAAGGGTGTTCAATCCCACTGTGTAATGTTACTATTAATCCAAGTGGTAATCTGACCAAGATCAAAGCTACTTAGTTGTGGCCTGTACAGTGTCACCAAATAGATATGCAAGTAATCTAAGAGCTTAAATATCACTAAACAGACCAGCCACAATTAAAATATTTAAATATATTTAATAATAAATAATAAAAGAACAAGACAATACTCAGTAAGTAATCAGTTACATCAGAGTTCAAAATCACAGAAAATAATTAAAATAACATTGCAGGACAGTTTCAAATAAATAAAGAAAACATCTAAGCTACACTTTACTATATTCCTATCTGAATTTTAAAGCGTTACTATGCCCTAAAAACTTATTTACAGCAAGGCAAGTGCAGAGGTAAGTGCATGTTTCCAGCTGATGTTGATAAGTCAAAGAAGATACAAAATGCACAGTCTCTCTCTGACAGAGTTCTTAAATTAATATCAAATATTACTGCTGGGTTTGATTGGATGACATCACTTTTTGTCACCTGACTATAATTCCCAAGCTAAATCCCTTTGTCAGAACCTAACAGAATTTTAGAATCTCCCTGTGAAAAATACATATTCCTCAGATGTTTGCAGATCGTGGGAGTCATAAAACAAAAAACACTTTTACATCTTAAACCTAGTAATTACTTCTCTTTCAAGACCATACAAAAAACTTCTAGCTCTGGACATTATGTCTGCTACTGCACTGAAACCAAGAGATAACATCTCTTTTATTATGTGGTTATGAAACAATTTAATTTCAACTATTTTCTCTGAATTTTTTTTCAAGTTACCCCCCTGTGTTCCAGTTTTCCTTAAACATATACATCTAAACAGTCACAATTGTGCAGGTATATTCCTGTTCTATTCCAATAGGGCATGCTATGGTTACATTTTAGCTCAGTTCTGTCAATGCTGTTTTCAGAATATCCCTTACTAAGTTGTATTCACATTTGTTCATGTTTTATTGTTCATCAGTTCCTAAATATTTATACAGTCCCTCTGGTTCAAGTTTATTTATATCACATTCTTGTCCCAAACTGATGTTTTCTTGGTACAGCAGATTTCCTGCTTTAAAGGTTGCTTTTGCACATTTATTAAGACCAAATGAAATCCTTATCTAATCTGAAAATTGATTTTGACTACTTGCAGTTGTGCTTTTCATTCCTCATCTGAAGAGCTATACAGTTTTAAATCCTTAATAAAGAGAAGATGAGAAGTCTTTACTGTTTGTTGCTTTCTGGGAACCAAATTATAGTCATATAGATTGGGAGATGATCACTGAGGGAGCCTACCATTGTTCCTAAGATGGAGTATTTGCTAGGGTCTGATACTAGGATCCAGTCTAATAGAGAATTTGATGTCTTACTCAAATGATTATATTTAAATTCAAACCTTTAGAAATGGATTGAGAAACACAATTTTGAACTATAATATGACTAGTATTGTGTTATGCAAATGTGTGCTTATTTCTTATTAAACTTGGAAGTGAGCTTTGAGATTAACATTTTTGCTATAAGTAAACTGCACATAAAATGAAAGTGTTGCTAGTGTGTTAGACCTATAATGCACATAATCTCACAGATATCTATGTGTTCTGTTACTTTTGTCAAATGGAGCTTTGGTTGAGATCTGTTTGATCAACACAATTTGGTCTACTAAACAGATGGTTGACACCCGTCAACAAAAGTACCAAATTGAATGATTATTTATGTTGGGGAATTTTCCCCCTTTCCCAAGAATTGTGCAGTCTGAGAGTTAAAATATATAATTAGCAGGGGTTACAGGAGAGCTTGCCCCTTGGTAAAAACAATGTTTTTTTTTGGTGTTTGTTTGAAAATGTTGGCATGCACCAAGATTTATTCTCGGCACATGAGTAGTAGCATCTCGACATTATACATGTCAGCATTAGTGCCATTCAACAAAGTTAGTAAGTAAATGTATATTTATAAATATAGATACATGTATATATATATATATATATATATATATATATATATATATATATATATACACATACATACACACACACAAACACACACACACAACATATCTGCACTTCATTTTTCTGTATTTTGCTATTTTTCAAGTTGCTCTTTTCTCAGTTTAATATTTGCATTGTAGTTATTCAACTGAACATAGGGAAACACACACACACACGGACAGACACACACAAACACACACACTTTTATATAGAGAAATAGCAGAGAGGCTGTCAGATAAATAATAAAATCTTTCACTTTAAAATTTTGTGATAAATGCTTATCATTTATTGAAATTGACTTTTAATAATTTCATGATCTTCAGATAAATGATGTAACATAAGTATATGTAGAAATCAGATAAAATAATTAATAATCTCAAGAAGTAATATAATATTTTTATTAATTAGTATCATTTTAATTTATTATCTTTTTTCATTTTATTTTTGGAAATAATTTCAAATCTGTTGAATAACTAAAAAGCAAATATTGAATTGAGAAAAGTGCTTGAAAATGAGAAAACCTTTTAAACTCTAATTTCTAAAATGGAACAATGAAGTTATTGATATTGTTATCAATATTTCAGTCTTCTGGATGTCAACGATTCATTCTTTTGCGAAGGAAATGACAAATTCAGCAAATTAAGAGGTATAAGACTGCAAGGTGAAATAAAAAAGGTACTAAGCTGCTGCTATGAAACTTTGAACATTTGCCAGGTTATTGTTCTCATAATGTAGCTGGGAGGGATTTGTACTGCTTATGGCAGTTTTCTCCCTCAGGTGGTAAACAGTCAAGTTAACAATAGCATAAAAAATACACTTTGACATTTCAGCTGAGTCCTCCTCTCCAGGAAGTGCAGAGATAACATGTCCAGAATGACAGCTCCTGGAATGATTTTAAACTAGACCTTCTGGATATCAGCTATAGGGAAGCTCTATCTGATATATATTACTTTAGGGTTAATCGTTGCTGAAAGTTTCATTTCTTCTACCTACTTATTATGTAATCTCATGTTGCAAAGATATTTTTATTTGATTAATACCATGTCATGTTTACCTACTTTTTCGTTGCTGTTTGTGTTAATTTAGATTTAAGGTATCAGTAAAGATGGGAAGAATAAATATCTCATCTTCAACAGCTATATCCATATGCAAGTAATGAGTTCTATGAATATTGTTTATATTTTATAAAACTGGAATCCAACTGAAACACAGTTGCTAACTTGTAACGTAGAGATACACATCTTTTTTCTGCAGTTTTGATAAACTGTCAACAATGAAGAATAACATCAAGCATGTTTAGTAATTACAGAATCCTTTTTGCTTGAATGAAATTATTCACTGTACAGTGTCTTCTATGGGTAAGATAATTCATTTCAACATGATAAAGTATTATCACAATTATAGATACAAAGTTTAAAGTTGCTTATCACTTAGACTGAATTATATTTTAGACCTTTGCAACAATTCAGCTATACAAGACAAAAGCTTAAATCTGCTACAAGAAAAAGTAAACACTGAACAGTGTTTTTAAGTAAATATTAATATTCTTATAGGATACTGCTTTCTTGAAAGCAGCCATAGGAAATTGCAAATAGGAAAAGTACTATTCTGGTATATGTTCTCCTTTTATCTATATTGACAGCAACGCACAGTAAGCTAAATGTGAATTTGCGGTAGGCTCTGCTCAACAGAAAACCCTAATATGTTACACTTCATCACCATTATTTTTTTCAGGTAGGGCTATATCATGGAATTATGAGCAACAGAACCATACACATATACATTTAATTTAAATTAGAGCTGTAAGTTTTTTGCATGATACAGTACCAGAATCATTTAACATACCTGTTGTAAAAATGCTTTTGAAACTATCTTCAAAGTACAAAAACCTTAAACAAGACTGTTTTGTCTTTTTCAAGATAATGTTGCATGAATTAGCTAGTGCCATTACAGCTTACAATTTAAATTGCTATGAAGATAATTAAAGTAAACAGAAAAGCCCCACCAATATTTTTAAAGTAAAACAATCTCATGAATGCACTCACCTCCCTTTGGTAATCCGCATCCATGCTTCATTAGCTGATAAAATTGAACTGTTATCTGATCTGTCAGCATTTGTTTGAAATGACAGCAGAGTCTGTGGGTAGCTGCAAACAAGCCAGCAGGATATGTATAAAAATAAAATAATCTGTCAAATCAAATCTGACTCAAAATCAACTTTATTGTAATGTCCATATTCATGTAATCTCGGTTTCACCTTGTCAACTAAATAATCCATGCATTTATTTAAAAAAAAGCCAAATAAATAGACAAGTAGAATGATAAAAATATTTATTTTAATGCACCATGATATTAAAATGTCTTTTTTGTTACTTTACAAATTGCTTCCAAAATTTGTAACATTTTAGAGGCATTACATTTCCAGATATGCATGGAGCTGTATCATTCATTTAGCTTACTTATTTGTAATGTGGGCTGCTCCCACAATCCCCACTTTAACATAACCTTATACTAAATCTTTACTGAGGTTGACCATTCACTCAGAATAAAAGTATTTCCCTGTTCTCATAATTGTCCTGAAGTTTTGCTTGCCGAGTCTACCAAGGGAAACAACGTTGCCTTAACTCTAACTTACTAACAATTGTTGTTAGATTCAGAGTGTCATATGAATGCAAATATTATGCATAATTAAAATTACGGCCACACTGTTCTTGTGTAAGTGCAATTGTGTATTGAGATAGAAATGGCACATAGATCAGTCTTAACAGATGCAACACAGCAAAGATTAAAAGTAGTCAAATATAATCCTGTGTATCTGACATGTTTATTGGTTGATATGCCCTTTTATTTATTTTGAACAACAATACAAACAAACCAACAACATCAATGACACTTAAAGCCATTTTTAATTTATCTCAAAGCATTGCAAAAGATACATTTCCTCTGCTTAATTGGGTGTTGGATGTAAATTGTGCCATGTTTTCCACTGTTGATGATCGACTACAGAATTCTTTCTAATCACTAAATATGGGACTATGTTTGGCCATCGAATTAAAATTTCAGTGAATGGCTAATCACTGAACATCAAACACAGAATGTGGAAATTAGTGAAATAGCTTATCTTCAAAAATAATACCATCGAATGCCAATAGTTAGCCAACAGCAAAAACAGGATCAAGGAAAAAGGTGAACGGAGTCTACAGCAAAGCAGCAACAAAAATCCAGAAAAAACAACAGACTCGAAAACGCTAACAGATCATTTAATATAACAAAGCTTTTAGGAGATCTCCCTTCATCAGTATTTAAAACAATTAAAACCAATCAATTACATAAACACTACATTCAAAACAAATCACAAGATAAAGCCCCTGACAGAAATTCAGATCAAATTAACAATGCTACAAATTTAAAGAAACAAGTCGATATACATGACTTTTCTAAAATCAAATCCTATTAAAAGGGAAAAAAAACATTATTTACAACTAGCTATATTTTAATTTTACCTGCTTTTATTTCAGAATTGGTTTTACACTAATTGCAGTAGTAATGTCTGGTTTGCAATCAGCTTGCAACAGTAACATCCAGTTATATTCACTAGTTTCTAACTTATTATTAAAATTGCCCCCTTTGGGCTTTTCATTAACATTTCAATCACTCTAAAATAAAAGTGTGTTGTGGACCATATTCCAAGATATATTTAGCAAGTCAATTGCTACTAACATTTCTTCATATCTCTGATTGATGTTCTATAATACCCTCTTTGAGCTTCCTTTTAATCTTACCAACATAAAGGCTGGAATATTTTAAGCAGTTGGCTAGATATTGCTGTATTAGTGACATTGCAAGTGGCAAAGCATTTAAAATAGTATCCCTTAGTTGTAGTGGGATGCATAACTTCATTACTACTACAGATCACCTTATAACAGGATCATTTATTGCAGGGAACTGTGCCAGCCTTATCACCAATTCTAGGTCTATCTGTAATATTTACAGCCTTAAAACAAATACATTGTTTCAAATTATGACTATTCCTGTAAGTAAAGTTTGGTTTGTAGCCAATACACTGTTTTAATTCTGGTAGTGCTTGTAAAATATCCCAATTGCTTGAAGTAACATTTTTGACCCTTTTAGTTTTTCTGTTAAAAGTGGTGATATATCATACATCTACTTGTGCTTGTGTCCTGTTATTGGTGAGCTTTTGATTTGTGGACTTCATGAAATATGGTTTAGTAATCCCCTACCTATTATTGATAACCTCATGCATTAATTCTTCCAATTGTCCGCTATCATAACCGCTAGTCTTAAATTCGTTCATCATAATTCCCATGTGCTCTTTACATGTTTGCGCATCCATATTTAATCTGCTGACGCTCAGCAAATGGCTCTTCACAATGCCTTTAAATACATGGCCAGCATGCATACTGCTCCTATGGAGCTATCTGTTAGCCTGAACTTCCTTTCTATATATGCTAGTGGACAAAACAGCTCTCTGTATACTGATCTTTATATCTAGGAAGAAAATTTCTTCTATAAATTAAGCTTAAATTTCAAAAAAAATTGTAGTGTTATGTCAATAATTCACAAACTCAGTCAGTTCATGTTCATTGCCTTCTCAAATTAGAAAGATATCATCCACAAAATGTTTGAAAAAGGATATAAAACCTGAGAATCTAGATGCAGAATTAAAAACATAATCTAACTCCCATTGATTCAGGGCTATATTGGCATGCATATTAGAACAGGAGTCTCCATTGCAGTGTCAATATTTGGTGGTAGAGTCGATTTTCAAAAGTAAAACCATTACTTGTCAGCACAAGCTCAAACAATTCACACAGTGTCACAACTTCTCTCCCATTAAACACAGTATTTGAACATAAAAAAATCACAGACCACATTTATCCCATAATTATTTGGAATAACTCTGAACAGTAAATTGATATCAAGAGTAACAAAACTTGGTAGTTTGCTTTAGTTCTCAACATTCATACAATTTGCACAAAAACATCCCCATATGTCTTGAATATAAAGTTATCAGTAATATGCATGGGAATGCTAAACCATATTTCATGAAGACCACAAATCAAAGTCTCACCAACAGCCAGACACAAGAACAAGTGGATTTATGATGTATCATTACTCTTCATTACAGAAAGTATATTGTACCATAGAGAACCACTAATTTGTTTGCACACTTTTCTAAACAGATGATAAACACATTGTCTGCCACTGAGACTCATTGTTACAAAGCTTAGAAATACTATTTACAAATTTAGATATTTGTGAAGGTTTTGCCTCTAGCAGAGGAGAAGAATTCAACATTTGTGTTATTTTATAGAATAAGGGAACAGTTTAGATGTTATGTAAATATGTTGTGAAAGACAGTCCTTGTCTGGAAGGCAATTTCAATTCTAAGTGTTTTAATGTGCTACATTTTTTCCTCAGTGGGGTGAACTGAGTTATTTGCCTGAGTTCAGCAAGAAACTGGATCCAGTTTGCTGATATAATTTCTCTGAATATTTATTCATTGGATAATATCTGCATATAAAGTTATGGTTTCTAGTAGAATATAAGAGATCATGCCACTGATTAATAGAGAAAATAGTAAGGGACCATGAGACAACAGAAAAAAAGTTGCCTCTGTCTGTAAATAGGTTGCTTAAGTGTACAAGGAAGGTCTTGATAGAAAGATAATTTTAGAAACAGTTGGCAATGCTTCAATGAATGGAAAGGCTAATGTGATTTACAGTAGCATGTTCACTATTCTTAAATGCTCTGTATTGATCAATGAAATTTGTTCTAGTCACCCAGCATTTTGAAATGGAAGAGACAATTTTGGCAGTTGCTGTGTGTAGGTTTCTGTTATGTGTATTATGACTACTCCCCCAAGCCATGCCTGGAGGCTGTTATGAAACTGTATTTGTTCAGGACATCATAAACCTGGCAGAATAATAATTATTACAATGATTTACTAGCCTGGCAGAGGATGTTTATAGGGTTGAACTCCTGAGGGAAGGAGGCTATAGCGGAATTAGAGATGGAGATTATGAAAGTGTGTTTGTAAAGAGTTGGAATTTTTCTAGTGGTGAATGACTAGATGATGATATTGGTGAGAGGATCATGATATGGGATACACAATGATGATATGGGTTAGAGGAGGATGATATAGGTTACAGGATGATGATATGGGTTAGAGAATGATGATATGGGTTAGAGGAGGAGGATATGGGTTACATGATGATGATATGGGTTATGATGATGATATGGATTAGGTGTTTAAAGATTTGTTTGTCTCATATTTTTTAGACTGCTAGGCGTATGCTACCAGGGACTGGATTGAATTTAGGGTATAAATTATCATACATCTTTTTGATAGGTTTACCAGAGATTCCTGTAAAGAAGACTCAGGGGCCCAGTTCGTGAGTAATAAGAGTTTAGTTAAATGCAAATTCGAAGACATTTATGACTTCCTACTTAAATGACAGCAAATTGCGTGCAGCCTACTGGCAACTGCCAGTTGTAGCCTACTAACAGCTTATACCCAGAATAGCCAACCTCTTCACTCCAACCTTGCTAAGGCTCTCTTTTGGTAGTGTTACTAACTGCATGAGATTATTTAATTACATAATTATTTTAATAGTTTACTTTAGTTCCCAAGCCAATTCCCATTGCTCTCCCCTAGAGGTATAATTTTTCCCATGAGAAATTTAATTGAAAATATCTGTGTGATATTCTCAATGTTTATTTGAGGAGGATAGGACAATGTAGAGGGTTACTAGGGAAAATTTCGGAGCAGTGCTATTTGTGATTTGGACTAATACCAAGTTGGTGTCAATGTTAACTGTAGCATTGTTTATTTATTTATTTATTTATTTTTACTAAGGACTCATGTATGACAGTGTTTCTCTGAATAAATAATATTGCACCACCTGTATAGGACTTAGATCTTTTATCAAACTTTAGATGTGGTATTATTTAAAGTTCCTCATCCCAAGCTAGGGCTGCCAGCTTTTCAAATGACCAAAGTGGGACATTTTGGTACAAACGTCAGATATGGCAGGCCGAAACATATCCACAACCAGTATAAAGGACTGTGGAGGAAGCTACTACAAGATAGAGCAAAATCCTTGAAAGGTAAGACCTTTTTGATTCATTATAAAAAAAAAAAAAGAGCTCTCATAAAATCAGAATCATAAGGCCTTCTTTAGCTATGTTAGAGAGGATCATAATGGAACTCATAAATAAAGACATAGGAACTTGACAGACTTTGGATCTCAGTTTGGCGAGACAGTCACCAAGGCCATTGATGAGGAAAGGCAGTCCATACAGGTTGCAAACTGGCTAAGTGACAGAACCCACAGGGTCAAGTTGCTGAGGAGCATCAGACTCAAAGTTCGGCATCTACTTTTCTGAAGTACAAGCACACAGAAATGGATAACTGGTGCCAGAGCCATGGAGCTACCATATAGGTGGCAATCCACTGAGCACAGAAAAAGTCATCAGAGATCTGGGGACCCAGGTTGACAGTAGCCTTTTTTTGACACACCATGTTTGCTAAGTAGTTAGGAAAACCTTCTATATCACCCACCTGATCATGAAGGATTCACTCTAGATCGAATGTATCTGACCAGACACCTGCTGCAGCTTGAAAGGCCCCAGTTCCTCCTCAAAAAAAGGATAAAGGTCAAAAAGCTCTATTCAGTCTCATACAGCTTGCTCAGAGGTGTGACTGCCTGACATATGACAGATTCATCACCCAGAGACTCCCTATGCTGTGGAACAAAATCATGTGAGGCAGAGCACCTCTCTGGTTGTTCAAGAGGAATCTTGACCAATGGATTTACTTCAGCGTCACTGCTTGACAGAGGCACAGCAAATGATAGGCATAGTTTTTTTTTCTGAACTTCACTTCTTTGCCTAAATAAAAGCTTATTCTTGTAGCATTTTAGTTGCTTATTCTGTTTCTTTTAACATTTAGGTGTTTCAGATACAGAATAATTGTTTTATGCCACTATTATATGAAATATAGGAAATAATTTTGTCCTACTATCTCAGGACATTTGCCATTTTTACAGTTTTTTTGCAGGACACAACTGCCCAAAGAGGGACTGTCCCTCGCAAAGTGGGACAGGTGGTAACCCTATCCCAAGCCCCTGGTTACACTTATCAAGGGTACCAGAACTTGTCAGAGATTTGAGAGGCATGGCTTGGCTTAAAAAGGCCCTTGCGATCATTAGCCTAGTAAACACATATGAATCTATGAACCTATGAACAAAAAAATCGTTGATTGCTAAAGTGGTTATGCTGTGCTGTATTGTGTTTTAAGATCCAAACATCGTGTGAGGATTGCTTGTTACTACTGCTGTTTAAGTTTAATAGCAAATGGTTAGGATTGCTGGGTTTAGTGCTTCTCTGAATTTTATTTCCAGAAATGATAACTTTTGATAGTCATGAGGTGAGTTTACCAGAGTTCAGAATGACAATGGAGATAATGTAAAGAAAGAAATTAACTTTTTGGGTGAGATGCTCAATTTTATTCAGGTTAGCACTTGAACAGTAGCTTATAATTCTTTTGCAGAATGCCTTCTATATATATTTGTATCCAAGTGTTTTACTGAAAATGAGAAGATATGTTAGGTAGTTTTCTTTTTCCTGTAGTCTGACACTTTTGTGATCTGAATGGTTATGGAGTATAAAACATTCCTCTCATGTAATCAAATTCTTTTATTAGAAATAAACATAGCGTAACACTTACAATGGCAAGGGGGTGGCAGAGTTAGCAATGATAATAGTGGAAACATGATTCAGCTGCACCTCCGTCTTGGCCTATAATTTATAACACAAGTCACTTCAGCTAAAGGTAATACAAAGAAAGCAACATTTAAATTGCATCAGTAGACAATCATGATGCAATCACTAGAATAAGATACATTCAGTTAGAGGATGGATGCTAGAACAGAATGCCTGAAGATGGACCATCATGTGGTCAATGCATATTCTGAGAAGCATAGTGACTCTTCTGTATAGCAAAATTGAAGTAATGGAGGAGATCCTCCAAAATTCCCAGAAGATGCATTGAACACAATTACTCAGTGACCAGGAGTAAAGAAGATATGCAAAACCTAATGTCAAAGATCAATTTTTTGGAACCAGCAGCAGTGCTCTAAGTCAGTGGAATCAGTGGTCCGGGGATGCCATAGGGTTCTGCTAACTAATAATAACAAGCTTAATGACATTGAACATCATAACCACTGCTTAATGGAGCTATGAGAAGGCCTGGTGGTTAAGATCTCCATGTAATGCTTATAAAGGCACACTATGAAGATCCTGCAAGTACTAAGCAAAGCCAGTATTGAAAGAGACAGAGCACTAGCAGTTAAGATAACTGACTCACCTTGCTAAACCATAAATCAGTTCTATACTGTTAAACTCCTGTAAATGGATGAGAATCTTGCTACAAGTAAAAGATGGTAATGAATGTTTATTGGATTACCAGCCATTAAATATTTTCCAAGAACTATCAAGGAATTGGCCCAAAAAGGTCAGTACCTCTCAAGTGTATGATCACTCAGTTTGTATGAATGCTCCCCTCATTTGTCACTGTCTATGCAGTCACATTAAAAATTAAGTGGAAAAAGTAAAATACCAGCTTTACAATACTGGGCAATACCTCACATTTACTATAAGAAAAAATGCTAGTTAATAGCTTATCATTAAGGAAATCCAGAGCCAAATATATAGAAAAAAGAGGTCATCAATATTCACAAGTTGGGCCAAACAATGCTTCACGCCTGGCCAGAAAAACAAATATGCTGCAGTGATAGGCCCAATACCTAATAGTGAAGGCAGTCAGAATGTGCAAGATGTCCATGCAACTGCCAGGAAAGACTACTACACCAAAGGGTACATATTATTCAACATTCCAACAAAGAACAGATTTGATCCACAAACTATTACTATTGAGATGAACATGAGCAATTGTGCTACTAATGAGGGTGAAAAATTCCCACAAAGTAAAGATTCCAAATGAAGTGTTGGGAGAAACCAACTCAGTATTTCTTCACAAATCAGCTAAACTACAAATGTGCAGACTCAACAAATGAGCTAAGAAACCCCAGTGATAAGGATAATGTAGTTACATAATGAAACTCAGGTTAGAGGCAGTGATAGCATAGGGTCTAGGATTCCAAGTTCCATTACACAGAGGAATATAGTGAGGAGTGTAGACACTATTGTTGAACATGAACCCCTTGTAACAAATATAGCATATTGCTGCACACATCACCGGCAAGAGATGACTGTCTGCAACATGAGATGCAATAGTTCCCACCACTAACATGTCACAAAGAGCCATATAGCACACTGCTTTACTGTGTTATTAATGTTATTTGTTGCATTGTTTTACCAGGTTGATGCAGAAGTTTGCAGCCTGAACACTCAATATCAATGCCATTAATTAAAAAAAAAGTAAAAGAAATGTTATACACATGCATCTGAAAAGATTAGCATCAGATTTAGCCTGGACTCAAGAGGTGAAGTTAACAAACTAACATTCATACTGTTTAAAGAACATTTATGGAACACTTAATAGCACAACCTGGCTTGAACTGTTAAAATAGAGGGGAGCTCTTCTGTTGTGGAACAAGTTACATTGCTAAAATACAAGCAGTATAAAATGGAAGATGGGGTCTGTATAAAATCAGATCTGATGGGAGAAGAAATAATCAGAACAAATGTGTTTGTCCTTGATATAGATAACCCTACCTTCTTTATAAACATTGCCAAAGGATTACTTGAATTCAGTCATAAATTAATCCAAGTGATAATAGAGGGGTTTTAACACTGTTGTATTCTGTAGTAGATAAATAAAGGGGGTTGGCAAATATACTAAGACATTGGCATCTGCAGGATTTGGGGTGCCCCTTCCTCAGTGCTGAGGGGGAATCTTCACATAGTATGCTAGTCTACTGGTTGATATCTGACGTAATTAAAAAAACTGTTGTGAAACCTTGGGGGATGACTAACCACCACTGCAGTGGTTTTTATAAAGATAAATGTCTTAGATGAGAACAAGAAAACCCTAAAAATGGAGACTAGACCCTTCTACATAGCAATAATACTAATGCCTTCCTCTAGCTGATTCTATAGTCTCCAAACCAGTATTTATCGAACAGAATAGTTATAAATGTCATATGATTCAGCTAGTAAGACAGCTACAAACCAGTTAATAAATGTATAAGATTTTGAGATTAGCAGTGCAACAATGTTGAGTGGCTACTAGCCAGATGTATGGCCACAAAGGTTAAGAGAAACAATGTTTTAAAGGAATACAACAAAGTAAAATACCATCCCTTTCTAGTTTAATAAAACAGATATCCAAGCTGATCTTAAGAAGGGCAGCATTACAAGCCTAGTCCCACTCCCACCAATTTTACAAACTCCTAGCTTAAAATACAGGAAAAACTAAAGTACATATACTTACCATAAAAGTAAATTCATATCTACTTTTTGATAGGAAGAGTTTAAATAAAACATTCTTGATAACTATACAATGTAATACTCAGCTGGCACAGAATAGAAAATGTAATATTTACTTGCAACTTCATATTGGCTGGATTCCCTGAATCTTCAATCACTAAATGACCAGAACAAGATATGACTAGCAAACCCAATAACTATGGAGGGATTAAGCTACAGTCAAGATGCCTGTGGGAAAAAAATAAACTGCAGCACCCAATGACCCCACCTTAAGGCTGCCTTTGTGAAAAGTTAGTGGTGGGAACTATTGCATTTCATGTTACAGACAGTCATCTCTTCCCATTTTTATATGGTGCTTAATTCATTAATTAAAGCCCTGTTACTGTTGATCTTCAGAGAAATGTCTGCAACAGACAATGCTCCCACCTCATTTCAAGTAATAAAAGAAGATTAGTGCATGATAGAGTAGTCAAAGATGAGCAAAGTGTGGAAACTGTAGTTCAGTTTCATTAATTAGCATAGAAGTAAAATTATATGTAAGAATATTAACACTCAGGTAACCTACCTTAGTTTCGTATCTAAGCTAACTGACCCATCTCAGGGAAGGGTTGTCAAAATAGATAAAATGCAGAACATATGAGATCCCTGATATTTCATATCCATGTCTTAAAACAAGCCACTAACTGCACAGTGCCACCCTAGTAGTTTTTTTAGAAAGCATTCAACTTGGTGAAGTGACATTATAATATATGGGTTGTTCTAAGTATGTGTGCTTTCCCTAAGTATTTTACAAAGGCATTAAAGGCTTTGTGCCATGACCTTTTATCTTGTACGTTAGGAGGAAAATGATTTCTCCTACATTTAGCCTAAATAAAGAAACCTGATAGGATTGCACAATATTCTTAGTTTTTTAAAATAACTATAGAACATCTAGCTAAAGTATTGTGGTATTGTTCAGTCTAAAATGTTAGTCTTTTTCAGGTATTCAGTGTGAATATTACTATTTACTGATGACTGTATAATATTTATCAGAGGACCAGCTCAGAATATATCTCACATCAACTGTGTGCTAGATAAATTTTACTCAAGATCATGATTAAAAGGTCAAAAATTCTTAAAATAGGTTGCTAAAGAATTATTCACTATAATAATAAAGTCCCATTTAAATTGAGAAAGTTCTCCTACACATTCTGAGTGTATACATCTGCATCCATGCATGCATATTATGTTAGTTCTAATATAAAGACACATTTATTTTATGGGAGTCATCATAGGAATTAAAAGAAATATGAGATAACAGAGTCTTGTGACCAATTATGCCCTGACAGTACCCGTTCTTCAATTGAACCTTCTTTTGCAAAGAGGACTAGGCCAGTCAATCCAGGGGTAAATTTGCAAACAGCCATCAGATTATCCATTTACTGTTTGAAGGAAGATAATGTATCACACTGCTTGATGTGCCTCAGCAGTCTGTTCCAGAGGTGAGGAAGGTACTGCATAAAGAACCTTGCTACCATGTTTTATTTAATTGTTGATGAAAATGTTGGTACCTGCTTTTGATATTTGTGGAACTGTTTGGTTTGTGTAGATACAAGAGATACAGGATCTCTAATGACATGAGTAGAAAGGCATAGATCTCCCCTCAAAAGCCTATAAGGTATGTGGATAAAGAGGCAATGCTTCTGGTCCTTTTTGGTAGTTTAGGGTTTTAAAGCTAATGTTCTTCATAATTAGTAACATCTCTGATCTTTCCAGTTGTTTAATTAATTCTAGTGATGTACATCTCAAATGTAGCATTGTATTCAATTAGGGGCCTAGTCAATGCTGAATATAAAGAGAAAATTACACCTTTAATTTCTGATGATGTTATTTTGGCAATTAATTGTGTTAAGTAGAAGGACTTTCTTACTACTGTAGTTATGTCATCATCAAAGGAGAGGTATTTCTCAACCCAAGTCCTAAGGTCTTTAAGTAGCATTCTCATTTTGGTGGTATGTCTTGTATGTTCAAGGAAGAGTTTGCTTATCAAATGTGACAAGACTGCACTTGGCATTTAATTTGAGCCCATTTTAGGAAGACTAATTGTTAACAAGTGTAAGTTCTTAATGAATGGCTTTACTGTCAGAGGGGGACATGACAATGACTCCCATTTTACAGTAATCAGAATTCTTGGTACATGGTATGGAAATCAGAAAATAGGTCCCTGCACCAAAACCTGTGGAACACTTCTGTTAACCTTCATACTCTCTTATGAGGCACCTGCTACCCTACCATATTGGTCCTGTGTATTAACAAGTTTGCTATCAATCTTAACTCATAGTAATCTGTTTGTAATGCTTTAAACTTACTAGCTATGCTAGCATAGTGAATGGTATCGGTTCCCTATTAAAACCGCGAAGGTCCACTTACCCGAATATGGAAACGTCAACACGTATTCATCGAACCACGAAAACACAGATCATCCTGAAGCACGAAATCCGAAATGTTGAATCATCATGGTTGGTCCTTCTGTGGTATAGCTCTGTAAGGTAAGTGTGGATAGTTACGGAACTTAGGGTTAGGGTGCGGGTTAAGGTAAGTGCATAGATGGTAATGTATGTGAGGTTTAGTGTAGGGTTGGAAGTAGGGTTTTGTTAAGTGCATGTGTGTGGATTATTTATTTTGTTTGGGTATAGCTTCTTAAGGTAAGTGTGCGATAGTTATGGACCTTAGGGTTAGGATGCGGGTTAAGGTAAGTGCATAGATGGTAGTATATACAAGATTTAGTTTAGGGTTAGAAGTAGGGTTTTGGTTAGTGTATGTATGTGGTTTATTTATTTTGTTTGGGTAGTTACTATGTAGCGGGCTGTGGTGTTGGACAACTATGACAGTTTGAATTTTTGAATTTTGCGGTTTAGGGTGTTCGGTGTATTCGCAGTTCACGTAATACGTGTCTGTGTTTACATATTCGGTGAATAGGACTTTTGCGGTTCTAATATAGACCCAACAGTATCAAATTTCCTGGCCATGGCATGATGCACTGTGTGAACATCATGACGGTCATCAACAGCCTGTGGTACCCTTTAAAAAAGTTAACCAGATTCATTAGACAGGATTTACTGTTGACAGAGCCAAACTACTGTGGGCTATCCTGATGAGATTTTTAATATCATAGTCTATCAGGTCTCTTACAATGTGTTCCATGGTGTAGTAAATAAGATTTATCAGACTGATGGTTTTATAATTCATAGGGGTCAGTTGTGGGGTTACCAATGTAGAGTGGTTTCACTATTGTTGTGTGCCAATCCTTAGGGCCAAAGCCAGAGTCTTAACACAGGTTAAATAGACCAAGGATTACCTCTGACAAGGCTTATTTATTAAACAGCAGATATATTGTCATGTGGTATAGAGGAAGGATTTTTAGTCTCTGATAATACCTTCAGCAAATGTTCTGTAGAGATGATGGGGGGGCGGGATCTGAGAGGTTCAGGAACATGTGGGATTTGGATAGTCATCACAGTGTAGTGGAAGTGTTTACCAGATCTGAGTTGAGTGCTGCCTTTTATGAATAATTCCAGAGCACTGCTGGCTGTTTTTTTTTTTTTTACTTATTTTCTTAATGCAGCTAAAGAAGGATTTGTGACTGTCTTTAGCTTTAGATGCTAACCTAAGTTCATGGAATGTTTTTTGCAGCCATAATAGTTCTTTTTCAAGTTTTTACTCAATTTTAGTATTTTATCCATGATAACATGTTGTTTTGATCCAATGATATTTTTTTGTAGAATTTATTAATGTTGGTTGTGCACCATAGTGGTTTATGTTTAGAATTTCTGTCATATCTAGATCTGAATGGGACTGCCAGTTTTATGCATTTATCTAAGTGGGCATATGATTCCTTTGTGAAGCTACTTGCTGTGTTAACATCTGAGGTGATGCTGTAAGTGAATTTTGAGACTGGATTATAGAATTTAATGAAATTAGTATATTTGAAATTGATACCAGAGGGAATAGTACAAAAAGTATCTATAACCATAAAGGCCAGGTTAAAAATGTTATGTCCTGTAGTGGGTTTGTTAACAATCTGGTACAGCCAGGTTTTTGTTTATTAACATATTTTACATTTTATGTATAGGTACTCTTGTATATTGAGAGGTAGTTAGATTTTCCCAAAATAGTGAAGTTTGTGTTTAGAGGGTGATCATTAAGTACTTTTAGGAACATTAAATGATTTGCAAGGTACATATAGGGTGTCCTACAACAGACTTTAAACTAATAGTTGGTTTCATTTAATGCAGTTTGTAATTCAATGAGTTTTGTTTGAGGGGCTCTAGAATCACTTGCTGGTGATATGGTTCCTAACAAATATGGAGATGTCACCACTATTGCCATCTGGTCTGAACACAGGGTAGGTTTTAAAACCTAGATATGGAGGGAATGCTTTTCAAACATTTAAACCAAGTCTCAGTAAATACACAGATATGGATATGATCCACATGTAGGAGACCCTCAACGTTAGCTTGTTGGGGCTTTTGGCATTGAGCAGAGCCACCTTAATGCACTGTGATTTTCATTAGCTGAATACAGTTTAAGAATTCATTATGAGGGCAGCAATAGCTTTAGCCAATATGCAGAAGCCCTGGAATAAGAGACGCAGGTGATCTTCAGCAAAGTAAGTAGGATTGTCAAGCACCTTGTCCTGTATTGACAAGTAATGAATCCCCTACTCTGGCACCAATTCTTTAGCCACTTTTTGAAGACATTTATCTTTTCTTTGTACCTAGGCACCATTATTGGAGAAACAAGGATTCCACATAGGATCAGAGTCCTGTTTGCATTTGTGACATGCCTGAATAGCTCTGATATGACTCTCCACATCACCCAGAGGGTTTGGTATCTCAGGTCATTCACCCCAACATGAGCCATCATTATGTTATAGTCATATTTGCTAGATAAAAGGGTCTTAAGAGCCCTTGAAATATAAGAGAAGCTGGCACATTAAAGGCAACTTACCTCTACCTTGCCTTTGTTCAGCCTAGTTAGAGGAGAATCTGTGTACCTCACTATAGATTCACAGAGCACTAAGAAAGCCTTTGCTTGTAGAGTAATCCGGTGTACAGAATTTGAAATAATTTAACTTTTGGTGACTCTTTGTTGAATATGTGCCTGAAAGGGGTGCACTGATGGATTTTCATTGAGGCCTAATCCTGATGGCTCTAGGTGACTTTGGCAATGATCTTTTTTCTGCCTCAGGGTAAGATATTTTAGTGTGGATTGATGTAGAGTGTGATGGTTGTGAATGTGTAGCTTTCAGTCCACATTTGTTGTGTGAGTGAGGTTGCCACAACCGCTAAATATTTGCATCTCAGACTGTGATGAGTTTGAGATCATAATCTGTGAGAGTAACGCAATTATTACATTACCTAATGATGCCTTGTGCTATGAGGCTTGTGAAAGAGGGGGATTAAGCAGGCTAACCATCTGTCTTGCTGCTAGACTTTGCACTAAATCAGCAGGAAAATATGAAGGAGGGGGTAATTACTTTTAGCAGTTTAAGTAGAGGAACTTCCAGTTTAATCTTCTAGTGATCACTAGTATAAGCAGATGACATGAGACAAGAAAGAGCTTCTAAGACCGTTTACAGTAAGGCAAATAAATAGCAAGAGCAACACTAGCTGGTTTGGTTAATATCTAATATTCAGGATCCATGGAAAACAATGAAAGGGGAAATACTGAAATAGCTTAAAGTGATTTACTTTACAAAATACTTTTGTACTTAATGACAATGACCAAAGAAAGAGGAGAAGGATAGAGTTTTATGGTTAAATTAACCAAAGGGGTATACATTATGCAGACAACAAGGAGAAGGGTGGGATGGCGGAGCTTTTCAGCAACTTAGGCTCTTGCTGGATAGCCTGAGATGTGCACAAACTGAAGCTGAAGGCATGTCTAAAATGTTTGTGACCTTCAGTCAATAATAGCAATTTAATGAAAAGGTATCCATTCTTGGAAGCATTCAGAACTTACGCAACTCTGCCTAGTTCTTAATTTTTCTCACAAAAAGGCAACCATAATTTAATTTTAAAAGTAGATCACTCAAAAGACAATACAGTGCAGCTATTTACTAGAACTATAGATTAAAGGCCTAAAAAGCTTGCATTACTTTATCCAGATGATATAGGGACAAAAACAATAAACAAATCTTGCTAAAAATAGCTTGATGGTTTAAAATAGCTAAAATATATGCAAACCATTAAATTAAGTCAGGAAACAAGAAGAAAAACAAAAAAACTGAGACAGATTCATATTGTTAAAATAAGTCAAAACAAATAAAAAACAATGTAAATGTTATTCCCTTAACTCTCTTGTTCCATTTCAGCCACTTAGACTCTGGTTGGATAGGCTGCAAATGGCACAAACATAAGATGATAGACAGACTAAAATGTTATTATGCCCCAGAAATAATAACAATTAACTGGATCCCAAAATTTGCATTGAAGCAATCAGAATTTATGCATCTTGGCCTGGTTCTCAATTCCTCTCATAAAAAAGACAACCAGAATTTATTTTCAAATGATAGATCAATTAAAAGCAAAAACAGTGCAGCTATTTACTGAAATGACTGAATAAAGGCACGTAAAGTTTGAAAAACATTAGCCGGATGTTGTAGGGGCATAAATAAACAAAGAAAAACAAAATGATCCTTTAACTTAAGGCAGAAAATGAAAAGAAAGAAGCTAAGGCAGATACAGAATGTTAAAATAAACATAAATCAAATTTCCTTTGTTTTGACTCCCCTCTTTTCTCTGTTTCTCTGTCTCTCTCTCTCTCTTTTTATTTTTTATTTTTCAGACATCTGAGTTGAGTTGTGAAGATAATTTTAATACAGTGCCATCCCACACTCATATTGTCATTTGGCATGCTAAAAGCCCATTTCAGATGCCTGAATGAGTCTGGGGTGCCCTTTAGTATGAGTCAGGTACTGCAAGTAGAGGGTTTCCTGCATGTTGCATTTCTACACAACATGATTATGTGCCAGTGTGGTGGTGAAGTGAGCCATGTTGTCACTGTAGCTTCCAGTGTAAGTCCTACTATGATAATAGTGATTAGATGGCAGCATTAGTAAAGGACCCAGTGCAGCATGCTAATACATGTCATTCAGCTGTGCAGGCAAAGAGAGTGTCTTGTCCAGAGCTATGGATCATGACATTCAGGTTAGTGTTTCCTTTATTATGAAAACATACAGAGTATAATTGATGCATGCAGTGATATGTGTATGCTATGCTGTGTATGGTCTCCCATCACTGCTCATTAGGCATTCCCTTTTGTCCTGGTCCCCTTCAATAAAACACATCACACCAAATGACGTTTGATGACCTTTATTAAACTTCTATTAACATGGCTTTGATAACCAATATTATTAATTACAACTGACTATAGTACAGCCGATTTTAATCACAGCACAAACATCCCTGTAATTTTAATCAGGACAGCGTGACTTTACTCATCCTGACCCAGTAAGCAGTGTCCATACCTCTACTCACTTACTTTAGTTATGAAGCAACTTCCAACAACTCACTTCATATACCATTTCCTGAATTACCCCTCCAACCAAATAAGCAGCTTCCTTACTTACCTCCTCTCACTTAGATTGACTACTTATTGCCTCTAACTTTCCTTTCCCAACTTATTGAAATAAACATGCACACACCAGAGGGGGAACAGAAGAGGGCAAACTCTCTCCCTTTTCTGTCCTACCCAGATTGCTAAATAACCACACCCCACCAATCCACTAAAAGACAGGGAGGGAGGGCTGGCAGCAAATTCACGCCAAAATGTGACTCCTTAACCAGCTGGTCTTGCCTAAGCACCATAAGCCCCTCCCAACGCTTACCTCATTTCCTCCCAATCAACCCTCCTTCCATTTAACTCTTTCATCCCCCCACCCTCTTACCTCTCATCAAACCTATTTGTCTAACCCCTACTGAAGATGTCCCAGGACAAATTGGTTTGTTGCCAAACCTCATTTGTCCCAGTCCCCTTCAGTAAAACACATCACACCAAATTATGCTCGACGACCTTTATTAAACTTCCAGAACATGGCTTTGATAACCTTTATTATTAATCACAACTGAATATAGTACAGCCAGTTTTAATCACAGCACAAACATCCCTGTAATGTTAATCAGGACAGCATGACTTTACTCATCCTGACTCAGTAAGCAGCATCCATAAATCTACTCACTTAACGTCCAACAACTCACTTCATATACCATTCATTGAATTATACATCCCACCAAGTCCTTTACTTATGAAGCAGCGTCCAACAACTCTCTTCATATACCATTTATTGAATTACACATCCCACCAAGTCTTTTACTTATGAAGCAGCATCCAACAACTCACTTCATATACCATTTCCTGAATTACCCTTCCAACCAAATAAACAGCGTCCTCACCTCTGCTCACTTATATTGACTTCTTATTGCCTCCAAGTGCTCACTTTCTTTTCCCAACTTTTTGAAATAAACATGCATACACCAGAGGGTGAACAGAAGAGGGCAAACCTGTCCATCTTCTCTGCCCACCAGCCTGACCAGGCTGTTCCCCCTCACTCTTACCAAAATTTCCAACAACGTAACCACTAAGCCAAACATCTCAGTGTACCTGTCCACTCTAGACCAAACTGGATCCCCATCAACCAAAATAGTCCATCATATAATTAACAAAAACATCAGTTGACTAAATGGTTAAAATACTCTAATAATCCTTCCTGCCATCCCAACCACCCCCCCCCCATATTATACCCCCCAACCTCCACACCTCCGGTCACAGTTGTAACAAATGCAAAACCCAATAAACCCCTTTCCCCTCTTTACAATGCTCTGTCCAACCCTTCACTTAACCAAAAGGGGATCCTGATCACATACATGCTTCTGACTACCAGCCCCCTCCCAGATGCCACTTCCAATCAAAGTAGCTCTGGCCACTGAGCAACCCCTCTGCTTAACTTTCCACAGAAAGGTTAACCCAACTACCATGTCCCCCCAAATTCCAATCTATAATAACCATATCATGACTCTACCCCACCTGTGGTCAATTCCAAACTCCCCCAAAACACCCCCATCTACCCCCTCTACACTGCCATTCACTCACCTCAGCCTCACTTGCTTCCATACTACTCCCTACCACAACAAGCCTGCCATGGCTTAATGAGCACCTAACAGTATTTCACCTGTGCCCTTCTTGTTCACCACGCCTTCCAAGCAGCATCCATCACCTTCAGGTCACCAACTGATGTGACTCTACGCACCTCATTTTATGACCTCACTGCCCATCATCATTCCAGCTACTGGCACAATGTCCACTGTGTGCATCCATCATCATTGATCTGTAAAAGAAAAGAAACTGTTAATGCCCTGCCATAAACCAAACATTTAACATTGAGTACTATCAAGGGGACCACCACCATATTTCCCCCATCAACTCTTTCCAATGTAAGAATGAGTTAGGGCTCCCCTTCCACCCCCCCTTTTTTAATATATATATAGCCTGCTTAACCTACCCAGTTGAAGCTGTTAATATGTCATAATAAGTCATTAGTATGTGTACCAAATTCCTTAGCTTGCAAGCAATGACACAAGTGAAAAGCTCTAGCAACACCCATACCTCTCGACCTCCTAGCCCAGGTAATGTGGCCAAAACCCATACTTCTCAACCTCTTAGAGCAATAAGTGTTCACCAGCCATAAATAAAAGAAGGACTGAGGTATCCTTCTCTGAATGGTGTAAAGTGAAAAATTCAAATGTCTGTCATTTATTTCTAATGTCGGTCTTTAATGCTTAGCCACTAATTGCCAAACCCAGAACTGTATGAAACAAACCCAAATATGAAGCAAGATCTGAATATTCTATGAAAATCCATACAGTTCAAAGGTATGACAACAAACATTCTATGAAAATCCATACAGTTGAAAGGTATGACAAACGCCTCAATATAAGAACAGCTTATAAGCCCCCCCCCCATTTGTTTAACCACACTTCCTTCCACTTGCTTTTTGTAATATTGAAGTTTCTTATGGGGTATGAATGCCGAAACACAAATGGCAAAGCCCACTTCCTGAATGCAACTCTCCCTGATTTGCCCTAAGCCCACCATGTTATGCAAATGGCCCAAACATTGAACAGAAACCCCATAGATGCTGCAGCCATGTCACAGTTGAATGTATGTACGTACCTCATTTGTTACCCTACTGATGCCTGTGGTGACCAACTGAATTACACATGCACAGCCAATAGAATTCTCTGTCTGTCACTCCTTGTACCAACATTATCCTTTAATGCAATAAAACCATATTTGGGCAAAGCCAGAAGAATGGGAGAGGGAGTAACAAAAATCCAAATAGGGACAACATAAAAAATATTGCTCCCCCAAACCTGGAAAGCCAATAGAATAACAGAAGTGCACTTGAGTAACTCAGAAGCGTGACTTCAACCTGGTCTGTGACATCAATAGAACTTGTTAGCAGGACAGATTTGTGTCCCAGAGACTCCCCCATCTGTGGAATAGCTTCTGTCTCCACGTCAGAGTCCTTTATTATGCCTTTTCAAGTACAGTCTGGTTAACTGGATGAGAAACAGAAAATATCCCTTGGGATTCCAACTGTATCCTTGCTGGACTGGCTTGCCTTATACATAATCAGATAACCGCTCAGGCTGTAAAGAGTGATAGCAAATAAACTACATATACAATTATTTTGGGCATGGGCACTAATGTTTTTAGCCTGTCAATATATCAAAAGGGGGTTAGTTCCATAAAAAGAAAACTAAGTGGCTCAACAATGTATCTAAGCTAGTGTTTAACTGGGCAATGGAAAGTTGCCATAACCCTCCCCCAATGGCCGTTGACGCCAGACCACACATGCACCCTTGACAGGCAGTCTTCCTGGGCACATACTCTCCACCCTCCCTCGAAAAAAGTTCCAAACTTTCAAATCTACTATATATTCTACTCACCAAATCCCTAGTCCAAATGCATTTAGTCTTTAAACAGCGTGTATGGAAGCACTGCATGTAATTCCTCTGTGTGCCTTTTTTGTAACATCTTTATTGCTCAAACAATGTGCCAAAATCCAAACAAAGGGGAAAAAAAAAAAAAAAAACAAACACACAGCACAATTCCCTCAGCCTCAGACCACAGTGGCTAAACAGGAGAGAGACTTGTACTTCGCCGGCTCATTGTAATGCTAACTGACAGCTCCCTGAAGTAATCTTTAATCCATTGTGACACTATATTTGCCGCACCACAAATCCTGATATGCAAATTGAGTCATGTATATTGGGACCTGGAAACACCCATGAAAAGAACCGAGGACTACTGCCCATAAAACTGAATACCCCTAATTAAAAGTATTTTATATCATCATTATCTAAAGACAATGGAGATTAAGTTAGCATGCCTTTCTTCCTGCTAAACAATGAACTGTACAGTTTCAGCCATAAAGGTATCTATTAAAATGTGAGACATAGCTCTCAAGCAATCAGAGACAAACAGCAAAAGATCAGGGACAAATCCAAAACTACAAATCAGGGACAAAAGGCAACATAATCAGAGGCAAACAGCAACAGAATCAGGGAAACCTTTAAAATGTTAGTACTATTAACTTGCAACATGGACAGCATCAGTGCATATGAATTAATATACATTTTCTGAAGTAAAAGCAGTCTATAACTCTTAATATTCATTCAGTGTAATTCACCACCTTTCCTCCAAAAGTTGCTAGCTTTAGAAGCAATTAAGAGGAACAGAGCTAAATGACATCCCTAAAAATCAGGAAGAGCTGAGGGATATGATTGTGAGGCAGAAACTGGACCTTCTGCTACAATCTGTGCTTCCAGCCCCCTTCCCCCAACATCTAACAGTACTCCACGCCTGAGTGGCAGCAAACAACACTCTCCCATTTCTCACAGCCTGCAAAAATATCCTAAAGCCGTACCAGCTTAACCTGGGCATCAAACAGACCTGCAGTCCCACATGTGAGCCCCTGTTTGAAATTACTTAAAACTGCTACTGATTACCCTCTTATTTCCTAAGCTCTGTATTTTTAACACAATAAATCAAGACTTTCTTCAATTCTGTGTGACCCTCATGCAGGTCCAGTATTGCCTTTCCGCCGTAGTGCTTAACATTTGGTAGAAAGCCCAGCATTACAACCACAATCAAAAGCACCAGACTATGCTTATAAAATATTTGCTCTAACAAACTCTCATTGCCTATGAATACTTCCAGTTTCTGAAAAGTCACAGCTTGCTCCTGCTACAGTCGTGCTTATATGGGTCTATATCAGAACATCAAAGTATTAAAACTTTGAATGTTCTGATACTGAACACTATTCAGCGAATGCTAAGAATAGTGAAGCTGCAGAACAGTGAATTCTTTCCTCTGGAAAGAATTTGGTTGGCCATTTCTGTGGCTTCGCTATTCTTAGTGCTGTGGTGGAAAGTTACGGGTTGGGTTCAGGTAAGTGTGCGATTGTTTGTACTTTAGGGTTAAGGACAGGTTAAGTGAGTAGGGTTAGGGAGCGGGTTAGGCGTGTGTGCAATAGTGACAGACTTTAGGGTTGGGGCGGTTTAAGTGAGTTCGGGTTAGGGCGTGGGTTAGGTGAGTGTGTGATAGTGATGGACCTTAGGGTTAGGGTTTGGGTTAAGGTAAGTGGGTAGATAGTAGTGTATGTTTAGTTTAGTGTAGCCTTAGATGTAGGAATTTAAGTGTATATGTGTGGTTGCTGTTTGTTTGATGTGCTTGTGTTGTGAGTATGTGTTTCGGAGCAGCAAATTTTTTCCATGGGAAAAAATTTGCTGTTCTGAATCTTCGATATTTTCATGTTTAGATGTTTTGGGGCCGATGAAATAGCGTTCGAAATTTTCATCTTTCGATAACATGATATAAATGCCCTTATATAGCTCACCCAGACTTACAAGGTTCCCTGCATCCCCATATAATCCTAAAGAAAAGAATAACTGTCAAGTGCACCAAGATCTCATCACAGTTCCCGAGACTTCATCAAGAAGTTTCCCACCTTGAGCCACCCCCCCATATTTTTCCCATGAGCCACATCATCCTCCGAGTGTGTGAGGAAAATTCCAGTAACAATTTTTTTTTTTTTAAATAAGAGAAACCAGTTTCGATATGGCTTTATCTACCATTGTGTGGCTGCTTAAACTCTTCCCTGTTGTCAGGGTTCAGTTTCATCCATAATGCCACACTGCATAACAACATACATTATTTGTTGCAAATACCTATATTCTTCTTACATCGGATGGCTGAACAGATCAATATCTCATCCTTATCAGATAAATTTCCTTTCAAGGACCAAAGTGAAGGAAAGGAAATATTATTGTCCCCATGCAAGCATGCAGTACCACTCCAACACGCATGTGTGGTGAGTGGACATTACTCACAGGTGCCTCACTGCTGCCTAAACATCCTAATCATCACTCTCACAGCTCGGCAACACAGGCACAGGAAACTGTGAGGCTGCATACCACCAATAACAAACTAATGAGAAAGGAAAAAAAAACAAACAAAAAAAAACCTGTGAGGTTGGGTGTTATCACCACTAACAAGCTGAGTAAAATTACCACAACCTTACATACTAACTGCAGAAGCTGTTATCACTGTTGACTACCAACAATGGCTGCACAACTCCCCATCTAATCATGAACAAAACTGCCACCAACGGTCAAACTATGAGAGGAGCCAGTTCCACACCAATGCTGATTTGGTACTAAATAAATCCGGAGCCAAGAGGAGGAAAAAACTGTGAGGTTGCTTGTTATCACCACTAACGAGCTGAGGAGAAAACCTCATAAAATGACCACAACCTTACATACTAACTGCGGAAGCCATTATCAGTGTTTGCTACCACCAATGGCTGCACAACTCCCCATCTAATCATGAACAAAACTGCCTAAAACAACCAGGGAGGAAAACAGTACCATTACATTTTTAAATAGTAACTACAACCCTACCTGATAACCGCAGGTACTGTAACTACCATCAACGGTCAAATCATGAGGATAGCCAGTTCCACACCAACGCTAATTTGGTACTAAATAAATCAGGAGCCAAAAGGAAAAAAAAAGGCAACCATTGCCTACCTCCTCTGTATCTACTGTTACTGCCATTCACCCAAAACCTACCTGTCCACAAAGTAACTACTGGTCGTCATGGGCATAAGCCTGCCATACAGCAAGTTCATGCCAAAATGTGACTCCTTACCCAGCTGGTCTTGCCTAAGCCTCATAAGCCCCTCCCACCCCTTACCTCATTTCCTCCTAATCAACCATCCTTCCATTTAACCATTTCATCTCCTCACCCTCTTACCTCTCACTAATCATTTTTATCTAACCCCTACTGAAGAGGTCCCTGGACAAATTGCTTTGTTGCCAAACCTCATTTATCCTTAAATACTTTTTTTTTTTAATGTCAGAGCAGGTAATCATATTATTGTTCATAAAAGTTATGCCTGACTGCTCACAGACATCAGTATGTCATAAAGCATCCTATAAGGAATGTTTACATTTTAAATGTTTTGCAGAAGACATTTTGCTTATGTATACACTGAATCTTCTGAAATGGTAGAGTTATAAAAAAGAAGTTTGAATCAAGCAGTGCTCTGGTTAACCAAATGTACATGCTTTTTTTAAAAAAGAATTCTGAATGTGGGTTATGCCAGTCAGCTGACCTAGATGTGATGTCATCGTGTGCCAGAGCTGAAAGGAATAGAATTTCCACAGCAGCTGTTTTGTTTACTTTTTAAAGTCTAAGAGAGTAGAATTCTCATAACAGCTTTCTCTCACTTTCAAAAATCTGCTATAAAAGCAGGGTCTGCGTCAGTTGTTGTAGTAGTTGTTATAGTTGTTCAGTAGCTGTTCAGTGTTCAGTTGTTGTTTTCCAGATTAGTAGTTATCACTCAGAGTTTTCCAGAGCTGTTCAGCAATAATAGTAAGATTTGTTATTCCAGCCTCTGAAGACATGTCAACAGTCTGAAGAGTGGGCATAAATTCTTATCTTGCCTGGCAGAAGTAAGAGTATCATCTTGCCTTGCAGAGTTAATTAGATTAGATAGGGACAGTTAGATGGTTAGGGAAATATAGTTAGATAGTTACAGTTTTTCTACAGTCAGTGTGAAATCTATCCTAGAATGTTGTTTTCATAATTCCTGTGTGTAAAACACTGTGGTTTATTAGGATCATTTATTCAGTGTATACATGTATTAGATCATTTTATTTATTATTAAATACTTTACTACCTTTTACTGTGACCTGTTATTTAGAAAGTACTTTTAGTAACCTGAGACTGTTAACACTTACTGTGATAGTACAAGGGCCAATCCAAAATGCCTTACAACTTAGATTATATGCTACCATTCATATCAATATTTAATTTACCCTATATAATTGAATGGGTCTACTTTTACATTTTGAAATCTGAAAACCTTGAAACTCTAAATCCCAATTCCAAAAGGACAAAATAACCAACATTCAAACACAGGACCCGTCAAGTCCAATTCAGTCCAACCAAGGAGCTCCTCAAAAAATCGTTTATTGTCACAAACAGATGAATCACATGAAATTAAAAAGAACTCCAACAAGTTGAAATGCTGCGACAAGTTTACCTAGGTTTTGTCTATGCTTTAACAGACTTCATCAGAACTATACACTTTAAGCATCATCACCTCCCTATATACCACTCCCAAGTTAATTGATTAATTAACCCATTAAAAAAATGTATAAAATTATGTAAAATTTCTATAAAATTTCAAGCCCTGTATTAAACTGTATGTGTGACCGTATAAAACATAAAATGTTATTACATATATTATATGAATAAACTCTAAAATATATAAATATTAAAAAATGTTAAATATTGAATGGTAAATAAATATCAAATGTAACCCATAATACAAACCTAGTTATGTTAACTGAACACCATTATATTTGAGGCTTAGCCCAATATATGCCTCAACTTTAATAACGGAGCTAAACTAATATGGTCATTTATTCCTGGATAGGTAGTAGCATCCAATCTAATTTGCCATTTGGTCTCGCTAATATCTAAATGGACATCCAGTACATATCCTTGATTGTCCTTAATAATTTGTTAAATAATAGAAAATTTAAATTCATGAATAGGGTTCGATTTAATGTGTCTTGCCAGTGCGTTGGTGTTTTTCTTGTGTCTTATATCCAACATGTGCTCTCCTACCCTTTCTCGTAGAGTGCGACTAGTTTTCCCTATGTAAAATGCGGGACACTGAACGCACCTAGCTAAATATACCACAGTCCTACTATAACAGTCAAAATGCCCATTGATATATATAATTTCTCTCCCTAACTGAATCCTATTTCCTGATGTGTAAATATGTTTACATTTATTGCATCTGCCACACTTATAGTTTCCCACCGACCTACATGAATTGGACTTCAATACTGTTTTACCAGTCTCTAATAGATTCTTAAATGATCTATCCTTCCTGTATACGTTTTAGGAGGATTCTTTAATCTGCTATATACATTGATGTCCAACTTTAACAACCCCCAATTTCTACGTATTAAGTTGACAAAGAATTCTGCATCACAATTGTAGGTGGTGATAAAATACAAATCTTCCCCTATAGTGTTTTTATTCATATTCTTAGTTGTAAAATTGACCAGCAATTCCCTTTTGTCATTGTCAATTTTTAATATAGGCTGAAAAATTCCTTCCTTCCTCTTAACAATAATCTCTGCCTTTATAGATTGTACCAGGGAATCTGGATATCCTCTTTTCAAAAACATCCCTGAAATAAATTCCAATTCCTTCCCAAAATTAAATTAATTATTAACCATTCTGGCTGCCCTGACCATCTGCCCTTTAACTATGGCCCTTTTCTGATGGTCAGGGTGCCAGCTTTGGTATTTCAAATAGGAATTCGAAAAAGTAGATTTTCTGTAAATGTTCGATAAGAGGACCCCTTTGTCTTGGTCAACCTTCAGGTGGACATCTAAATAGCTAATTTCTGTACTACTATGGGTAAATATAAATTTAAAAAAATTAACTGTACTATTGATATATTCCAAAAATGCATACAACTTCTGATTATCACCATTCCAAATTATAAAGATGTCATCCAAAAAACGCATATATTTCTGGATGTACTCGTTGTACTCACTTTGAAAGACATATTCTTGCTCCCAAAAGGACATCATGTAGTTAGCATAAATGGGGGTACATGCTGCCCCCATTGCAACTCCCATGGTCTGCTTGTAATAACTGCCCTCAATGTACAAAAAATTATTATTCAAAACTATGTCCATAAGGGATACTAATACATTTGTTTGGTCTTGATCAAATAACCCTGTTTTATTTAACTGTCTCCCTAACCATTCCAGTCCTATATCATTTGGTATCACCGTAAACAAATTACAAACATCCACCGTAAGAAATATAGTGGAGGGAATGATCCTTACTTCATTCAGTTGAGACGAAAAATGCCATGAATCCTTAGTAATATAATCAAACTTTTTTAACCCCCCTTGAAGGTGGTAGTCCAAATATTTACTAATAAAACAGGTTTTGTTTCTTTTCCCATCCACTATAGGTCTAAATGATATATTGTTCAAGCCCTTATAAATTTTAGGGATACCAAAAATATTGCTTACTACTGGAAATTCATTGACCATATATTCAAAATCCATCTCATTTATTTGTCCTTGATATAACATATCCTTTAACATTAAATCAATCTTTAAAAAGGCCACATGTATCTCATTCATGGTTACTTCTTCATAGGCTTCCCCCGCTAACATCCCAAACATATAGTCTGAGTAGTCATTTTTGTCCATGACTACCACTCCATTGCCTTTATCAGGCTTCATAAAACGAATGCTTCTATCTGTCAAGTTCGTTAAGCAATATGGTTTCTTCATTGGTTAGGTTGTTGTAAACATTTTTCTGTTTACTACACCTAAAATGTTCCCTCAAATCTAATTCACAGACCTTCTCAAAGAGCATCACAGTGTTGTTGTAAACAGGGTTAAATTTACTAGGTTTCCTTAATATCTTAGTATTGGATGACCCATTTTGCATAAAAGACATTTTAATATTCATTTTCCTTGTTAAAAATTTCAACTCAATAAGCATATCAATAATATTACCTTTTCTACCAGGAACATATGTAAAACCTTTTGATAGTAATTCAGCATGCATAACATTCATATCTTTACTAGAATAGTTGCATACCTTAAAATCTCCATAACTGTTGGTTAAAATAATTGGTTCACTAGGACCTACTATACGGTGTTCTTTAATTATAAGGTCCACCATGCCACTAATATTTAAATCATCATTCAATATTTCAAACTGAATTCCATCATCATTAATGCCGTTATTAGTGTTATTAATTAATAGTCCAGTTTTATTGAAAAGTTGCGTACCTATAATTTCGCCTTCAAATGTTGAATTTAATTCACTATTAACATTATTATTAAAATTAACTGCACTAAATCCGTTAATTGTCGCATAGTCATTGTCAGTGTTGCTATTCGGTTCCGAAGTGGCCATCAAATCAATATTGTTTTCGATATTAAAATCAATAATATGATGGATACTTACATTTAAAAGTGGATCAGCCACTTCCCCCATCCAGCTTCCAACAAACCCATCAACATCCTTTATTACCTCTGTTGATTCAAGTTCCACTGCAACTACACTATTATTTAACCAAACTTGCATTGCAGCTCCGTCACACACAATAAATGTTCTCGACCGAAACATCAAGGATGACAACTGCCCTGAAGTTTCTATCTCCTGTTTTGACAAAAATCCTCTTGTTGATTCCATTGAGGGCCCCATTTTTTGGGCCTGGCTCCTTGTTCAATGTATTTCTCCTTTTCCTCTCTCATTCGTTGTGCATAATTCCCTTCCCGATTGCGCAAACGTTCAGACCGCCTCGAGCCTTCCTCTACAGGATAATCGTCATGCTGGGGGTGTACATCCCTACGTGGTGATGTCACTTCCCCTCCAATGGAATTCCAATCATTATTCACCATCTCTCTGTAACCACGGTTACCTTTGGATAAGGGATATACCCTCTGGTTCTAATATTCTTCAGTGTCCCTTGTTATTTTTCGTGCTTTTCTTTGAAAAATTGCATAACAGTCATTTTCCACACTACTGAAAATATTGTGGAAATTAGTTAAATAATGTTCAAAATTCAAATCATTTAAAATAGCTTCTTCATCTTTTTCCAGTTCAGTCATTAAACGAGCTATACTTTCATCATTATATTTGATCATTATTCTCATTAATTCCATACCTGTTTTGTCAAATAATTTATGTACTTCTCGTATCATTTCCTCATTGCCTGATATACCGTTAGGCTATCTCCATAACCGCAACCCTCGAGGAACTAATTCCAACTCGATGTTTCTGCTCAAATAACCATTTTCCAACTGCAATTTTTTCATAGTATGCAATTTCTTTTCAAAGTTTTTCAATTGCTCCGCTAAAGTCAAATTAGGTTTCAAACCTGTTCTGTGGTTAGTTGACTCATCCCGAAAGTCAAATTTATTGGTTTTCCATTGGATCTTATCCATATAGTTCTCTTTACAAGTTGTCAATGTTCATTGTTTACCGGTCTGCGCATTGGCATTCGCCTCCTTGCTGTTAACCGTCATATTGTTGTCCTTGGGAGTGGGTTGTGTTAACGGCATCCCCAAGCTACCCAAGCATCCCACATTAGAAGGTGAACTTAAGGAAAACACCTGTTGTTGCTGCACCAATGTTTTAATCTGGTCCGTGTGCTCAGACAATATTTATTTATATAAATATTTTTAATATTTATACATTTTAGAGTTTATTCATATATTATATATGTAATAACATTTTATGTTTTATACGGTCACACATACAGTTTAATACAGTTTAATACAGGGCTTGAAATTTTATAGAAATTTTACATAATTTTATACATTTTTTTAATGGGTTAATTAATCAATTAACTTGGGAGTGGTATATAGGGAGGTGATGATGCTTAAAGTGTGTAGTTCTGATGAAGTCTGTTAATGCATAGATGAAACCTAGGTAAACTTGTCGCAGCATTTCAACTTGTTGGAGTTCTTTTTAATTTCATGTGATTCATCTGTTTGTGACAATAAACGATTTTTTGAGGACCTCCTTGGTTGGACTGAATTGGACTTGACGGGTCCTGTGTTTGAATGTTGGTTATTTTGTCCTTTTGGAATTGGGTTTGATATCATGGAATCCGGAACGGCCAACTCTGATATCATGGAGCTCCTGTTAAAAATTAACGAACAATTGTCTGAGCACACGGACCAGATTAAAACATTGGTGCAGCAACAACAGGTGTTTTCCTTAAGTTCACCTTCTAATGTGGGTTGCTTGGGGATGCCGTTAACGCAACCCACTCCCAAGGACAACAATATGACGGTTAACAGCAAGGAGGCGAATGCCAATGCGCAGACTGGTAAATAAAAGAACATTGACAACTTGTAAAGAGAACTATATGGATAAGATCCAATGGAAAACCAAAAAATTTGACTTTCGGGATGAGTCAACTAACCACAGAACAGGTTTGAAACCTAATTTGACTTTAGCGGAGCAATTGAAAAACTTTGAAAAGAAATTGCATACTATGAAAAAATTGCAGTTGGAAAATGGTTATTTGAGCAGAAACATCAAGTTGGAATTAGTTACTCAAGGGTTGCTGTTATGGAGATACCCTAACGGTATATCAGGCAATGAGGAAATGATACGAGAAGTACATAAATTATTTGACAAAACAGGTATGGAATTAATGAGAATAATGATCAAATATAATGATGAAAGTATAGCTCATTTAATGACTGAACTGGAAAAAGATGAAGAAGCTATTTTAAATTATTTGAATTTTGAACATTATTTAACTAATTTCCACCATATTTTCAATAGTGTGGAAAATGACTGTTATGCAATTTTTCAAAGAAAAGCACGAAAAATAACAAGGGACACTGAAGAATATCGGAACCAGAGGGTATATCCCTTATCCAAAGGTAACCGTGGTTACAGAGAGACGGTGAATAATGATTGTAATTCCATTGGAGGGGAAGTGACATCACCATGTAGGGATGTACACCCCAAGCATGATGATTATCCTGTAGAGGAAGGCCCGAGGCGGTCTGAACGTTTGCGCAATCGGGAAGGGAATTATGCACAACGAATGAGAGAGGAAAAGGAGAAATACATTGAACAAGGAGCCAGGCCCCAAAAATGGGGCCCTCAATGGAATCAACAAGAGGATTTTTGTCAAAACAGGAGATAGAAACTTCAGGGCAGTTGTCGTCCTTGATGTTTCGGTCGAGAACATTTAATGTGTGTGACGGAGCTGCAATGCAAGTTTGGTTAAATAATAGTGTAGGTGCAGTGGAACTTGAATCAACAGAGGTAATAAAGGATGTTGATGGGTTTGTTGGAAGCTGGATGGGGGAAGTGGCTGATCCACTTTTAAATGTAAGTATCCATCATATTATTGATTTTAATATCGAAAACAATATTGATTTGATGGCCACTTCGGAACCGAATAGCAACACTGACAATGACTATACGACAATTAACGGATTTAATGCAGTTCATTTTAATAATAATGTTAATAGTGAATTAAATTCAACAAATTCAACACTTGAAGGCGAAATTATAGGTACGCAACTTTTCAATAAGACTGGACTATTAATTAATAACACTAATAATGACATTAATGATGATGGAATTCAGTTTGAAATATTGAATGATGATTTAAATATTAGTGGCTTGGTGGACCTTATAATTAAATAACACCGTATAGTAGGTCCTAGTGAACCAATTATTTTAACCAACAGTTATGGAGATTTTAAGGTATACAACTATTCTAGTAAAGATATGAATGTTATGCATGCTGAATTACTATCAAAAGGTTTTACATATGTTCCTGGCAGAAAAGGTAATATTATTGATATGCTTATTGATTTGAAATTTTTAATTAGGAAAATGAATATTGAAATATCTTTTATGCAAAATGGGTCATCCAATACTAAGATATTAAGGAAACCTAGTAAATTTAACCCTGTTTACAACAACACTGTGATGCTCTTTGAGAAGGTCTGTGAATTAGATTTGAGGGAACATTTTAGGTGTAGTAAACAGAAAAATGTTTACAACAACCTAACCAATGAAGAAACAATATTGCTTAACGAACTTATAACAGATAGAAGCATTCGTTTTATGAAGCCTGATAAAGGCAATGGAGTGGTAGTCATGGACAAAAATGACTACTCAGACTATATGTTTGAGATGTTAGCGGGGGAAGCCTATGAAGAAGTAACCATGAATGAGATACATGTGGCCTTCTTAAAGATTGATTTACTGTTAAAGGATATGTTATATCAAGGACAAATTAATGAGATGGATTTTGAATATATGGTCAATGAATTTCCAGTAGTAAGCAATATTTTTGGTATCCCTAAAATTCATAAGGGCTTGAACAATATATCATTTAGACCTATAGTGGATGGGAAAAGAAACAAAACCTGTTTTATTAGTAAATATTTGGACTACCACCTTCAAGGGGGGTTAAAAAAGTTTGATTATATTACTAAGGATTCATGGCATTTTTTGTCTCAACTGAATGAAGTAAGGATCATTCCCTCCACTATATTTCTTACAGTGGATGTTTGTAATTTGTTTACAGTGATACCAAATGATATAGGACTGGAATGGTTAGGGAGACAGATAAATAAAACAGGGTTATTTGATCAAGACCAAACAAATGTATTAGTATCCCTTATGGACATAGTTTTGAATAATAATTTCTTGTACTTTGAGGGCAGTTATTACAAGCAGACCACGGGAGTTGCAATGGGGGCAGCGTGTGCCCCCATTTATGCTAACTACGTGATGTCCTTTTGGGAGCAAGAATATGTCTTTCAAAGTGAGTACAACCAGTACATCCAGAAATATATGCATTTTTTGGATGACTTCTTTATAATTTGGAATGGTGATAATCAGAAGTTGGATGCATTTTTGGAATATAGCAATAATACAATATTTTTTAAAATTTACATTTACCCATAATAGTACAGAAATTAGCTATTTAGATGTCCACCTGAAGGTTGACAAAGACAAGGGGGTCCTCTTATCGAACATTTACAGAAAATCTACTTTTTCGAATTCCTATTTGGAATACCAAAGCTGGCACCCTGACCATCAGAAAAGGGCCATAGTTAAAGGGCAGATGGTCAGGGCAGCCAGAATGGTTAATAATGAATTTAATTTTGGGAAGGAATTGGAATTTATTTCAGGGATGTTTTTGAAAAGAGGATATCCAGATTTCCTGGTACAATCTATAAAGGCAGAGATTATTGTTAAGAGGAAGGAAGGAATTTTTCAGCCTATATTAAACATTGACAATGACAAAATGGAATTGCTGGTCAATTTTACAACTAAGAATATGAATAAAAACACTACAGGGGAAGATTTGTATTTTATCACCACCTACAATTGTGATGCAGAATTCTTTGTCAACTTAATACGTAGAAATTGGGGGTTGTTAAAGTTGGACATCAATGTATATAGCAGATTAAAGAATCCTCCTAAAAACGTATACAGGAAGGATAGATCATTTAAGAATCTATTAGAGACTGGTAAAACAGTATTGAAGTCCAATTCATGTAGGTCGGTGGGAAACTATAAGTGTGGCAGATGCAATAAATGTAAACATATTTACACATCAGGAAATAGGATTCAGTTAGGGAGAGAAATTATATATATCAATGGGCATTTTGACTGTTATAGTAGGACTGTGGTATATTTAGCTAGGTGCGTTCAGTGTCCCGCATTTTACATAGGGAAAACTAGTTGCACTCTACGAGAAAGGGTAGGAGAGCACATGTTGGATATAAGACACAAGAAAAACACCAACGCACTGGCAAGACACATTAAATCGAACCCTAGTCATGAATTTAAATTTTTTATTATTCAACAAATTAAGGACAATCAAGGATATGTATTGGATGTCCATTTAGATATTAGCGAGACTAAATGGCAAATTAGATTGGATGCTACTACCTATCCAGGAATAAATGACCATATTAGTTTAGCTCCGTTATTAAAGTTGAGGTATATATTGGGCTAAGCCTCAAATATAATGGTGTTCAGTTAACATAACTAGGTTTGTATTATGGGTACTGTTGGTTATTTATTAGATTTATTTACATCTGATATTTATTTATCATTCAATATTTAACATTGTTTAATATTTATATATTTTAGAGTTTATTCATATAATATATGTAATAACATTTTATATTTTATACAGTCACACATAATGCACGGCTTGAAATTTTATAGAAATTTTACATAGTTTTATACATTTTTTTAATGGGTTAATTAATCAATTAACTTGGGAGTGGTATATAGGGAGGTGATGATGCTTAAAGTGTGTAGTTCTGATGAAGTCTGTTAATGCATAGACGAAACCTAGGTAAACTTGTCGCAGCATTTCAACTTGTTGGAGTTCTTTTTAATTTCATGTGATTCATCTGTTTGTGACAATAAACGATTTTTTGAGGAGCTCCTTGGTTGGACTGAAACTCTAAATCCCAACATTCAGAAGTTTGAAGTTCTGGAATCTCGAAATGTATCAATGGAGATCGTCAAATAGTGCGGAACTGGAACTTTACCATTCTCGTCACTATAGTGCAATCTCAGAGTTGGTATAGTTAAGTAGTAGGGGGTGGGGGTGCAGGGGGGGGCTTGCCCCCCTGCAAAAATATGATTTCTGAGCTTTTCTTCCTCTAGGTGTTTTTCTATTTTTCATTTTTCATTTCAATATTCCAAAATTCCAAACTTCTGACCATCGAGATTTAGAGGTTCGAGATTTTTAGATTTTGAAATTTAAAAGTAGACCCAACTGAATACCCCTTTTGAAGGGTATTGTGGTATTTGACTGGTGGAAGCTGTTACCTTGCAATTTGAGAAAGAGGACGTAGCAGGTAAATCTGTGCTAGTCTTTCCCAAGTGTGTTTGCACATGTGAATATCAAATATTTAAGAGTGAGTGTGTTAAATACCTAGAACTGGGACACAGTGCTCTGCAGTGGTTAGTGTGAAGACTCATTTGGGGACCTGGAGTGAAGAATATTGTCCAGTCTCATGTATGGAGCCTGTTCCCATTGTACTCATAGGGGAAATTTGTGTACTTCTTGCTTTCAGTGAATCTCCCTTACCGGAGACAGTGGTGAGGATTGAGGCTCCTTAGTTACTGCCATGGGTTTAAGTGGGGTCATCACAGGTGAAGTTGCACATTTTTTCTAGGAGAGGAGCTACTTTTCTTTTGTTGAAGACTCTGAGAGGTGTGAAATACATGCTTTTCTTCAAAAGGGAAGAAAAAAGCTTTTATTTAAATTCTGTTTAAATATTTCAAATTGTACTTGCAGTAACCTGTGTCATAATACTTTTTGTATTTCTCTGATTTTTGTCCATGGTTTAGCCAAAAAATGTATTCATTTTTATTTATTTATTTATTGGCATTTGTTAACCACGTTAGTCCAGCTGGGTGAGTAACCCATTTTCAGTAGAGACCCGAGGAGAAAAGCTCCAGTTACAAATGCAGTGTACAATATAATAAAAAGTCACACTCCAAGATAGTACAATTAAAAATACATTAAGTCAAGAAACCAGGCGTAAGAAACAAACACATAATAAAATACAAGTAACACTGTACAAAAATATACAAAACTGAACAGCAGAATTTTGGCTTTCAAATATTGTGAGGTTGAATTTATTAGTTAAATATTTATTAGGTTAAAAAGTGAATAGGCAAAGACTAGTATAAAAACAAAGATATGATGGGAATGACATAAAGGGTGTGGAGGGGTTAGGTAGGGTCCTGACAGGGGCAGTTCTTTGCGTTAAATAGATTACGTTTGAGATATTTTGATAGACTTAGGAAAAGGTTGAGGAATTTTGATACAATTAAGCTATTTGAACTTCTTTTAGTTTGTTCTGGGGTCTTAGTCATGTGGTTCAATTGCAGGTTTGTGAAAATTGTGAATCACTGCAAGATTCTAGCATTGTTTATACATAATGCTGCAGTTCTATTTCCAAAAGTAGAATTGCCTCAATTAGTCACTTATCACAGTGTTACTGATACATTTCTGCATTGTCTGGTTCCATTGTCTATGGTAGGATTGCAGTAGTGAAAGAATTGTGAATTCTGCTTCAGCATTTGTGAATTGGTACATTTTATAGCTGTATATACTTGTTTAAAGTGGCATTCCATAAGTCTGGCACCTCAGTCTGAGGCAGAACAGTGGCAGTATTATGAATTCTGATCCAACATTTGTACTTCAGTATGTTTTATATATATATATATATATATATATATATATATATATATATATATATATATTCATATGTATATATATAGGTTCATAGGTTCATAGGTTGATACTAGGCTATCTGCCCTAGGGCATTTATAAGCCTAGCCAGAGTGTGTTTGGCTTTTGCCACCCTTTTAGATTAGTTGACTGTGCCTCTGTATAGTAGGTCACAGAAGATTGCCCTTTTAAGGTTAGTTTACTGTGCCTCTGTCTAGTAGAGACACAGAAGAGATCCCAGGGGTAAACCTACTATCTCCCATCCACTCGTCAATATTTCTCTTGAAGAGGGTCATTGAGGGGCTCTGCCTAACATGGATTGGGATTTTGTTCCAGAGTGAGGGGAGCCTTTGGGATATGAATCTGTCCCTCCAGCATGTCCTATTTATTTCTGTGCTGAGGTTTAAGTCCCTGAAGCATGTGGCTCTAAGGGATTTGGATTTCCTGAGGTGGAGCACATCCATTAATTCTGGTTTGGACATGGCTTTATACGTCAGGCACAGATCGCCTCTGAGTAGGCAGTAAGCAACTGAGTAGAGCTGGAGTTTCTTTAGCCTAACTGCGCAGGGCATCTGTTTGAGTCCCTTGATCCTCTTGGTGAGGTACTTTTGGGGTATTTCCAGTTGCTGCAGGTGTCGGGTAAGGTACATCCCAAATGGGGCATTGTATTCAATTATGAGCCTGATGAGTGATGAGTAGAGGGGCACAATGACCTCTCTTTATCTAGATGTGAACCCTTTCATGATAAGGTGGGCTATATAGAAGGTCTTTCTAACCACTTTGGCAACGTGATTGTCAAAGGAGAGATTGCTATCTACTTGGGTCCCCAAATCCCTAATTACTTCTTCCATACTTAATGGATTACCACATATGTGGTAATTTGTGGGCACTTTGTTTTTCCCAAAGCAGATGACTATGCACTTTTTGGCATTTAGCTTTAGGCCATGGCTCTGGCACCAGTTATCCGTCTCTGTGAGACCCTTTTGGAGGATGCTTGTGTCAGTCGGTGAGTCAATTATGGCACCCAGTTTGCAGTCATCTGCGAACTGGGTCAGCCATAGTCCTCCCATGTTAGCCTGTACCTCAGAGAAATATATACTGAACAAGAGAGGTCCCAGGACTGAGCGTTGTGGGATGCCACTTGTAACTGGTTTAGAGTCTGACATGGCACCTGCATGTGGGTTTTATCCCTGAGTCAGTTTGCAACCCATCTTGTGACATAGGGGTTGATATTTAAGCTGGTGAGCTTATTTATGATGCCCGAGCGGGGTATTGTGTCGAAGGCTTTTGCGAGGTCCAGGTAGGCTGTGTGGACTACCTTCCCTTCATCTATGGCCTTGGTGACTGTTTCAAAGAAGTTGACCAGGTTCAAGAGGCAAGATCTGCCCTTAACAAAGCTGAATTTGGTAGGATCCAGTGTTTGGAGGTTCCCAATGTCTTTGTTTATGGGTTCCATGATGATACGCTCCATAGCTTTGCAGACCAGGCTAGTCAGCGTTATAGGGCGATAGTTTCCGGGGGTCCATTGTGGCACCACCTTTGTGGAGTAGGACCACTGTTGCTGTATGCCATTCCTTGGGTACATATCCTGTAGTAAGGCTGAGATTGAACAGTGACTTTATGTGAGGGTTCAGTTCTGCTTGGAGCTCGTGTAAGACACAGCCCGGGACACTGTCCGGTCCCACTGATGCTGTGTTTTTTGCTTTGGAGAGGGCAGCTCTCCCCTGTGCATCTGTGAGAAATTTTTGGGTAATATATATATATTCTAAAAGATGCATCCCATAGTCTAGTGCCTTAGTATGTGGTAGCATTGCAGCGGTGGCAGTGTTGTTAATTCTGCTCCAGGATTTGTGTTCAGTCCTTTTATAGCTATATACACCAGCTTAAAGTTGCATTCCAGTAGTCTGGTGTCTTAGCCTACGCTGAGAATGCAGTAGTTTCAGTACTGTGGATTCTGTGCCAGGATATGTGCTTCAACACTTTATATAGCTGTATATACCTGTTTATATTTGCATTTCGGTTTACCTTGATAATGTTTTTCCCATTATTTGTGTCTGCCCCACCACCACTCAGAAATTAAGCTAAAAGTCTCTAAAATTCTAACTATAGGATTAGAGCCCTGATATTGGTTTCCTTGTTTGGATTCCTCTCTAGCAAGTCTGCTATATTTAGCATAGAGCTACATCTACCCAGGATCTTTTGTTCAAGACTCTAAAAGGTGTGAGATACAAGCTTTTTATCAAAAGGGATGTCACTGTTATTTGAATTCTGCTTAAATATTTCTACTGTGTTTCATTGTTTCAGTTAAATATTTCAAGCTGCATTTATAGTGACCTATGTGGTGATACATTATTGTATTTCTCTGCTTTGTTTTTGTCCATTGTTTAATGAAAAAGTTATCTGTTTGCTCTTGTTTTGGTTTGTTCTGGGACCTTAGTCTTGTAGCTTAGTTTGCAGTTGTGTGAAGATTGTGTTATTACTTCAAGATTTTAGTATTGTTATACTTTATATTTCCAAAAAATAATTACCTCATTTAGGCATTTTTACAGCATTACCCAAAAATGTCTGCTTAGTCTGGAGACTTAGTCTGTGGTAGGATTGCAATAGTGGCAGTATCATGAATTCTGCAGTAAGATTTCTGTTTCAGTACTTTTTAGAGCTGTATATACCTGCTTAAAATTTCATTCCAAGTCAGACATAAACCTAACAGTCTTTGAAGTAACTATAGAACTAGAGCTCCACTTTAAATTTTCCCCCAACCCTCCAGCCTTTCTCTTGTTGTGGCTTTAGCAGGCTGTGTCTTTGGCTTCAGCCAAAGTCCCTCCCTCCCCTCTTTGATTTCTATTGTCTCCATTTGTGGTAATCTGATTTGCAAAGTCCCTCCCTCCACTCTTTCATTGCTATTGTCTCCATAATACTAAGTGGGGCAGCCATGGTGGTGCAGCAGTTAGCATTGCTGCCTCACAGCAAGAGGTTCTCCGGTTTGATTCTCGATTGGGGTGCCTTCTGTGCGGAGTCTGCATGTCCTCCCTGTGGTTGCGTGGGTTTCCTCCGGGTGCTCCGGTTTCCTCAAACATCCCAAAGACATGCAGCAGGTGGATTGGACACTTGTAATTGGCCCTAGGTGTGAGTGGGTGCATGTGTGTGCCTACTAGGGAAGGTTGGGTTGGCAACTCGACACCGTAAAACTCCACTGCCAATCATCAGCAGACAGATGATCCACTGTGGCAACTCCTAACTGGGAAAATACGAAAGAAGAAAAGAAGAAAAAAATGTCTCTATAATAGTAAGTGCCCACCCTGCAAACCAGTATTGCACTTGAGTAAATCTCCTTACTAGAAATTCTCTCCAGCACATTAAACAGCACTACTAAAAATCTTAGCATAAGTTAACCTAGTCTAGTGCCAAACCCCAGTGATCACCCCAAACGGCCTCTGTATAACCCAGTTCACCTGTAATAGCCACCCAAATACAGGTCCGGGCAACATGTATATCCAATTTCTAAATGTCTCAGTAGCCAATCTGGTAGATATAGCCAGCCGGAGATAATCTAGTAATTGCCTCATGTTCATAGACAAACCTTTAATCCTTAAAAGAAACAAACACAGTATGTGGGAGATTTCACTGCAGGCAAAAATCTTGTATAGAAAGAAGGTTGAAAGAACACACACACACTGCATCCACCACACAAAGTGTCTACCTCACACACATACACACACATGCACACATGCACCATTCTATGCTGAGGTGCTAAAAGGCAACCTTCCCAAGCCTTATAGAACTGATAAACCAATAAACAGCAACTCTTTTCTTCAGAAATCGTTAATGCACTTACCAAATAAACACCAAATTCCACACATGTACCTTCACCCAGTGGAGCCCTGAGAACAAAGCCCATAAGGTAAGCCAGCACATTATCCTGGACTCTTATCTTAGGGGACTCCATTGTACAACATGCAGGGGCCCAATTCACTAGATGGAATAGGGAGAAGATAATTGTGAGTTGCTTATCTAGTGCCAGGATCTACTCAGTTACTCACAAACTCAAGTCACCACACTACAGGTGCCAGTATAATTCTATACTAGTCTATGTGGGTGGTAATGATGTAAACATACTTCCCTGGACTATATGACTATATACATTGTTGATCTCTCTGAATATGTGTCTCAGGCAGGTATGTGCTTTGCACTGAGCAGCATTCTACCTTCACCAAGGATGCTGGCACAGTATTAACAAAAGGTGGTTGACTTCACACATAATTGGCTTAGTTTCCAGGTGAATTTGATATTTGTTAGCATCAGTGGGCATGCATAGCAAATCATGTTGCTTTGCAAAGGATGATATGTACCTATCTCTCCTAGGCTTCCAAACATTGGCTAAAACTTTCCAAGTCAGACTAGGTTCATAGGTTCATACGTAGGTAGTAGGCTATCAGCCCGAGGGCCAAAGCAAGCCTAGCGAACAGTGTATTGGCTTTCGCCACCCATGTATTGTTAACTTCCTGCCCCTCTATCGAGCAGTGCCCCAAACATGATCCCAGGGGTGAATTTCCTATCACCCATCCAGTTATCAAGGTTTTTCTTGAATAGTGCTAATGACGAGCTCTGCTTGATGTGGATGGGAATCTTGTTCCAGAACATGGGAAGTCTCTGGGACATAAATCTATCCCTTCAGCATGTCCCTTTTATTGCTGTGGTGAGGTTTATCCACCCCTTAGACCCTTTTTAGGCAATGAAAATGTGTCAATCCTACTGACATAGCAATAAAATCCAAAGCGACCTAAAGATGTTGCTGCTCAATGCTATGATCTTAAACAAGAAACTCCACATATTACAATCTCTCCTCTCTCCAGAGAATGTAGACATCTGTGCCGTTACTGAGTTATTGTTTAAATCTGCAGAAAGTACAACAGCAGTGCAAAGCTTCAGTGCCTTCCAGACATTTTGACCATCATATGTTATGTGAGGTTAATATGTTATCCAAACTGTAAATTAGAATCTACATTCCCTACCTCCTACTGTACCGCTTGCTTCTCCCTAAAGCTGTTTATAATTTGATGTTATATTTTACTTTTTTATGTCAATTCTTTTTTTGTAATCACTGTTTCACCCTGGGCCTCTGCTGAAAATGGGTTTCTGACCCAGTCGGACTTTCCCGGTTACCAAATGTCAAATAAATTAAAAAAATAAATAAATAAACAAATCAGCTCCACAAACAAGGACAAAAGGTGGAGGAGTATTAAGCTATATTAGCAATAAGCATAAAACTATGTTGGTTAAACATGACGATGCCCTGGAATTTATCCACTTGCAAATCACCACAGAGAAAGTCCCATACCACATCCTAGCAAGCTATAGGTCACCCTCTATGTCCCATTATCCCACGGCTTCTACTTAGACTTACTGAAGACACTCACTATAAAACAAAGTACCTTAGTAATTGAAGACTTTAACTACCTCTCTACAGACTGGGAGGCATACACTGCCTCATACTGACAGGCACAATGATGCCTGGACTTTATTAAAATAAATACCATTGACCAGAGAGTCCACACACACATCCACCAGAAGTTCAAACATACTGGACCTGCTACTCACCAATATGGGAGAGTGCTGCACCTGCCACAGTGTGATGTCATCACTGGTGAGGTTGAATAACAAAGTCATCTCCTTCAAAATAAAGAAAAAACAATTCAAGAAACTCAGCAAACACTGTAACAGGAACTTTTTCAAGACAAACTACATACTATTAATTTAGTTTGTCAAAATTCAATGTCCCTCCCAACCCTGAGTTCATAGCAACCTATGTGGAATTGTTCACAGAGACCCTGTACTACCTTGTAAATGGTTGTAAATTTGCTTCTGTACCTACTTGAGGTAAGCCAAAAACAAAATATAAAAACAAACAACACTGGTAGAATATTAACTTTAATAGGGTATAAAACAAAAGGAAAAAGTCATGACTAAAATCAGGAAGAGAAGCTCCCACAATGATAGGAGCTCGCAAAGTAAACTAAATAGGAAAGTAAGATGCGTAATTAAGTCCAACAAGGTCAAGATAGCCACACAGGTTAAAGTCAGCCAGAAGGCCTTTTACAGCTATGTCTAAAACCTCAAAGGCAGTGCACAGCAGTATGCCAAACTGGTGGTCAATGGTGCCTGTTAGAAGAATATGTATTAATGTATATCTTTAGTGCTTATTAGAAGCTAAAAGGGTTAACACATTTCATTCTATTTTATGTACAGCTCAATTCTGTATGAGATTATAAGATGCTTTTCAAACTGCAGTATGCTTTCTGAAATTGCAAGATGCTCTCTGACCTAATATTTGCTAGCACAGCAAAATTCATGTTTATGCCTTTTGGAATGTACTGAGAAGCAGGTGATTATCTGCTAGGTCAGGAAAATGAATGAAAAGTGAATGAATATAACAATACTGTTTTCTATAATGTGATTGAATATGAACAATCAGCCCTGTTCGTGTTATGAGAACATGCACAGCTGCGGAAAAGAAGAGATACATCAGACAAAAGACTGCTTGAAGATATGAACTGTAATCTGTACTTGCTTTGTGCTCGAATTAGCCATAGTACCTTGAATGGTAACATTGCATAGTAAAAGTTTTATCTGACCAGTGGTCATCAAGGCCACGTTGTTTTTCTTAGGAAGTTTTTTTGTAAACTTGACATGCCAGCAGAAAATCATGGACAAACAGCTGCTGAGAAATAATATTGAAAGAACTTGTGATTTATTACGTCAGCTTAGTAGGCAATACCTTGTAAGAAATGTATAAAAATAGTTTCACTTCCTGATTCTAGTTAGACCAACTCTGTATAAGCATGTTTTTGTCTCCTTGCTGCATGATTATAGTGCCTTAACCTGAACCTGCCATGTGTTGATCATTTTGAAGTTATTTTTCCTTTGACAGATTGGTCCTTCGGACCGGAACTCTCACTTTGCCTCAGGTCAGATAGGCCAGGTGGCATGAAACCATACGTGGAAGAAACCACATTGGTTCTTCTGCTTTGAAAGACCTCCAACTGAATTGTCATTCAAAAGAGGCCAGCTACTTTTCTGATCTGCGACTGGAGGACGAGTCAGTAATGAATCAGAGACGGTCAATCAAGGAGGCTCAGGTAAGGTGAGATTTACCTTTTTTCTGTTTTAGATCAGGGACTTGATTGAAAATATCTGTCAGGAGATTTGTTTTGTACAAGTCAGGGAAAGAAACATTGCAGTCTTGTCATAGATCAGGGAAACAGAATAGGTAAAACAGTTATTCTAAATAAACTGTAAAACAGAAAATCGTCGTACCACGTGAAAATAAGAAGGGTTATATAACATTTTTTTCTTTAACAAATCAGAACAATATGGGTAATAAGTGCACAAAAAGTTACCAAAACCCACCACTAACTGAAGACGCAAAATATATGCAATCACAGCGTGCCAACAATATTAGATACTATAAAAAATGGGTTAATAAATATGAATTTAATGGCAAATTAGAAAAATCCTCGCTTATTAAACTTGTCAAACAGCTTAAAGCTGATGCAAAAGGTCAGGTAAAAAAGCAACGTCAATTGGGGGTTCCTCAGGCACACAGGTGGATTGAGGAAGCAAACCGTAGGGAGCAAAAAAGTAATAATTCAAAAGCTATGTTTCTAGATAAAGAAGACAATCATTTGGTAATAGCATCAGCCCCTCCACCCCCTCCGCTTCCTGCACCAGAATATGAAGTGAGTGGACAAGCTGGTCCACCTCCGCTATACCCGGCTGTTACCGCAAAGCCAAGACCGTATGTTAGAGATGCCATTGAGACTAGGTCTGGAACAAGTAACTTAAGAGGAGATATTGAGTTATATGAAATAAATAAAAATTCACGAGCTATGAGTGAAGAAGAGATATATCCACTCATAGAAGTACCAAATCCGCAGGCAGGACAGGGCCCAACTGTTCTAGTATATAGACCGTGGACACCGGAAGACATCCGGAAAGCCACAGAGGGAATTCCCCATCCGAAAGTTAATTTTAGAAAATTCTTAGAAGACTTACAGGGCATGAGGTTAAGTTATCATTTGAATGGAGAAGAAGTAGAAAAAGTAGTCAGACAGATCGTAGGTCCAGACTGGCACATGATCAGTGGCAACTGGAATCCCCGTGACGCAGAACATAAGCCACTCCCACATAGCAAAGCAGAACTGGATAACAGAGTGAAAGGTCTAACAGACCGAATCTCTGAGAAATGGAAGCCTAGGGCAGACTGGACTTGCATTAATCAATGCATCCAACAGGAAGGTGAAACTGTTGACAGATATTATGCTAGATTTTTAGAGTGTTTTAATAACCATTGTGGAATGCAGGTACCTGAAGATCAAACACATGATTCCCCATATGAGCAGCAATTAAAGAATGCGTTTTTGAAAGGCAGCATTTTGCCTATAAGCAGCTTTATTACAAAGCACATGGTAGACCATCGTACAAGTAGATTACAGTCACTACTTGAATATGCTAGGCATGCCGAAAGGCATTTTAACAGTAAAAAGAAAAAGAAAGCCCAAGTATTTGCTGTAGAAGACGGAGCAGACATTTATGTAGTACAGTCCGGAAAAAAGGGCAAGTAAAATGCCCAGGGAAACAAACAATCTGATAAACGATCAGAAGAGTTTGAAGAAAGAAAGAAAAGGGGTGACTGTTTTAAATGCAGAAAAAAGGGACATTTAGCAAGGGATTGCAAGCAAAACAAGAAGGCAACCATAGAAGATAAGGAGGGTGAGGACTGACTACATGATAGTCAAGAATCACTAGAAGGGAATAACCAAGAAAAGACAAATGCAAATGTGATAAAGGGAGTAGAGAATGTGATAGAAGAAACAGAGGAAGTACAAGAAATCACCGATGGTGAAGAAAGTGAAATTTTAGACTTAGCATTATTGAGCCTAGAGCTCTATTTAGCAGACACAAAACCAGAAGTTACACTTTTGGTAGAGGGGAGGGAAGTTAAATTCCTGTGTGACTCAGGGGCTTCACGAACCCTGATACATCCTTCCAAACTACCAGAAAATTCAGAATCACTTGATTACATATTAGTGAAAGCAGCTAATGGACAGCTGTATCAGGAGCCACTCTCCCACAACATAGCAATAACTGACCCTATTTCAGGGATGACCCAGAAAAGCAAAATTGTTGTTTCTGCAAAATGCCCAGTGAACCTTTTGGGCAGAGATCTTATGCAGATATTTGGCATAGCAGTAGTACCGACTATGCAGGGTATGGAAGCACAGCGACAAATGGATACTTTTGTGGTACGACCGGAGGGTGAAACATTTTATTGGTACAGCCAGGACTTAGTTACAACTGGTCCAGGGGCAGTAACCGAAGAACTGATGAACGTAGCCATCAGTAAATCCCCCTCCCTTGACACTGATAAACAGCATTTGTTGCACTGTACTCTGTATTATTGTAGCACACCAGGACCTGATAAGGAATATGAGCAAGAACTGTTTAAAAACCATGCAAACAGATTAGTATTACGTAATCTGTACTGGGACACAGAAGGGAACAGTGTAGTCAGCTGTTCATTGCCCCAGGAATTCTTTGCACTCTATAAATCTAATTGATTACCACATGTTAGTTTAACCAAAGACAAGAATGTGAAATGGGCAGATCTTGGAGAAAAAGTCACAAAGTGGGAGAAACAAACAGAGTTAGAATTTTCAGAACAGGGAATACAGAAACAGAAGTTAAATTGGATAACACAGACTCACCCAGCTGTACACTTGCAGTCTAGTGAGGACAGCTGATTAGCACTCTTACTAGAAGAGGAAGAAAAAGCTTTAAGGAGCATACCAGAAACTCTCTGGTCAACAGGGAAATCAGATGTAGGACTAATTCGTACAGCAGGACCAGTTACTATTACGCCAAAATCAGCATTCAGACCTCAAAAGAGACAGTATCCCTTAAGGAAGGATGCAGAAATAGGAATCAAACCTATAATAGCAGCTTTACTTAAGGAAGGAGTACTGATAGAATCTCCATGTAAAACGCCCTTTTTTTCCTGTTAGGAAAGCAAACGGAGAATGGCGTATGGTCCAAGACCTACAAGCTGTAAATGATGCAGTAATACCCAGAGCACCTACTGTGCCAGATCCACATACTCTATTGAATGATTTGAAGCCTCAACAGAAGTATTTCTCTGTGGTAGATATTAGCAATGTGTTCTTTTCGATACCGATACACCCTGACAGCCAACATTGGTTTGCATTCACATTTCAGGGAAAAAGGTATACATACACGTGACTACCACAGGGGTATTGTGAAAGCCCAACAATATTTGCACAAGAGATGGCAAGCAACTTGGCAGGATTTAGCCCACCAAGAGGCAGCCAAATTTTACTTTATGTAGATGACATCCTGCTAGCAGCCCCCACCCAACAAGAATGTAAAGAAGATACCATAGCATTACTACAATTTTTAGCCACACAAGGACATAAAGTAAACAAAAACAAATTGCAGCTTTGGAGAAAGCAGGTTAAATACCTGGGATATGTAATACCCAAAGAAGGCAGAACATTAGATGAAGATAGAAAAATAGCAATTTTGCAAGCACCCAAACTGACTACCAAGAAGGAAATGATGTCTTTCCTGGGCACGACTAATTTCTGTCGGAGTTGGATTCCAAGCTATGCCTTGGAGTCTGCTCCATTGACCAACTTGATATACAAGAAGCCTATGGCAGCACAAGATTTATTACAATGGACACCAGAAGCAGAATCAGCTTTCTGCAAACTGAAACAACTGATAGCATCCTCATTAGTTTTAGGATTACCAAACTATCATAAACGTTTTTTCCAAACTGTAGATTGTAAACAAGGTTACATGGCATCAGTGTTAACACAGCAGCATGTGGGGATAAGCAACGCCCCATAGCTTATTATTCATCACAGCTGGACCCAGTGGTGCAATCCCTGCCCCACTGTGTACAAGCAGTAGTTGCAGCTGCAATGGCAGTACAGGCTTCGGCCTCAGTAGTGTTGTTCCACCCTCTCACATTGAGAGTGCCTCATGCAGTCGCAATTATTTTACTGCAAGAAAAAGTAGCATATCTTTCTCCTGCTAGACATCTTTCCTGTATGACTATACTCCTGAGCCAACCTCATATGAAAAACTGAACGATGTACAACTTTAAACCTGTCTACCTTGCTCCCGACCCCTGCAGATGGAACACCACATAGCTGCCTGCAGGAAATTGAGCAAAAGACATTGCCTAGAAAAGATCTAACGGATGTTCCCTTGGATGATGCCGAGGTGACATATTATGTGGACGGCTCATGCAGAAGGGGTCCTACAGGACAGAATCTAGTAGGGTATGCAGTAGTTTCTGATACTGAGATTTTAGAAGCAAAGTCTTTACCACACAACTTATCTGCACAAGCAGCAGAATTGATTGCTTTGACAAGGGCATGTACCTTGGCAAAGGATAAATGTGAACATTTTACTGACAGCCAGTATGCTTTTTCTACTGTACATGTTTTTGCACAACAGTGGAAAAATAGAGGAATGATAACATCTACTGGTAAACCGATTAATCATGCGCAATTTATTTTAGATTTGTTAGAATCTATTCAGTTACCCCAGAAAGTAGCTATTTGTAAATGCGTAGCTCATACCAAGCAACAGGATAGGATTTCAAAAGGTAATGCGAGAGCTGATATAGCTGCAAAATAGGCAGCTTCAACTTCAGAAGTATTTCTTTTGAGTGAAGAATTACAACCTTCTGAGATTTTAGATTTAGAAATGTTAAAAACAATGCAGACCTTTACTACAAATGTAGAAAAACAGAAATGGATAAGACGAGGAGCAATTCTTGTACATCTCCAAAGAAAGAAGACCAATTTTGCCATCTAACTTGTTTAGATATGCAGCTTTGTTGAGCCATGGGCAGTGCCATGTCTCAACAGGGGGGATGGTACAGTTAGTGAACCGGGTGTTCACTGCATATGGATTTACAAACTACACAAAAAATGTTTGTGCCGCATGCCATGTTTGAAACAGGCATCATGCACAAGGGGCATTGAAGCCTAAGCAAGGGAATTTACCAACACCACCGTACCCGTTCCATACTATCTGTATGGATTTCATAGAACTAAACAAATGTGAAAATAAAAAATATTGTCTTGTCATTATAGATATGTTTTCCAATTGGGTGGAAGCTTTTCCGACCAAAAATCCAGATGCAGCTACTGTTGCAAAAGTCCTTGTTAAAGAAATTATTCCTAGATTTGGCATACCGGAAAAGATCTACAGTGACAATGGCACACACTTTGTGAATCAAACCATACAACAGTTGAGTCGATATTTCGGAATTTTCTTAAAGAACCATTGTGCATACCACCCCCAATCCGCAGGATTAGTAGAGAGGCATAATGGGGTTTTGAAAAACAAACTTAGAAAATTGATTAGTGAGACACAGAAGAACTGGGTGCACTGCCTGCCTCTGGCACTGTTGAGCATGAGAACTGTTCCAAATGCAAAGGGGTTAACTCCTTTTGAAATACTGTTTGGGAGGGCATATTATATACCATAGTGGAAACCTCTCATGCCTGCAGACCAGGAGGCTGACAGTTCACTTGCAGAGTATATTTGACGACTTTTAAGTAATAAACACCTTTTGCAGTTAAATTCTGTTTCAGATAAAGAACAAACCAGACCATCGGAAGCAGCAGTAGTCCCAGGCACGTGGGTCTGGGTGAAAGTTATCAAGAAAAGAAACTGGACCACACCGAAGTGGGAAGGGCCATACCAAGTGCTACTGTCAACACCCACCGCAGTCAAGATCGCAGAGCGAGCATCCTGGATTCATCTGACACACTGTAAATTGGTTAAAAACTTTGAACTGGACAAAAAACTTGTTACTGTTGCACAAGAACAAAATGACCAGATACGGAGCAAATAGAAATGCTGAACAACCTCAGAAGTATTGCATGATCATTCTGTTGGCAATACTGATAACATTAATCTTTTTGTTGTGGCCTTTCCTTTTTCCGGCCAGACGAGCTGAACTGAATAAACATGAATCATTCATAGACTGGCACCCGAACTTTAACACTTACCAAGCAATTAAATATGTGTATGCTGAAACTTTTAATGTTTCAAATTGCTGGATCTGCACAGCTATATTGACAGCATACGGGGGATTATTAATGACTGCTGTCCCCCTAGGGGTCAATGAGACCTGGGAAAATTTGCTTTTTGATACTACAACTGTAAAATCACAAGACAAAATAGCATTGTACCTGCCTGTTACACAAAAGGGAATTGTATGTTTTTACAAAAATGATACTGTTCAGGTAGGTTGGAGTAATTGTAATGTGACTATTCCTTACAAATGTTATACCAAAGCCAATAATGCAGGTTATATCTGTGATGCAAACTATGACTCATATCTCGAGTCGATTCATAAGTCTATTGATGAGATACAGCGTAATCCTGATAAGAAAATGTTTCATGCAGGGCAAGTGTATATTAATACTAAAGTAGAGAATTGTTATTTTGTTTGTGGGAAAAAGGCATACAAATGGTTACCTGAGAACTGGTCCGGCAGTTGTTTTTTGGGTTACCCGGTTCCGGCCATACGACATACTGCAGTTTTGCCTCAGGGAAGAATTTGAAATGTCAGAGAGGTCACCAAGAAAACTGGAAATCCAATCAGAAGGCCTGAAAATCCAGTGGGACGAATCGAAGCAGCAAACTGACACACATGGACTTGAGTGACACTATTATATCGTGGGCAGGTATAGCCCCTGCATATGGCGCAGTGAAATCGATTTGGGAGCTGAGAAAACTGTCCAAACTTCTTGAAGTAATGAGCAATGCAACTTTTTCTGCTCTCGAGTTAATGACTGATGAACTGAATGCTATGAGAACTGTGGTGCTTCAAAACCGCATGGCTCTTGACTTCACCCTAGTGGCGAAAGGTGGTACGTGCACTTTAATAAAAGAGGAGGGCTGTTTGTATATTCCTGACAACCAGCATGAAATAAACGACCATCTTGAGGTGATTCAGCAAGTGTCGACCATGACCAAACCAGGCCCAAACTCACTGACGGACTTTTTCCAGAATTTGTTTGGGGGGTGGGGTAGCATCCTAATGAACGTCCTGATTGCCATTTGTGTGGGATTACTCCTATTAGGAGTGTGTGTTTGCTGTGGTATTCCCTGCATGAAAAGATTGATCAAAGATTTTATAGACATGTCAGTTTCTGAGACTTTATATCAAAGTACTGAAATTGAAGAACTGCTGAAAAATGAAACACTTTCATAAGTTTTAAACTGAATGATTCTCTTAACTGCAAATTCTGAGTACAAAGAGGTTAGGAGAAGAAGCAATTGTTTATGCTTTTGAAAATAGAATAAAATGTATTAACGGGGGGAAATGTTAGAAGAATATGTATTAATGTATATGTTTAGTGCTTATTAGAAGCTAAAAGGGTTAACACATTATATTCTATTTTATGTACAGCTCAATTCTGCATGAGATTATAAGATGCTTTTCAAACTGCAGTATGCTTTCTGAAATTGCAAGATGCTCTCTGACCTAGTATTTGCTAGCACAGCAAAATTCATGTTTATGCCTTTTGGAAATGTACTGAGAAGCAGGTGATTATCTGCTGGGTCAGGAAAATGAATGAATAGTGAATGAATAGAACAATACTGTTTTCTATAATGTGATTAAATATGAACAATCAGCCCTGTTCATGTTATGAGAACATGCACAGCTGCGGAAAAGAAGAGATACATCAGACAAAAGACTGCTTGAAGAAATGAACTGTAATCTGTACTTGCTTTGTGCTCGAATTAGCCATAGTACCTTGAATGGTAACATTGCATAGTAAAAGTTGTATCTGACCGGTGGTCATCAAGGCCACGTTGTTTTTCTTAGGAAGTTTTTTTGTAAACTTGATATGCCAGCAGAAAATCATGGACAAACAGCTGCTGAGAAATAATATTGAAAGAACTTGTGATTTATTATATCAGCTTAGTAGGCAATACCTTGTAAGAAATGTATAAAAATAGTTTCACTTCCTGATTCTAGTTAGACAAACTCTGTATTAGCACATTTTTGTCTCCTTGCTGCAAGATTAAAGTGCCTTAACCTAAACCTGCCATGTGTTGATCATTTTGAAGTTACTTTTCCTTTGACAGTGCCACATTCAATGAACACAGCAACATGGCAATCCTGCTGGCTGACAAATTCATCTCAAATTTTACCCCCAACTCTTCCCTTACTTCCCTCATGGTATACCTACTATACAGTATACCTCCTCAGTTATTAACAGGGAGCAGGTCCTGATCTGATAGTGCTCACAAAGGCTAAAAACACAACTTTAGTTGGCCCCAAAATATTTAAGGATGCTTCCTAAAGCAGCTTGCAACATGATGTATCAGGACCACTTTAGTCACTTTTCAACTATAGCCTGAAAACAGGCTTTATACCTTGATAATAAAGGACTGTAATGCTTATCCCAATATACAAGGGTGGACCATCAACTGACCCCAGGAACTACAGACCAATTAGACTGACTAGTCTAATATGCAAAGCCATGGAATCAATTATCATGGAAAAGATCAACAAAGGCATAAGCAACCTTCTGACACTGGACCCAATCCAGTTTGTCATTGTCAAGGGAAGGTCATGCTTAGTAAACCTGGTATACTTCTTTGAGAAAGTCGATACGGCAAAGGATAAGGAAAAAATGGTGCTCACCACCAATCTGGAAATGGCTAAGGTATTCAGTAAGATACCTCTCTCATGTATAGTAGACAAACTCATCAAACTGGTGATAAACCCATATGTAACTCATTGGATTGCTAGCTAGCTCACAGACAGGATCCAGGAAGTCAGGATTACTAATACCACCTCCACTATGAGACCAGTCACCAGTGAGATACCTGAGAGCCCCATGCTGGGACCACTCGTATTTTGCATCTACTTCTAAGAGGTAAAGGCTAATGTTGAGGGCCTTTGGCTGACAAAGTTAGAAGATGACTGCAAATTAGGATCTGTCATAGATTTCTTCCATGAATCAAACATCTTAAAAAAGGGTTTAACACAAACAAGTGATTGGTGCTCAAGTCATGGACTAAAACTCATTGCCAAAAAATGCATTATAGTGCCTTCTGGGAAAACTGCCACCCAAGCTATCACACTACTTAACAGCTGACCCAGTAGTCAAGGATCTGGGACCATATGTAGACAGTAATCTGGTCATTGACCAACATGTGGTCTAGGTAGTAAGAAAATAATTCTATGTCACCAACTTTTAAGGACATGGCATCCAAGACTGAGGAAATCATAGTGGTACTTTATTTGGCCTTTATGAGACCCATCATTGAGTATAATGACCCCTTCAACATATACCTGATCAGGCATATGCAGCAGTTGGAATGTATCCAAAAAAGTTCCTTACAGGAAACATTGCCCAATGTTTCCTGGAATTCATTAATTCCAATGCCCTGAACCAGCTCATTCTTACCCCTACTAGAGGTAACAACATCCTTGACCAGGTCATTACTAACATCGGCGACCGTTGCTCTACATCAATAGTCAACTCATCCATGGTTAGATCTGACCACAAACTAATCACCTTGGAAATCCACATCCCTCTCCCATGAAAAACTTCTACAAAGCTAACCTTGGGCTCCTAAAAACAGGAAGCTAACTTCATGACACCCAAGCAAATGGAGAATTGCATGACCACCAAATCATACATCAATGACCTGTATGAACATGCACACAAATGCATGGATCTCGCCATACCCAATAGAACTGAGACGGTCTCTTCCAAAAAAAGAAAGCCAATCTGGTGGTCCCCTGCCATAGACAAACTCTACAACAGAAGGAGGAAACTGATGTGGAATAAGGTGAAGTCCCAAGACTAGAAAAAATCCCTTATTAGCCTCAACAAAATGTTGAGATCCCTCATCAAATCCTCTAAAGCTAGCTATGAAAACAGAATTGCAGCAGATAGTAAAGACAACCATAAGGCCTTCTATAGTTATGTAGAGAATCTCCACAGCAATACTCAGGTTTGCTCTGAGCTACTGCACAATGGTACCTCCTATACCGAGCCAATAGATATTGCCAAAATACTAGCCGACAGATTCAGTGCCAGATTTACCCCTCTCCCCCCAAAGGACCAATGACAATACCAGTAGTTTGCCAGGCACCCAGTATTACTGCTGCCCAGGTTAAAACAGCACTGCCCAAGCCAGGAATACAGCTTCTATGGGACCTGACAATATCCTTGACTGTGTTCTATGTGAACTACAGAGTGAACTGGCATCTCACCTGTGTGGCCTGTTCAATCACAGCCTCACCTCAGGCTTTGTCCCTACCAAATGGCATACAGTCATCCCTCTCCACAAAGGAGAAGCAACTACAGACCCTAGGAACTATCGTCCCATTAGCGTGATGAGTCTGATATGCAAAGCTATGGAATGCATCATCATGGACCTAATAAACAAAGATATAGGGAATCTCCATACTCTGGATCCCACACAGTTTGGTTTTGTGAAGGGAAGATCATGCCTGCTCAACTTGGTCGACTTTTTTGAGTCAGTCATCAGAGCTGTAGATGAAGGCAAGGTGGTTCATACAGCCTACCTTAATCTGGCCAAGGCCTTTGATACCATTCCCTACTCAGGAATGGAATCAAACACCATAGACATGCCCTTGCATCATTCTACCCGACATTAGTTCCCAATGCCACTATCAAGTAGAGCCACTGGAATGATCCCCGGGGTGAACTTTCTACTTCCCATCCACTCATCAAGATTTTTCTTGAAGAGGGCCACTGAGATGCTCTGCTTGACATGTATGGGAATTCTATTCCAGAGCATGGGCAGTCTCTGGGTTATGAACCTGTCCCTCCAGCATGTTCTGTTGATTGTGGTAATAACACTGAGGTCTCTGGAGTGTGTGGTGTAGAGGGATAGAGATTCAATAGATGCAACATTTCTAGCAGAGCTAGGTCAGACTTGGCTTTGTAAGTCAAGCAGAGATTGCCTCTTAATAGATGATATGAGACAGAGAATAGCTGGAGTTTTTTGAGTCTGTCCAAGTAGGACATGTGTTTAAGACCTAGGATCCTCTTCATGAAGTACTTTTGTGGCCTTTCCAGCTGTTACATGTGTCTAGTGATGTATATGCCAAATGAGGCATTATACTCAATGACTGGCCTAATGATGGAAGAGTAAAGAGAGATGATGACCTCTTTCTTCCTGGACGCAAAACCCTTACTAATGAGATGTTCCACATAGAAGGACTTTCTGACCACAGTGGCAACGTGGTCTGCAAAGGCGATGTTGCTGTCAACCTGTGTCCCCAAATATTTTACAATGCCTTCAGTGTTCAGTGGGCTCCCATAGATGTGGTAATTAGTGGGAACTGAGTTTTTTCCAAAGGGGATGATGACACATTTTTTGGCATTAAGCTTAAGGCCATGGTTTCAACACCAGTCATTGGTCTCAGTGAGGCCTTTTTGCAGGATGTCTACATCACTTGAGGAGTTAATAATAGCTCCAAGCTTGCAGTCATCTTTGAACGTGGTCAGCCAGAGTCCCTCTGTGTTGGCCTAGACTTCTGAGAAGTAGATGCCAAACAGGAGAGAACCTAGGGCCGATCCCTGTAGGACTCCATTCATGACTGGTTGGCAGTCTGACTTGGAGTCCGCTACTTTCACACTGTGGGTTCTATCTGTGAGCCAATTTGCAACCTACCTAGTGATATGGGGGTTGATGCCTAGTTTGGTGAGTTTATCAATAAGTTCTGAGTGGGAAATGGTATCAAAGGCCTAGGCCAGATTGAGGTAGGCTGTATGAATTGCCTTGTCTTCATCCACAGCTGTGGTGACTGACTCACAGAAGTCAACCAGGTTGAGCAGGCATGATCTACCTTTCACAAAACCAAATTGCCTGGGATCTAGAGCTTGGAGATGCCCTATATTCTTGTTAATTGGATCCATGATGATGCACTCCATAACTTTACATATCAGACTTGTCAGGCTAATGGGGTGATAATTCCCAGGGTCTCTAGTCAGTCCCCCTTTATGGAGAGGGATGACTGTAGCAGTGTCCCATTCATTAGGGACAAAGCCAGAAGTGAGGCTGTGATTGAACATGGCTCACAGATGTGGTGCCACTTCACTTTGTAGTTCATGTAGAAGACATCCAGGGATATTGTTGGATCCCATAGAAGCTGTATTCTTGGCCTTGGACAATGCAGCTTTAACCTGTGCTGCAGTTATGCTGGGTGCCTGACATTCTTCCGGTATTGTGATTGGTCCTTTGGTGGGGTGGGGTAAAGTTGGCACTGAATCTGTCGGCAGGTATGTTGGCAATATCTGTTGGCTCAGTATAGGAGGTACCAGTGTACAGTAACTCAGAGCAAACCTGGGTATTGCCATGGAGATTCTTGATATAACTATAGAAGGCTTTGTGGTTGTTTTTAGTGTCTGCCAGAATTCTGCCTTTATAGATGGGTTTAGAGGTTTTGATGACTGAACTCAACATTTTGTTGAGGCTAATAAGGGAGTTTTTCCAGTTTTGGGACTTCACCTTTTTCTGCAACATTTTCTTACTTCTTTTGTAGAGTTTATTAATGGCAGGGGACCACCAGACTGGCTTCCTTTTTTTTTGAGGACAGTGTCTTGGTTCTGTTGGGTGTGGGCACAAAGCACTCTAGTTTTGATTATAGCAAAGTGAAACTGACATATAGATTTATATATAAAGTGAAGTGAAAGAAGAAAAAAAATTACTGATGCAGTAAAAATACGTGACCTTCAAGTCATTTGAAAAAAATAAAGATTACCATATTACTGCAGAGAACCTAGAACATCTATACACAATTTAAAAAGTAATGATTTAGTAACTCACTTTTGTTTGCCATGTCAATAAAACTATTCCTTTAAGAAAAAGATGTAAAAAAATAACAATGTGACACAGTTGTTTGTTAAAACCAGACGTGACGATAATGGCAGTTTTATATAGAATGACCTTACCGGGTAGTTGGGTTTGATTATTGTGATGTCACACACTGGAGGGTGTGGTTCCATTACTGTGAACCACAGTTCTGTACTTACATTCTTCATTTTGGTACAGGCACTTCACAAGATGTCAGCAACTCCAAACTGGTCTGATCAGGACACTAAAATCATGGTCTATGACTTGCATCAGTCATACTTGGACAAGACTGAAAGAGCAGTGCCTGGCATGGAGTGGAAAAAGGTTGCCTTCTGGCAAGAGTCAGGAGACCAATAACCAAATGAATAGTTGCACAAGTGCAGTCCACAAGAAAAACACTGAAATTCAAAGTGGAAGGAACTGCACACAATGGAGGATAAATGGATTTCAGCATCACACTTTAATGAACAATCAAATTGAGCGCTTTCATCTCTGACAAACTGGGGACTTCATCAGAATCAACTGCAGGAGACCTAGGTCTCAGAATCCCTGATGGTCCTGATTGAGTACAATATGCCTCTGTAGAGATTTAATATTCAAAATAAATGTGCAACTGAGTTCAACACTAGAATAATCCTCATCCTCATCCTCAACATGGGTCAATTTGGTCTGGTCCTCAGTGCCATCGCAGCTATGATGACTTGCAAAGACACAATCCTAACCAGCTGGTTGAGTGGGTTGACCAGGCGAAGCCACGAAGAAGTATTTTAATATTTTATTTTTACATCCTACCAAAAATAGGTTTTAAAACCATGCTATGTAACTGCTGTTTATATATATATATATATATATATACATATATATATATATATATATATATATATATATATATATATATATATATATATATATATATATATATATATATAAATTCAAGAAGAAATGTATGTGTAAGTGGAAATATGTATCTACCTGTAATCCAAAATTATGGGTAGGCTTAATACAGCTGCAACAGAAATGCATCTATATAGAAATACGGCATGTTTATGTGCAGAATTGCTTTTATGTATAACTACAAATGAATATGTATGAATAAAATTTATGTTCGTGTCCATTTATAAAAGTGTAAACATTTACAACTATACATATACATATAAAGGTATATGCAGCTTTAAAAATTATTTGGTTCATGTAAGCCACAAACTGTTTAGTAATATGATACTTTTATAAGACAGAGACATATTAACTGCTGGTATAAGATGGCTGATGTCAGAGTTCCATCACACCCTAGGCAGAGAGAGTTTGTGAGTTCAAATAGCAACTGAATGACTAACACAATGGTAAGTTTGAAATGCCCTATCCAATGTGTTAATTCCGGAATTTAAAAGTGTATTATTTGCACCAACTTTACATAACATGCCTTAGAAATGCAGATAAGGTATGCAATGCTTAGTTCAAAGCAATTATTTTAATGGAAGTAGTTGTAAAAGTTGAGGAAAATTCCCATTCCCAAAAGAGGCAAGTTGTACACAAATATCAAATGTAACAACATTATTGTCTTGCTCCTAAAGCATTTTTTATACAGGTAAATCACTCTTAAACAAAAGAAAGTACTTATTTCACCTAAATTCCCTTGAGTACCCATTTCCCTATAGATCCTTTCTGACTCAGTTACACAGCAATCTTTTTCACTATTCTAGCATGTCGAAGGTTCAGTTGCTGGCATCCTCTCCTGTTCAGCTGGTGAATCTGGGAATCTTGAGGCAATGTTACAATTGCCTCATGTACACAGACAACCCTCTCCTCCTCCCAACAAATACAAATATATGCGAGAGATGCAACTATATAGCCAAACTGGAGGCTGAGCTCTCTCAATTCAGTACTGGCAAGACCAGGCAGGAGGAGAAGGTAACCACGCACACCACAAATCCAGTCTCACATAGAACTATCACAACTGCAAACCAAACACATCATCATCATTCTCTTTTCTTTTTTTTCCGTTAGAGGAACAGCATCGGATCTCTTTCCATTTCTTCCTATCCTCTGCATCTTGCTCTGTCACACCGCCTGCATGTCCTCTCACCACTCCCATAAACCGCCTGCATGTCCTCTCTCACACCACCACTTATCTTAGGCCTTCTATTCCTCTTACCTGGCAGCTCCATCCTTAGCATCTTTTTCCAATATACCCATCATCCCCTCCTCAGCACATGTCCAACCAGCAATCTCGTCTCTCTTGCTTTGTCTCCAAACTGTCCAACAGGCTGCTGACCCTCTACTATACTGATTCCTAATCCATCCATCCTAGTCACACCGATTGCAAATCTTAACATCTTTAACTCTGCCACATCCAGCTCCGACCTGCCTTTTTTGTCAAATGCACTGTCTCAACCATGTAACAACATAGCTGCTACTACACTCACTCTTGTAGACCTTCCCTTTCTCTTACCGCATCACGCCTGTCACAAATCACTTCTCCATCCATTCCACCCTGCCTGTACTCTCTTCTTCACCTCCACATTCACCATTACTCTGAACTGTTGATCCCAAGTACTTAAACTCGTCACCACCTTTAACTCTACTCCCCTGCATCCTCACCATTCCTCTACCCTAAAGTCTCCTCAACCTGATTCCTACTCTTACTACAGATCACAATGTCATCTGCAAACATCATAGTCCACGGGGCCTGTCTGATCTCATCTGCAGTCCTCACCACTGTCACACTACCCTCGTACACATATCCTACACTCTTCTGTGCTTCTCTGCTTCTGACCTTCTCTGTATTTCTCCATACCTCCCTCTTAACCTTTGCTTCCACTACTCTTTCCTTCATAAACCAAACACATAAACACACAAAACCTACTCGTAGGCGCTGATTAAAAATCTACCAAAACAACAGAGGCCTCCAAAGCAGACACCCAAGCAACCGCCACCTCAAGACATAGCACATGCAACAGATAGTTCACAAAGTCAGTGTGCTAAACAGAAAACAGCCCTTAAGGCCAAACAACATACCAGACACACTTGTAATAGGTGACTCCATAGTCAGACACACTGACGTCCCGCTCACCAGACTGAACAAGGAAAAGGTCACAGTAAGCTGCCTGTCGGGAGCTAGAATCCGCCACATAACACAAGCACTCAGGTCACTCCACAGCAAGTACAAATATGACTCAGTCATTGTACATGCCGGTGTGAATGACCTGAGATGTACCTCCCTGGACTACATGAAAAGAGACATAGAAGAGCTCTCTGATTATGTAGCCCAGGCCGGTATGACCCTGACCCTGAGCAGCATCTTACCCTCACCAAGAATGATGCCACAGTACAAAGACAAAATGATCAGTTTTAACAATTGGCTTAAATACTGGTGTCATTCAAAGGGGATCCAATGTCTGTCTGCTTGGGATGACATGCTCGACAAGCCACGCTGCTTCACAAGGGATGGCTTGCACCTGTCACCTCTGGGCTTCCGGATATTGGCCAAGGCTCTTGCCACCCCCATAGTGCCTTTTTTAGGCAAGGCTCAAATGACAAACCTACCTCCTAGAAAACACAAGTGGAAAAAAATAAGGGTAATGCTGCTCAATGCCAGAAGTCTAAACCTCAAGATGCACGCCCTCGAAGCCCTCCTCAGTATGGAGAACATTGATGTCTGTGCAGTGACTGAAACCTGGTTCAAGGCTCCTGAGAGCACCCCAGCACTATCAGGTTTTACCTCATATCATGCTTTCTGGCCCCAAAACTTGGACCGAACCACAAAAGGAGGGGAGTATCCATATTCATCAAAGATACCCACACCTCCAGGTTAGTGGCAATGCACGAAGCATCGGAGACCATCCAGGTGCAACTAACCATAGGCAAAACTGCCTTACAATTTGTAGCATGCTACAGACCACCCTCTCAAACTCAGGAAACCCACACAGCCTTCCTGAAGACACTGGAGAGTATGAATGTCTCTCCAAATACCATCATATTGGGAGACTTCAACTACCCAAACATAGACTGGGTACATTACTCAAGCCCAAACACCCTAGCCCAAAGGTTCCTAGAATTCATAAACTCAAATGCAATGGAACAACTAGTCACCATTCCCACAAGAGGAGACAATATACTAGACCTGATCATCACAAACATGGGGACAAAATGCTCCTCACCGGAAGTATATCCCTCATTGGTAAGATCAGACCATAAATTAATCTCACTAGAAATCCACATCCCGCCCCCACCCCCTGCACAAAAGACCACAGTGAAGAACTTCTCAAAAGCCAACTTCACACTTCTTAAGACTGAAGTGTTATCCTTCAAGGTCCCTGGGACAGTGGAAACCACAACCCACACTGCTGAATCCTTTGCAAATGTCTTCTATGGGCACCTTCAAGAATGCATGGATCATGCAATCCCAAATAAAACCAAGACCCATTCCCCCAAAGGCAGGCGCCTGGTCTGGTGGACCCCAGCCATAAACAAACTTTACAACAGAAGGAGGAAGCTACTACATGACAGAGCAAAATCCCTAAATGGGAAGGCATCTCTGATCAGTACTAGCAAAAAACTATGATCACTCATAAAATCATCCAAGGCCAACTTTGAGAGAAAAATCGTAAAAGACACAAAAGACAATCACAAGGCCTTCTTTAGCTATGTTAGAAACTTGGGTGGAAACTCCCAGATATGCTCAGAGTTAGTCCAAAATGACAATAAATACACTGAACCCACTGACATTGCCAACATTCTGGCAGATAGGTTCAGTGCAAATTTCTCCTCCCCCCCCCACCAAAAGGAGAAATAACTATCCCAGCAGAGTGTAGCCTCCCTAACATCTCAGATGCCCAGGTGAGAGCCGCCCTCTCTAAAGCTAAAAACACAGCATCAATGGGACTGGACGGTGTCCCGGGCTGTGTGCTACATGAACTCCAAGAGGAACTAAACCCAAACATAAGGCTGCTGTTTAATCTTAGCCTTACTACAGGATACGTACCCAAAGAGTGGCGTACGGCAACAGTGGTCCCACTTCACAAAGGCGGTGCTTCTACGGACCCTGGAAATTACCGCCCTATAAGCTTGACGAGCCTGGTCTGCAAAGCTATGGAGAGGATCATTATGGAACTCATAAACAAAGACATTGGGGACCTACAGACATTGGATCCTACCCAATTTGGCTTTGTCAAGGGCAGATCCTGTCTTTTGAACTTGGTCGACTTTTTTGAAACCGTCACTAAGGCCATTGATGAAGCTAAAGCAGTTCACACAGCCTACCTTGACCTTGCAAAAACCTTTGACACAATACCACACTCGGGCATCATAGACAAACTCACCAGCTTAAATGTAAATCCATATGTCACGAGATGGGTTGCAAACTGGCTCAAGGACAGAACCCACAGGGTCAGAGTTGCTGGAGCTATGTCAGACTCTAAGCCAGTCACAAGCGGTGTTCCACAGGGCTCAGTCCTGGGACCCCTCTTGTTTGGCATTTATTTTTCTGAGGTACAGGCAAACATAGGAGGATTGTGGCTGACAAAATTCGCAGATGACTGCAAACTGGGCACCATAATTGATACTCCAGCAGACACAAACATCCTTCAGAGAGGACTCATAGAAACGGATAATTGGTGCCAGAGCCATGGCCTTAAGCTTAACGCCAAAAAATGTATAGTCATACCCTTTGGGAAAAACAAGGTACCCACAAATTACCACATAGGTGGTAATCCATTAAGTACGGAAGAGGTAATCAGGGACCTAGGGACCCAGGTTGACAGTAACCTCTCATTTGACACTCACATTGCCAAAGTGGTTAGGAAGACCTTCTATATTGCCCACCTTATCATGAAGGGTTTCACATCTAGATCAAGAGAGGTCATTGTGCCCCTGTACTCATCTCTTATTAGGCCAATGATTGAGTACAATGCCCCATTTGGGATGTATGTTACCCGACACCTGCAGCAGTTGGAAAGACCCCAAAAGTTCCTCACCAAGAGGATAAAGGGTCTTAAACATATGTCATATGCTGCCTGACTGAAAAAACTCCAGCTCTATTCAGTCGCATACCGCCTACTCAGAGGTGACCTGGGCCTAACGTACAAGGCCATGTCCAATCCGTAATTAATGGACATGATCCACCTCAAAAAATCCAAATCCATCAGAGCCACGAGAGCAAGAGACTTAAACCTCAACACAGAAATAAATAGGACGTGCTGGAGGGACAGATTCATAACCCAGAGGCTCCCTACACTCTGGAACAGAATCCCAGTCCATGTTAGGCAGAGCCCCTCACTAACTCTATTCAAGAGAAGTCTTGACGAGTGGATGGGAGATCGTAGGTTTACCCCAGGAGTCATCTCTGTGTCACTACTAGACAGAGGCACAGTAAACTAAACCCTAAATGGGCGTAGTATTCTCATCCTAAGGGGTGGTGAAAGCCACACACACTCTGGCTAGGCTTATAAATGCCCTAGGGCAGATAGCCTAGTACGAACCTATGAACCTATTTATTTTACAGGAAACAAGAAATATATAGTATTGTGGATTCAGAAGAAAAACTTTATGAAATTCTGTGCTTTGTTTCTTTGCTTTGCTGCTTAGTTAATGTATGTAATGGAGATAGATTCAGTATGAATGCATACAGAAATAAGCACACAGATTCAGTACAAGTGCAAGAATACATTCAGTGTTTTGCTGATTAATAAATATGATTATATAATAAAGATGTGAACACATATCCATGTTAAGTAAGCAACCATTCTGTGTGTCTTCTATAAGTAGCAGGTGAAGAGATTTCATATAACCAGTCATAGGAACAAAGATGCCTTAAGAGACTGACTGAATATGCTCATGAGTATGCAAATATAATTTTGAAATATCATTGAATGATTTCTTTCCAAGAGAACTCAAGGCAAAAATAGCCTGTACTACACTGATTGCATAAAGGCTCTGTCACTGTAATCAGTCTCCTACAGGCTACTGAGCGGGGATCTATGCTTGGCTAACAAGGCTTCCAGAGACCCATCCCTGATGGATATGCTGTGCATGTGCAAAACAAACAGCATCAGAAACACTAGAACCAGGGATCTGAAGTTTGCATGTTACATAAATAGAATATGTTGGAGGGACAGATATGTGTCCCAAAGGATCCCAACACTGTGGAATGGATTGTCTATCCTTGCAAAGCAGAGTTCATTCATGACACTATTCAAATGAAACCTTGACAATTAGATGAGAAATTGTAAATTTGCCCCCAGTGTGTCCCTCATGTCCCTTATGGACAGAGGCCATCAATATTTTTTTTTTATCCTAATACCCCCTATATAATAACATGCCCGCCAGAACAGACACCAATGATACTCTGGGTTCCAAATGGTTTAGGGTGCAAGGCTGGGATTGTAAGGACCCTAGTCAACATTAGCCTAGTAACAACCTATGAAACTATGTAGTGGCACTTGCATTAAGTACTGTGTCCTCTAGACTGCATAGCTAGATATGTAAGGTGTAGAACAGACTGTGTGTGTGTGTGTGTGTGTGTGTGTGTGTGTGTGTGTGTGTGTGTGTGTGTGTGTGTGTGTGTGTGTGTGTGTGTGTGTGTGTGTGTGTGTGTGTGTGTGTGTGTGTGTAACTTTAAGAAGCATTTCCAGATATAGGAACGTGTGTGCCTGTGTAACGTTAAGAAGCATTTCCAGATACAGGCACATGCATATAAATAGTGAGCATGTGCAGGCTGCAGTGCCATTTTGAGAGAACAGCCAGAGTGTTAACATGTACAAGTGCAGCAGTCAGTCTGTTTATAAGTTTATTTAAGTTTAAGTTACTAAGCCTCAGTCCTCATGTGTTTGTATGTAATAAAGCTGCTTGAACCAAACCCACAACTGTTTGTCTGTTTTATCTTCAGCAAATGAGAACATGGTGTCAGAACCAGGATTGAGCATGCAACTTCTTCTAACCATGAGGTGCAGATTTGCCGATGAAGGTATATTGAGCAGGTTGGGTGATGCAGTGCTCAAATGATCAAAAAGGGCCAGAAACGAACTTCAAGTAACCAAAACTTGCACAAATGATTTATTTTGAAAAGGAAATAAAACGGAACATTTGTAAGGCACAAAACACATTTCCCCGGATTCTGCATGATTGCACGGCATGCAGGATTAGTGCAGGAGCTCTAGCAGGCAATATGTCTGCAGTGCGATCCAGGAACACCCTGCAGGGGTGTGCACAAGCGCTCCTGCACTAGTCCTGCATGGACTAAGCCCCTGTATGCAAAGCACCCCATTTGCAGGAGAAATCCATGAAAATTAGGTGAATGTGCGATCCAGGAAGCTTGAAACCGGCTGTGCAGGACTAGTGCAATCTGCAGAAATGTACTCGGTTAGTAACCGAGTACATTTCGGAAAAATACAAAACAGAGCTGTGACAGCTCCAAATAAAGGCTGCATATCAGTCAGGAAGCATGCCACTGCAAACAGCTTAAAAAATTTAAAAATCAACTTTTTTTTTTGCCGATCTCAGCTGTTTAAGCGTAGGGCAAATGGGATTGGGGGGAAATAATAAAATAAACCTAAAATAAGCATTCTAACTAAAATCACTATTCCGCCATGAAAGTCAATGGCAGGCAGAAGACAACATGGCCAGTGAGTAGTGGTTGCTAAGGGGGGAGGCTCAGTGTGAGACATGTAACTATGCATTAGTAGGCAGTCCTATGCAAATGAGGGGAATGATAGTGAATCCCAATTTTCCCCAGCATGCTAGTCAGGTCCTAACAGTGTAAGAGTAGGAATAGCTTGGTGCAAACCTAGGAGTTAGCTGACATCATTGGGGGGGTGTCAGGCATATTGTAAGCAGACTGGAACCCTGTGGCTCAGGTTTGCTCCTAGCTAAGCACAGCTAAGCATGGGGGTGTGTCTGACGCTGCCTAGCACTCTTTACATTGCCTAAGTGTGAGTGCGCACTGCACACCATGTTTTAAAGGTTTAAAAAAAAGTTAAACCAGGAAATAGCAGCTCTGTGCACATTTGAGCACTGTGTTTGCACGGCGCATCCTTGGGCTTCAACAGGAAAGCAATGGAAAGGGAAAACAGCAGTAGAAAGTTAATCTAGGAGAACTAGCATAGCTGGCAGGTCTAATGTATCAGAATCAGCGAATTACACAGGCAGCAGACTATCTCAGCCCAGAACACTACTATAAATTATGCAAACACCTTCTCCTCTGGTTTTTCCCACACTGTACACCACCGGTGTAAACAAGCAGGGAACTTTTAACAATCAAAACAACAAAATTATAGGGGCTGTAATAGCTATTATACAACTTGTGGAAGAGGCTGAGGGTGGTGAGGATGTGAATGCTGTCGACCAACCCACAGTGATTTGACGGAGAAGAGTGTACAGACCAGGGTAACCTATCAGGGTCTACATGAGCTGGAGATAGTGGAGTGCTATAGGGTGGACAGGGACCTCCTACAGCAAATTGTTGAGCTGTGCCAGCCACGCCTGACACACAGAATTAACAGAGGGGAACCCATCCCAGTGAATACCAAGGTATGTGGAGGCCTAAGAATACTAGCTACAGGTACCTTCCAAAGGCTAACTGGGGATATGATGAGGATCTCACAGGCATCAGCATCCAGGGTGCTCCACCAGTTCCTGAATGCCATGTCAGCACATCGGTGAGCACGTATATTTCCCCAACACCTGTGAGGTGTTGGCCAGCAATATGCAACTGTTCCACTAAACAGCAGAATACCCTGAGGTAGTGGGTGCTATAGACTGCATGCACATATGCAACAAACCACCACCCAGTGAGTGGAGTAGGGTCTACATCAACCTCAAGGGCTTCTTCTCCATCAACTGCCAGGTCATGTGTGATGCCCAGGGCATAATAATGAATGTGTGTTTGCTGCCCTGGAAGCTATCACGATTCCCACATCTGGCATCTGACACAGCTGTACCAGAGATTTTCCAATGGGGACATCCCTCATGATCACCTAGTGGGGGATGCTGTATACGCACTGGAGCTGTGGCTGATGACACCCATCAGAAATGCACACACACCTGAACAAAAACTCCATAATGAGGAACACGCACAGACCAGAATTGTATTAGAGCATGTGTTTGGGATGCTCAAGTCACAGTTCCGGTACCTGGACACATCTGGTATATGTACCATGCTACACAATATGATTCCTGCGGAAACAGCTGCAGCAGGAACAGCACGGGGAAGGGCCACACAGCTCCCCACCACTGCCAAGACCTGCACAGGCACAGAGTGACTCAGAGGAGGAACAACCTGAGCCTACCCCAGTAGGCAAAAGGAGGCATGCCCAGTATGCCCTGGCCTTGACAAAGAGGCAATGCATGGCACATACACTGACACAGGAGGGGCCAAGGGAATAACACCTCTCTCTGACTCTCACATACAGTAAAAGGGATGCCAAACATGACACTACCTGTGTTTAACCATGTGTAGGGAGTGTACTATGTGCATCCGACATAGGCAGCCCTGCAGCACCACCCTCAATACTGGGACACCCACAATATAAGTGACTCACATTTGCCAGTCATGGGAGTTCACATACCCAACAACAGGCACAGCCAGCAGGACAGGTGTAGACAAACACAAAGGCTGTGCTATGAGCTCTGAATGATGCATATGGGTACCCCCCCCCCAGGCCTACACAGACAGAGTACAGCAGGTCAGGCAGTGGGACATTAGTTCAGAAGGGTAGGAAGTCAGAAAATAACATGTAGGTAAATCAAAGCTAAGATTTATAGTACACTGGTATGCCTCTAGTCAACATGATAGCTTAGAATACAGAATGAAATGGAGTACCTGACATACCAGTACAGTCATAGTAAATGTGTGCAAGTGTCAGGTGTGCTCCCTCCATCCTACATAGTAATGTAGTAACAGTCAGATGTGCCCCCACAATCCTGTGTAGACATGTAGAAATAGTCAGGTGTGCCCCCCATCCTACGTAGAAATGTAGTAACAGTCAGGTGTGCCCCCCCATTCCTGTGTAGAAATGTAGAAATAGCCAGGTGTGCCCCCCATCCTATGTAGAAATGTAGTAACAGTCAGGTGTGCCCCCCAATCCTGTGTAGACATGTAAATAGTCAGGTGTGCCCCCATCCTATGTAGAAATGTAGTAACACTCAATGCCAAATGCTCAACAAATATCCTGCAGAAACAGTATGCTACCTGTAGGTGTACAACACAAAGGTCTGCACTGCAGTACAAACTACCCGGACTCAATCCATACATTTAATACAGACGGTCATACTGGTCATGCTCACACACTTAAACAAATGAAGGCCATGTCTGCAAACACCAGTGGACCAGGCATATCTGACAGTCACAGATGTTAGTGCAGATACTCCTCAGTATGCACCACTCACACTTTGCACACACACACTGGATAGGAATAAAGACATATATCTAAGGACAACACACTATAATAAGCCAAAGGTAGATGTACATAGATGTGTGGAAGAGGGTGACTGTGACAAGGAGCCATTCAGGCCTGTCCCACCCAGCACACAGCCAAAGGGCCACAACCACATGAGGTTCAGATGTCACTCACTGTAGATACTAGCCACCAGTATCTGTCAGCATTACAGACTATGTGTTGCTGTGCAACATGACTGTACAAGGAAGTAGTCATCTAGCAGCTGTATACACTTACCTGTAACATATGACCCTGTGTGTGCCCACATGTGGTGTGTCAACCTCTAGATGAATGGGTTATGGCCCAAGCACACACACTGCCCTCCCCATAGTCCTACTATGACAAGCCTGCTGAGATCATCCACTGTGAAATAGACCTTTGGGAGAATTGTAGCCCAGTAATCTCCATGGAGCATCTTATAACTGCATACTGCTGTAATGTGATAAACTAGGTAGGTAGGAGTTCCAATCCCAGACATGAGAACTGTGTGTGTGTGTGTGTGTGTGTGTGTGTGTGTGTGTGTGTGTGTGTGTGTGTGTGTGTGTGTGTGTGTGTCTGTCTCTGTGTAGAGAGCAATGCTTTTTAGGGTAGTCACACACCCAACATTTCAAATGCTCTACTTTGGTAAGGCTGCTGATGTCATCCACCTAGAAATACATCTCTGAGAAGGTTGTAGTGCAGTAATCTCAGTAGCAATCCCATAACTGCGTACCCCTGTAGTTTGATAAAATAGTTAGGTAGGAGTTCTAATCCCAAACTTGGCAAGTGTGTGTGTGTGTGTGTGTGTGTGTGTGTGTGTGTGTGTGTGTGTGTGTGTGTGTGTGTGTGTCTCTGTCTGTGTAGAGAACAATGCCTTTTAGGATACTCACACTCCCTACAATTCAAATGCTGTATGTTGGTAAGGCTGCTGATGTCATCCACCTAGAAATAAACCTCTGGGAAGGTTGTAGCCCAGTAATCTCTGTAGCACATTCCATAACTGTGTACAGCTGTAGTGTGATAAAATAGGTAGGAGTGTTAATCCCAGACTTCGCAGTTTTGTGTGTGTGTGTGTGTGTGTGTGTGTGTGTGTGTGTGTGTGTGTGTAGATAGCAATGCATTTTAGGCAAGTCACACTCAATACAATTCAAAGGCCCTACTTTGGCAATTCTGCTGATATCATTCACTGTGAAATACACCTTTGGGGAAGGGGCACTCCATCAATCCCCATGGTGTGTTGTATAACAGCTTCATGCTGTAGTGTGATATTGAACTCTGGTAGTGGTTTTATTCCCACACATGGCAGTTGTGGACATTTTTTATGTGTTTCTATGTCTGTGTAGGGAGCAATACATTTTAGGCTAGTCACACTCAATATAATTAAAATGCTCTACTTTGGCACTCCTGCTGATGTCACTCACTGTGAAATACACCTTTGGGGAACGAGTACTCCAATAATCTCCATGACGTGTCCTATAGCGGCATACTGCTGTAGTGTAATATACGATTTATATAGGAGTTCTAATTCCAGACATGACAGGTGTGTGTGTGTGTGTGTGTGTGTGTGTGTGTGTGTGTGTGTGTGTGTGTGTGTGTGTGTGTGTGTGTGTGTGTGTGTGTGTATATCTGTGTTTGCCATTCTTAACATGTGTGGAGGTGGGTGTTGGTGTGCAATGACTGGACTCAATGTGGAGTGGGTTTTGCAAACATCTTATATGGTGGACCAAGTATATTTCACAATGCCCATCGTACAGGGATAACAGATGTGAAATATCTGAGATGCTGGGGTGCAAATCCATACCCCTAAATGTGACATTAATGCCAGCTGAACATTAGCAACCCTTGTATTACCCAGGGAACACTCTCAACCCATGTCTCATACACACAGACACACACACACACACACACACACACACACACACACACACACACACACACACACACACACACACACACACAGTTGTCTAGGCAACAGCTGCTACATTGGTAGTACCCTGCATATTTCCCACTGATAGTAACCATGGTGTGATTGCAGTGGGCTACAGAGGGCATGGCACCCTGTCCATCAGTCCAATAGGCATGTACATGCTGACAGTGCACCTCCCTCCCCAATGGACACCTGCAACACCTGTGCCATCAAATGTGACCCACAAAGGACATACGATGCCTAAAACAAACAAGCCCTGCATGGACAGATGCCACTGACAACAGGGAATACCAGTATCATGCTATCAATGTAGGTGCAGGGTCAACCTGCTGTCCAGTAACAGTTCCTGCCACATGAGGCCAGGACTGGCACATTTGATGATAACACTCTGTGTACACAACATAGGCCAGACACCCCAGGTACAGTTCCATATGTCACTGTACATGCATGTGGGAGGTGTGCACATCTCAGACACTGTCCATATCATGGAATAAGGAACACATACATGGCAAGCAATGCACAGCATTGGCCACATGCAATAGTCACACAGGTGACTGGATGGTGAATGCAATACCCACCTGTGTGGGAAACTCCAGACACTACACACCTGAGCCATGTTGCAGACCATTGTCATGTGGCCTGATGCCAAGGTATACCCATCATCTAGCCTTGCAAAGCTGTCTGGCACCATCGACCACAACACACCCATGAAGCAGTGCACCCATGCATGTCAGTACTGGCACCAGCGTCTGTGTGTGTGGTGTATGATGCATATGACCACATTCACAATTACTACAACCCCCATTGGCATACTGAAGCATGCTGTCTGATGTCAGACACCTCCACATACCCTTATGTACATATAACCTCCGTATGACCCCTGTGGTGGATGTGACATCTGCACAGTACTGTGTTGTGGCCATCCCACTAGTGATGATATGTATTTCTGCCCTGCCAAGTGCGTCAATGTGTGTATGTCCCTGTGAGAGTGTGGCTGTGTTGACGTTGACATCTCTTCATGCAGACAGGCACGTGTATTACACCTACCACATAGGTACCATATCCCTGTTGCAGATGTCACTCACCATCACATATATGTTCTGAGGGTTCCCCAACATGTTACTTATGTGGCGCATCCACTAACTGCATGGATATGTGATAGCACTACATAGTCATCAGGGGTTTGATACCCTGTACTAGTAGGTGTATGACACAAACATGCTTAGGTTTTACTCTCCCACCCTCCCTGACTTTTCTGTGCCTCTGTCTGCCTCTCTCACTCCCTCTTAGGTGGATGTGTTGACTTACACCTGCATTGCTTAGGCAGCATGTGTATTTTAAGTTATGCTCAGGATCAGCTGATTGCCTCTGCATGAATTGCAGCCCTCCTCTAGCTGATTGCATGTGGAACAGCTGTGGCAACATTCCCATAGCCAATTGCATGGAAACACACACCAATATCTAGGGACATCATGTTGGTGTTGGGCCTTTCATTCAATGTGAGTAGGAACTCGATCTGTTTTTTGGCAAACAGCGCATCATATTGAATGGGGATTTACCTCTAACAACATACACTGTGGAAACAGGCCAACACACAGGAGGGGGATGTGTCTGACCTGACTATAGACTGTAAGTGCTGCTATACCGTATTTGGAATAATGTTGTTTTAACAGGGTGTGTGTGGAAATGGCTGTCCTACATGTTTCCATACCTACCATGTCAGTGCTATGTTACGAGAGAACACCCATATGTAGGGTCATCTGCCGACTGGCCAGTGTGTGGTGTCTTTTGTTTCAGGTGTTACCCACAGAGCACCTATCTGTGAACTGCAGAAGGTAGTGTGAGGATTGCAGTCTGTAGATGGTGACATCTGTGAGAGTTACTGACTTCATATCCCTCACAGGACATATGCTGCAACAAACCCAGTTACAACAGTAAATGTATGAAGTTATCACAGCAACATGTCAACATTGGCCCGGTGTATGTGCCTCCAGCCTCAACCCTATCAACCTTTGTACATATGTCATGCAGTAAGGGCTGCTTATGTGCTAAACACCATAATTAGTGACATCATATCTGATAACAAGTCAGTGAGATATCAGACTGCTACACATGTTATGTATAGTAGGGGCTATATTTGATAACATAACCTGGACATTCTGTGGTTGTGTGTACAGTACTGAGGTCTGTGTACTTAAGGTGATTGTCGGCATTGTGTGTATTGTAAATATGTACCTTGGCCTGTGTACAGACTGTGGTAGATGTCATTGTTCTTGGTCCTGTTCTATCTGATGTAACATGCTGCTCCACTGTATGTTACTCTATCGGCTGACATGTTTGTAGGGCCATACATGCATATGTCCCATACCACAGACCGACCGACAGGCATCAGAGTACACTGTGTAGCGGCAACCCAGTATATGTATGGTTAGTATGTGACTGGCACATATGAGGTTGGTGTTGAACAGACAGTCCATATACTGTAATAATAGGCAAGCCTACCATATGTGGCTGTGACTGTGTTCACATTGCTTGTGGTTATGCACTTTCACACACACAGGTGTATGTTACTCTGTGCTGTGGCATGCCTGTAGAGCCTGCTATATATGCGGGTACATATGCATTCCCCCATAGGAAATGTAGGCCAGTGTTGAGCCAGTCTGCCTGTAGCCTGCACAGTGTTTTGTTACATGCCTAGCAACTTACTGTACTTACCCAGTGATATGTAATGTCCAGATACTTGCCAGATGTACTGCCGCCGGGCCACCATAACAGTCATGTATGTCAGACAGAGCAGTGGGATGCTGTACAGATGTATGTCAATATCTAGTAGGTAGTATGTGGCCATGGCACCTCTGTACCAGTGGTTAGTATGTGGCAGGACAGACAGGGATGTGTGAATGCATAACCTACGGGGGCACATGTACACCAGTAGTTATGTGTTATACCCATCTACATGGCTGTTAACTTCCACATTGTCAGGATTGGTCCACATGTCTTGCACTAAGGGGTTATGTGTATACTTCTGGACTGTCCAGAGTGTGTCAGACTGTCTGCATATATTGGCCATTATCCCTGCTGTAGTCCAGAGGAGCATTATGTGCTATCAGTGGTACTGTACTATGATGTCCTTCAGATGTCTGTCAGCAGACAATGGTGCACATGTTAAAAGCAGATGTGACCTCCCACACACACCATGTCTGTGAAGACACTCCCTATTACAGTAGCAATCACCTACAAATATACAGAGAAAAAAATGTTGGTAACACACAGCATGCACGTTAGCAAAAGTACATTTAATATAATAGAACACAGAGAAAGTAAGCGCTTTCGTGGACAACTCCTGCTTCATCAGACTAATGCTAGTCTGATGAAGCTGGAGTTGTCCACGAAAGCGCTTACTTTGTCTGTGTTCTATTATATTAAACATACTTTTACTAACATACCTGCTGTGTGCTACCAACATTTTTTTTCACTGGATATTTACAATTGTACATCGTTGGCTGCAGTATCCAGGTGAAGATTTTTTCTTGTGCATCTACAAATATACCTGCTATACATACCTGACATCCCCTTGCACTACAAAGTTGGGACAATAGGGTCTGAGGTAGGGCTACACTCCATGTTCAGGACATGTGGTGAGGATATATGTACACATGATTATCCAGATAGCTATATAGACATACACATATACATATCGACATACATAGATTGATATATATATATATATATATATATATATATATATATATATATATATATATATGTACATAGCTATACAAATAAACACCCAGATATATACATATAGTGATCAATATATATCTACACATATGCAGATAGAGATACATATGCAGATATATGTATGGATATCTCCATATATATATTGACATTAGTAGGTATATCAGAATAGATATGTATGCACATATAGTTATTGATATCTACATATATACCAATATAACTAGGCATATATGTACACATAGGATGTGCATACCTATATAGCTATATATACATATATGTATATGGGAGTGCTACAGAATCCTGAAAGCCCAATGTCCTGAAGACCATCAGGGGTGAGCTGCTTTAAGGTATATGGATGTACATTACCATATAATCCACCTTGGTTAAATTCAGGCCTACTGCCACCTGCCATACAGACTGTTCTGTTTGTCAGTTTGCTTGTGATGGTGTCAGCTGTGCCTTGTTATGTAACAGTTACATCCCATTGTGTCAACTGAAGTCTTTACCCCCTAGGGATTGTCTACAGGGTGTAGATAGAAGCTGCTGAACTATACATCTGCATTACTTACTGTTTATTGTTTGGTATCCTGTGGCCCAGTCTGTCTTTACTATTGTACTACTTGATGCCCTTGTACTGGACAGCAACATTTGTTAACTTTTCCAGACTACTGTATTAGTATAACTGTTTCACAGTTGCATTACTCAGTTTATGTGGATGTCCGTGTCTAAACATCTGTACCACATGGCATATACAACTGTAATAGTACACAAATAAAGCTTTCCCATTTATGTGTGGTGTTATATCCTTTGATTTCTGTGTGGTATATGTTGCAGCCAATGATTGTCATTTGTATGTGTGGCTCATACAGTCTCCAGTTGGTAAGGTGGTAACTGTAGTAATAGTGGCTGTTCCATATTGTGTGCAGCTACTACATACGTATCTTACTATACATATCTCTGTGTGTGTATGCGTAGTTACATATATATATATATATATATATATATATATATATGTATATATATATATATATATATATATATATATATATATATATATATATATGTATAGATAGCTGTATCTGCATATATGTGTCTGTGTATATGTATCCTAGGGATGCCCATGACATGTCAGGTCCTGGTTATGGGATCTGCAACACTTGGGGTGGACGTGTTTGGATGGGGGGGTTATACCTATACACGGCCCTCAAGCTGGCATAGAAGATCACCAATCCGCTGGTTGAGCTCTCTACGCACCATGATCCAGACCTGGCAATGGGTGATAGGTTCCTGTCTCCGCCACTCCCCCACTCCCGGGGGGTGAGCCCCATGCCCTGAGGTGGTTCCACCCAAAGGTGGTGCAGGACCAATGGACAGGGAGGTCCCAGGTTAGGCCCCAGACATGCTGGTGCCCAGTGCCATGGCCAGCTGAGGTGGGACAGGTGGGTTCGCTGTGACCGGCCTTCCCAAACGTGCTATAGTGTTTAGATTTCATCATCATATGTGGGTTAGTAATAGTCAACACATTCCAGGGTTAGGTATAACAGCATGCATAGATATTCCCATTAACCCAGACACCAGATACGGAACAGTTGCATAGCAAACAGAACACATGCATATATGGGACCACAGTTGTAATAAGAACAGCATGCAAGTACATTGATGGCACCATGCCACCAATGTTGGAATATTTCATTATAGCACATGCATGGGAGCAATTAATATATTTATCAAACAATTGGACAATATCAGAACATAGGTATCATTACATACCAGTTGGAGTGGGTATGTTGATTATTGTTGGAGATATGGTGGGGGGAGAGCAAGATGTCAGTTAACAACTAGCATAGTCCTGTAGTCCACATTACTCTCCTAGTCAGTGCTGTTATTTGTACCTTACAAGTCTTACTACACTACCCTATAGTCTTAGTTTGGACAGTGATATGGCTGTCATCATCATTATACATGAACTGGTTTTATCCGCAGTATACACCTCTTACCTAGTATACCTGTGTAGGGAATGTTTGTTAACACTAACTGTTTCTACACATATTCCCGGATTCCGGGTTGATGTTGTGCACATAGCTATCCAACTCTTTCTGCACAGACTCTGGCCATGTGTTGACCACATGAAGGTGTGGTGGGATTGCAGATATACCCCAGGGATTACTTCAGCGTCACTGCTTGACAGAGGCACAGCAAAATGATAGGCATAGTTTTTATTCAAACTAAAGGGGTGGCGTAAGCCACATAACTATGGGCTATAAAAACCCTTTGGCAGATAGGCAGATAGTATAGCTATGAACCTATGAACCTATGACATATCTAGAATATTGCCGTCTTCAGCTGTTAGTGACCTGACACACACATATACATTCTTTCCTACACAGTTATATTATGTAGCACAGTGTGGGTGACAGGAAAGTAAATAATGTGGGAAGAAATAGCCAGGGAATTGTTATGGCTAGGCTTGTATAGGCCCTAGGGCTGATAGCCTAGTACCAACCTATGAACCTATGTGATCAGTGATACGTTATTATTCAGAGAAACTGGAACACTCACAATTCCCTACAATACCAGAGTGAACAGTACCAGTACAGGTTATTATGGTCTTTATTTCTCAGCACAGTGTTCGTATCCAAAGTACCTGTGGGAGCAATGTTTGTTAGCACTACCTGACTTCTGCCACACAAACTTCCAGATTACACATTAGTATTAGCACATACATCTCACTGTGTTACTGTACACACTCTGGTCACAGCTTGAAAACATGGGGGTGTAGATAGCACATGCTTGGCTTATTACTCTCCTAACAGTTTTGGGGGTTGCTACATTGACAGGTGTGTTCTCATAGATGTTTGACAATCACTTGTATTCCCTGTTAGCTGGCTAAACATCTGGGATCATCCCACAGACTTACCAGGGGGACAGGCAGCAGATATGGGCCCATATACTGGACATTCTGGCCTCATCTGTACAGTTGTGAGGTATGATTCTATATGCAGCCTACTTCCACCCCAGAATTCAGACCATGGATGTGTCTGCTACAAATTAAACACACTGTCCATCACAGTTGTGTCTGCTATATAGATATTGCTGTATATCTCCTATCTGCTTTCTGTCTTATTAACCCCCTGTGCTTTTGCATTCTGGCCTTGTATTGCAACACTCTTATACAGATTTCCTAGACAGTTATATGTTGTAGGACAGTGTGGGTGACAGTAATCCACTTTCTCTCTCCTTCCACCAGACAAACTCTCGCCACTATCTATCGACTCCCCTCACTAATGTATGGCACTCCTCTACTAACAAACTTATCTGCCTCTCTCTCCTCCAAATTGGAAGTCTGTTATAATAAGATTTCTAAATTTGCAACCAAAGCCAAATTCTCCTCCAATCATTGTACTGCCCTTCATTTGTTAAATTGGCTTGAACTCTCCAGCCATCTAGACTATCTCCAAATTACTACAGCCCACAGACTAATTTTTTAACCTACTAAGTGCCCAGCACTAACCAACATCCTTCAACCTTACACCACTCAGAGAACTTTAAGATCTACTCACCAAAACCTAATCACTTACCGCAAACCCAATCGTCCTGCTGGTCAGCTTCTTCTATCCTTTTCCTTAGCTATAAAATGGAATTATCTTCCTTCCTCTCAAAGGACTTGTGAAAACTTTGAAAACTTTGAAACTCAGCTACATTCCTACCTTTCCTCTAACAGGAAATGCAACTGCACTCTCCCCACCTTGCCTAATAATCAGTCCACCCCTTAAACTCCTGACTAACTCTGAGTACAAGCTAACCTAGCATAAATGTACATATTGTAAATAACATTATTGTACGTATTATAAATAACCCATCCCACCTTTTTTCTTTTTTTTCTTTCTTTTCCTACAAAGTCTTTATTCTCCCTCTCAATTAACTTACCACTGCCATCCTAAATATTTAGGTACTATGTAACCAAAGAATGTATTCCTGTTTTCTAGCAGGGAATGAAATTGTAATTGTGTCTTCTTTGCTATGATTGTATATGTAACTAATCTATGTAATGCAGAGCTTTACTCCCCGGGCCTCCACTGAAAACGGACTCCCTGAGCCCAGTGGACCTCCCCGGTCATCAAACTGGAAATAAATAAATAATAAATACCTCATTATTCAGAGCAACTGCATCAGTTGCACTGACATACAATAGCAATGTAAACAGTGCCGGTACTGGTTATCGTTCTTGTATTTCTGGGCACAGTGTTGGTATCTGACAGACCTGTGGGAGAAATGTTTATTAGCACTACCTGAATGTTCCCACACACAGTACCAGATTCCACATTACTATTATGCACATACATCTCACTCTGTTACTGTGCACACTCTGACCACAGCTTGACAAATTGGGGTGTAGATGGGACATACATGGCTTCTTAGTCTCATAAGGTATTGGGGAGTTGCTAGTGTGCCAGCTTTGTTCTCATAGATGTGTGTCAATCAGTTGTATTTCCTGTTTGCTGCCTATAAGTCTGGGATCATCCCACTGATTCCCCAGGAGGACAGGTTGATAGGCAACAGATATGGGCCACTTTACTGGACATTCTGTACATATCTGTACTGTTGTGGGGTATGATTCTGTATGCAGAGTACTACCACTGGCAGGATTCGAACCATGGCTGTGTGTGATAAAGAAAACAACAGCTCACATTTCAGTTGCATGTGCTATTTGGGTTTTGTTGTATGTATTTTCCCTGTTTACTGTCTATGTGTCTCTCAGTTGTACTAAATGGCCTCTGGGGATTACACCTGTCATATACAGGCATTCCTACAAATTCAATTTATGGTGCACAGTGTGGGTGACAGTGCTTAATACAACAGTACTATTACATGATTGTGAATCTACATTACCATACGGTACCGGAGTATACACATTTAGTCCAGCAGTTAGACCTTTACTGTCAGGCCATTACACTTTTATTGACATACAAATGATATGAGACTCTTCCTGCCATATTCTCTAGTGTATGCAGTATTTGCCTTGAAGAATACAGGTTTTATACAGGCAATTAATTTACTACTGCTTTTAGTTTTATTTCCTATAACAGTAAATGCATGAGTATTACTGACCTGCCTCACATCGCAACCTCGCCAGGCGACTGACGTGGGCCTCCTGGTTTGCGGCCTGCTCCATTGCAGCTGTGGGGGACATAAGATGGATATTTAGCCATACCTATCCATGATATACCTGATCTGGCAATTATTACACACATGGTGGGGTGATACTTAGTACATCCGTGGTGGTGCATCGATAGCGTTATTACCTCACAGCAAGAGGTTCTTCCGTTCAATTCTCGGCTGGAGTGCGGGTAGTGCCTTCTGTGTGGAGTCTGCATGTCCTCCCCGTGGTTGGGTGGGCGTTCGAAAGACATGCGTAAATGGGCATGCCTTCATTGAAGGTTGAACGTCAAGCTGGCACCTCGGCGTTCGTGAAAATTTACTGCCAATCATTAGCGGACCGGAGTTCTGCTGTGGCGACCCCTAACCAGGAAAAGCTGAAAGACAAACAACAACATGGTCGGGTGATACTTACACACAACTGGAACATCCCCTGCTCAAGCTTCTTGGATCCACTCCTCCAAGAGGTCCCCCTTACACCGCTTGAGGTTGGCATAGTTATGCCTGACCTGCTCACCAGTTCGAGGTATGCCAGTGGCACTGGTGAAGTCATGGGCGAGATGATCCCAGGCCTCTGCCTTATATTGGGAGCCCTGGTACTGGCCCTGCAGCAGTCTCTGATCATGGTCTTTGACAAGGAGTCCTGCCATGACTTTGGACTCCTGGATGCACCAGCGCTGTGCCTAAAAGTGCACACCTTCTCCCCTTACTACCATTGTACCTGCAAGGGGAAGCTACAACCAGTTATGAGATGTATTCCCGCCTCTTGGGTTTAAGTAGGGCCGATTTCCTGCACTTTTCCTTGACTGGCCAGTTTGGAAAAGGCTAGGCTATGGGCAAACCTGCTTACCTAGGGTTGGCATTGTTTAAAGGGGTATAACACTGGGTACATTGAGTTAGCTGGCATACACATTGTTTACACCTCCTAAGCTGGCCTGTGCAATGCTTAGCATTGCTTACATTAGACTTTGCATTATAATTCCTTTTTGGCATTGAGTTATTATTCATTACACCTTATATATATATATATATATATATATATATATATATATATATATATATATGCCTGGTATCCATGATTCATGTGTACGTACACTGTATGGGGTCCTTGTGTTTTATTGGGGACTTCAACACTCTATTACAATTACACCTGACTTCTGGTCTTACTGCTGTACTCCAGTTCACATATTTATGTTATATAGTCGGTTAAGGCATATATGTTGTTGTGTCTTTCGTCTTTTTCCCAGTTAGGGGTTGCTACAGCTGAACTCCAGTCTGCTAATGATTGGCAGTAGATTTTTACGTACCGAGTTGCCAGCTCTGACGCACAACCTTCAACGAAGGTACGCCCATTCACGCATGTCTCCACACAGAAGACGCTTTAGCTGAGAATCGAACAGGAGGATCAATTCCTTTCACAAGTTCAGTTTGGTTTTACTATGGTGAAGACTTGTTTGCTGATACCTCATTTTTCTGTAGTGCTGTGTTGGCTTGGTGGTTAACTATGGTGTATAGGGTCCTGGGTTTGAAACTTGCATGGCTGTTTATTTTGTTGCTGGGCAGAACAAGGGCCATTGGATACAGAGTGATTAAGGCACTTTTGAGCAGTTGTAAGCGGGTTTGTGAGGGTTTGCACGAGGGAAAGCAATGCTAACCTCTGGTTACATATGCTTACAGAGAGTTAGCTTGAAAATTGCTTAACCTGTGTGCATTGCTTACCCCCATGCAAATGGGTTTAAACTCGCTTACTAGTGCTTAAATATGCTTACTACTGCTTACTGATACTTAAACCTGCTTACTAGTGCTTTATTCATTGTAACACCTCACATGTGCATTTACTGCAGGATGCCAGTTCATAAATATGTGTTATTTAGTGGGTTATGCAACATAAATATTAGACATAATGTGCTTTGCCAAGGAAAATGGGATGTGTTGCAGTGGGACTCAAACCAGGAATGCTTGCGTATAAGGTGAATACTCTGCCCACTACACTATTGCTATGCTGCTTTGTTTGCATATATCTTCCTTGTTATCCTCTTCAGCCATTTAAGCTGCATTAACTGTAGCTAAGTGATTTTTACACCCGCACACCTACGGTTAGCTTTAATCAGATTTTAGAATTAAAAAATAAAGGGTCTGTTCATTTTATTGGTAATTACTTGCTGTTGTACATGAGGGGGAATGTTGGTCGGGGTATGTGGACACCTATGAGCAGTCTCGCTCATTTCTTTCCCCTTTCTGCTGTTCTTCATTGCAGGGGTGTGTATATTCTGAGAGCGCTGCTCTCAAATACGCCCCCTGCACTCTTACCCTCTCCGTGTAGGATTAGGAGCTCAGGCAGCATGCCTCAGTACTATGCATGGCGCGCTGCCATCCTGCTCCTAAATGTCCATCTCCGTGCAGGACTAAGCTAGTCCTGCATGGAGGAATAGTAAATCTGGGTGGTTATTAATTAAATGAAGTGTTCTGAACCATGATATTTGATAAAACTATCAGAACTATTTATATAAGGCTCAGACTTACCTCCGGTTTGCATAATGAGCCTGTTTAAAGTAAAATGGGCACAAGAAAAGTATAATGAGCATGATAAGAGGTTAAATGGACATAATGAGTACAATAAAAAGGCAATATATGCTTAACGAGCTTACGTTTTTTAGTAAAAGACCATGTTTTGGGCATAAACTACTATTTTGCAGTGACCAAAGCCATTCAAAGCATAATTAGAATTATTTGAAGTATCTCAGAGTCTGCAGAGTGTTTGCTTTGTGTGTGCTTTATTACAGTGCAATTATTTCCAAGAGTTTGCTGTGTGCAAAGTACAGTTATTTTGCAAAGTACACACAAAGTACAGCCATTATAGGTTCATAGGTTCATACTAGGCTTTCTGCCCTTGGGCATTTACAAGCCTAGCCAGAGTGTGTTTGGCTTTCTTCACCCATTTTAAATGAATTTTGCTATGCCCTTTTTCGAGGTTAGTATACTGTGCCTCTGTCTAACAGTGACACAGAAGCGATACCCAGAGTAAATCTATGATCTCCCATCCACTCATCAAGATTCCTCTTGAAGAGAGTCAATGAGGGACTCTGCCTAATCTTGACTGGGATTTTATTCCAGAGTGAAGGGAGCCTCTGGGTTATGAATCTGTCCCTCCAGCATGCTCCATTTATTTCAGTGCTGAGGTTCAAGTCTCTCAAGCGCGTAGCTAGATGGGATTTGGATTTTCTGAGGTGCAGCATGTCCATTAATTCCGGGTTGGACATGGCTTTATACGTCAGGCACAGATAGCCTCTGAGCAGGCGGTATGCCACTGAGTAGAGCTGGAGTTTCTTTAACCGGGCAGCATATGGCATCTGTTTGAGCCCTTTGATCCTCTTGGTGAGGTACTTTTGGGGTCTTTCCAGTTGCTGCAGGTGTCTGGTAAGGTACATCCCAAAAGGGGCATTGTACTGAATCATGGGCCTGATGAGGGATGAGTAAAGAGGCACAATGACCTCCCCTGATCTAGATGTGAATCCCTTCATGATTAGGTGGGCTATATAAAATGTTTTTCTAACCACTTTGGCCATGTGGTTGTCGAATGAGAGATTGCTATCAACTTGGGTCCCCAGGTCCCTAATTACTTCTTTCATACTTAATGGATTACCATCTATGTGGTAATTTGTGGGCACTTTGTTTTTGCCGAATGGGATGACTATACACTTTTTGGCGTTTAGCTTGAGGCCATGGCTCTGGCACCAGTTGTCTGTTTCTATGAGGCCCTTTTGTAGGATGCTTGTGTCGGCTGGAGAGTCGATTATGGCACCCAGTTTGCAGTCATCTGCGAACTTGGTCAACCACAGTCCTTCCGTGTTGGCCTGTACCACCGAGAAATATATACCGAACAAGAGAGGTCCCAGGACTGAGCCTTGTGGGATGCCACTTGTAACTGGTTTGGAGTCTGACATGGCTCCAGCAATTCTAACCATGTGGGTTCTGTCCTTGAGCCAGTTTGCAACCCATCTAGTGACATAGGGGTTTATATTTAAGCTGGTGAGCTTATCTATAATGCCTGAGTGGGGTATTGTATCGAAGGATTTTGTGAGGTCCAGGTAGGCTGTGTGGATCACCTTCCCCACATCAATGGCCTTGGTGACTGTTTCAAAGAAATCGACCAGGTTTAAGAGGCAGGATCTGCCCTTAACAAAGCCGAACTGGGTAGGATCCAGTGTCTGTAGGTCCCCAATATCTTTATTTATGAGGTCCATGATGATCCTTTCCATAGCTTTGCAGACCAAGCTAGTCAGGCTTATGGGGTGACAGTTTCCAGGATCCGTTGAGGCACCACCTTTGTGGAGAGGGACCACTGTTGCTGTACGCCACTCTTTGGGTACATATCCTGTAGTAAGGCTGAGATTGAACAGTAGTTTTATGTTTGGGTTTAGTTCTTCTTGGAGTTCATGTAGGACACAGCCCGGGACACCATCTGGTCCCACTGATGCTATGTTTTTTGCTTTGGAGAGGGCGGCTCTTACCTGAGCATCTAAGATGTCAGGGGGGGGGGAGCACTCTGCTGGGATAGATATTTGCCCTTTTGGTGGGGAAGGGGGGCAGAAGTTTGCGCTGAACCTGTCAGCTAGGATGTTGGCAATGTCTGTGGGTTCGGTGTATTTTTTGTCATTTTGGACTAATTCTGAGCATATCTGGGAATTCCCACCCAGGTTCCTAACATAACTAAAGAAAGCCTTGTGATTATCCTTAGTGTCCTGTGCAATTTTTCTCTCGAAGCTGGCCTTAGACGATTTTATGAGTGTCCGGAGTTTTTTGCTAATACTGATCAGAGATGCCTTCCCTTTTTGGGATTTTGCTCTATCATGTAGTAGCTTCCTCCTTCTATTGTATAGTTTGTTTATGGCTGGGGTCCACCAGACAGGACGCCTGCCTTTGGAGGATTGGGTCTTGGTTTTGTTTGGGATTGCATGATCCATGCATTCCTGAAGGTGTTCACAGAATGCGTTTATAAAGGATTCTGCGGTCTGGGCAGATTTTCACAGGCCCGGGGGCTTTGAAGGATTCCACCTCGGTTTTGAGGAGTGTGAAATTTGCTTTAGAGAAGTTTGTCACTGTGGTTTTCTGGGCAGGGGGTGGGGTCAGGATGTGAATATCTAGTGAGATTAGTTTATGGTCTGATCTTACCAGTGAGGGATACACTTCTGGTCTGCAGCATAGAGTCCCCATGTTGGTGATGATCAGGTCCAGTATGTTTTCCCCTCTTGTGGAAGTGGTAACAAGTTGTTCCATAGCATTTGAGTTTATAAATTCTAGGAACCTTTGGGCTAGGGTGTTGGAGCTAGAGTAATGCTCCCAGTCTATGTATGGGTAGTTGAAGTCGCCCAATATAATGGTGTTTGGAGAGACCTTCATATTTTCCAGTGTTCTCAGGAAGGCCGAGTGGGGTTCCTGGGTTTGTGAGGGTGGTCTGTAGCAGGCTATAACTGGAAGGCAGTTTTACCCACTGTTAGTTGCACATGGATAGTCTCTGATGCTTCGTGCTGTGCCACCAACCTGGAGGTGTGGGTATCTTTGACGAATATCGATACTCCCCCTCCTTTTGTGGTTCGGTCCAAGTTTTGGGGCCGAAAAACATGGTATGAGGTATAACCTGGTAGTGCTAGGGTGCTCTCGAGAGCCTTGAACCAGGTTTCTGTTACTGCACAGATGCCGATGTTCTCCATGCTAAGGAGAGTTTCGAGTGTGTGCATCTTGAGGTTTAGACTTCTGGCATTGAGTAGCACTACTCTTAGTTTCTTATCCCTTGTGATACCTATGGATATGGGTTTGTCTTTTGAGCCTTGCCTAAAAAAGGCACTATGGGGGTGGCAAGAGCCTTTGCCAATATCCGGAAGCCCAGGGGTGTCAGGTGCAAGCCATCTTTAGCGAAGCATCATGGCTTGTCGAGCATGTCATCCCAGGCTGACAGGCATTGGATCCCCTTTGAATGACACCAATACTTAAGCCAATTATTGAAATTGATCATCTTGTCTTCATATTGTGGCATCATTCTTAGTGAGGGTAAGATGCTACTCAATGTCAGGGTCATACCAGCTTGGGCTACATGCTCAGAGAGCTCCTCTATGTCTCTTTTCATGTAGTCCAGGGAGGTATGTCTCAGGTCATTCACACCAGCATGGACAATGACTGAGTCATATTTGTACTTGCCTTGGAGTGACCCGAGTGCTTGTGTTATGTGGCGGATCCTAGCGCCCGACAGGCAGCTCACCGTGACCTTCTCCTTATTCAGCCTGGTGAGCGGGACATCAGTGTGCCTGACGATAGAGTCACCTATTACAAGTGTATCAGGTGTGTTGTTTAGCCTTAAGGGCTGTGACTGTTCAGCACACTGGCTTTGTGAGCTATGTGTTGCAAGTGTTTTGTTTTGGGGTAGCGGTTGCCTTTGCATCTGCTTTGGAGGTCTCTGTTGCTTAGGTAGATTTTTATTTAGAGCCTCCGAGTATGTTTTTGTGTGTTTATGTGTTTGATTTGCTGTCGTTGTAGGCCTATGTGAGACTGGAATTGTAGTGAGTGTGGTTTCCTTCTCCTCCTGACTGGTTATGCCCAGTACTGAGTTGAGAGAGCTTAGCCTCCAGTTTGGCTATATGGTTGCATCTCTCACATGTGTTGGAATTTGTTGGGAGGAAGAGAGGGTTGTCTGTGTACATGAGGCAATTGTAACATTGCCTCAAGATTCCCAGATTCACCAGCTGGACCGGAGCGGAGATTGACAACTGACCTTTGGACATGCTAGAATAGTATTGGGAATTCCTTTATAATTGAAAAAAGGGCCAATGGGGAACAAGGTACTCAAGGGAAGTTTGTGAGGGTGTAGTGCTTTTAATTTTTTAGTGCTGACTTATATAATTGCTTTAGTGAGCAAGTGACAGGCTTTAGAGTAGGATTAGGGTGTTTATTATGAGAACTAGATCAGTTCTAAGGGAAAAAGTGAAGAGCAGACTTTGTGGAGCCGAGAATGGTTTAAACCCAATTAAGCGGCATTGCCCGATGCTGCGCTATGCGCAAAATTGCGCAAAGCCACGCTAAAGCGGGCTTTATACAGGGGGGACTTGAAAGAGCTAGAAATTGGCCCAAAACGGCCAATAGACTACATACATGTGCTGTGTTCATTTATTGGCAGAGTGCTGCCATTTCAAAGTTTTTCTTAAACTGTATAGAGTTATTTCACAAAATACAGCCATTTTGAAAGGGTCTTGTGCTGTATACAGTTTACAGTAGAGAGTCGATTATCCGAACGTCAAGTTATCAGATCCAGGCTTCCAAAGTTTTTGGGCAGGTAAAATCATAAAGTCTGAATATGTAAACATTTTACGTATTTGCTTCAGCATGTTTTTTTAGCTTGTAGCCAGCTTGTGTGTGAAAAACATTCTTTATTGTACATTGGAATCACTGAATGGTTGAAAAGTGTATTCCTGCATGTACAAAAAAAAAAAAAAAACAAGATTTTGGAAGTTTTTTATCTGATTCAGTTACAGGTTTGATTATCTGAACAATTTGATTATCCAAACTACCCTAGGTCCCAATTCGTTTGGATAATCGACTCTCTACTGTATTTGCAAAGTGCATTCATTTTGAAGTGTTTCTTCTCTGAGCTTCTTTTGCTATGTATAGTTTATTCACAAAGTACAGTCATTTCAAAGTATTTCTTACACTGATAAAGAGTGATTTTGCAAGGTACAGTGATTTTAAAGTGTTCTTGTATTACAGAGACTTATTTAGCAAAGTGCAGTTATTTCAAATAGTCTGTTGTGCTATTGGGCATAATTACAAGTTCTGGCATAAAGTTCTGGCTTATATTTATGTATGTATGTTCGTACATAATTCCAAGCACCTTCACTACTGTGAGTTGATATGGCAGAGGGATTTTGCAGACCCAGTCCCCTTGTGTTTGATCATAAAATTACAGAGAATTGGAGAGTGTTTGAGCAGAAATACGATATTTTCATACAAGCAGCTTTTTCTGAAAAAGATGCACCAACAAGGGCATTCATTTTGTTTAACTTAGCTGGGTCAGAGACCATTGAAAGAGAACATTCATTTGTGTATGCACAAGCAATATACAGAGAAGGGGAAAAATGTCATATTGTTGTAACGGCTGAATCAAGACAAGACCTTGAGTGCTTGAAACTTAAATTTAGAGAAATGTGCAACCCCCAAACAAATGTTCCATTAAAGAGGCACCTATTTTATACAAGAGACCAAAGGCCAGGTAAAACTTTTGCAGCTTATATCACTGACTTGATAAATAAGGCTAAAACATACAGATTTGGTGATTTGAACGATGAGTTAATGAACAGGCTTGTGTGTGATGTTAATAGTGCTATCGTGAGAAAGATTTTGCTTTGTAACAGTGATTTAATGTTGAGCAAAGCTATAGAGATTTGTCAAATACATGAACTTACAGAATGGCACACACACATATGCTTGCAAGTGATAAGAGAATAGTTTCAGCAGCCTTTAGAGCAAGCATAGACATCATGCAACATGTGGCAAGCAGAAGCAGGCCTAAGCTCATGGCAGCTGCAACCGCTACAGGTTCCCCTGGGAGATCCATAACTTTCTAGCAAGTTCCAAGACTAGCGCAGCAAAACTGACATAATTGTGGTTCCAATCACGAGTTTAAAAGAGACAAGTGCTTAGCATTTGGTCAGCAATGCCACAAGTCTAAAAAATGGAACTACTTTCAAACATTTTGTAAATCAAGCAAGCCTCATTCAGTTAAGAAAGGTCACTCAAAAAAGCAAGTTGACACCATGTAGAAAGATGCAGTCCTACTTTCTATGTAGATGGTGTGTCAGTGGTCAGTGAAAAGGTTAATGCAATAGATTTGTTAGCAAAGAACGAAGTGTTTTGTACTGCCCTGATCGATGGTAAACCAACAGAATTCAAAGTAGACACTGGTTCAAAGTGTAATGTAATATCAGCAAAAACATTTGCTAGAGAGAGAGCTGGTGAGCAGCTTAATATGGCTAATTGTGTGAAGCTTGCTGCTTATGGAGGTGAAGAGATTTAAACTGATGGCTCAGTAGTGCTTTCATGCTATTCAGTTGGAACAGTTACAGCTTGCTACTTTATGTAGTCAGACGACCTGTGTAGTCATTAGTAGGTCTCAGAGACATTTTGAGAATGAAACTGCTTTCTTTTACCAAAGAAGTCCATCATGTAAGCACATGTCCCAGTTCCAGCTTCAGTGATGCTATTTTTTCAGAGTATGCTGATGTTTTTGATAAGAAGCTAGGCAAACTTCCAGTTGTGTACTCTATGAAAGTAGACCCAGAGGTCAGTCAGGCAGTCAGACCAGTGAGAAGAGTTCCAAAAGCTATGCAGGGCAAGGTCAAGGTACAGTTGGACAAGATGATGCAGCAAGGTGTGATTTGTCCAGTCACAGAAACAACTTTGTGGTGCCTTCAATGGTGCCTGCTCATAAGAAAAGTTCAGATGAAATCAGAATATGCATTGACCCAAGAGACTTGAACAAGGTATTAAAGAGACCTCATCATCCTATCAAGAGTCGAAGAGGGTGACACCCTCATGCCAAATGCCACTGTTTTTTCTGCCTTAGATGCAGAGTTCATTTTGGCAAGAAATGTCCGATTGCAAATCTTTACTACTGACTACATTCAGCACACCATTTGGTAGATATAGATTCCTCAAGATATCTTTTTTGAATAAATTCTGCCAGTGAAGTCTTTCAGTGTGCAATGGAGCAAATTTTTCAGGCTATCCGTGTGTTATAATAGATGATGATTTACTGGTTGGAGGTAATGGTGAAGCAGACCATGACAAACCTCAAGAAAGTTCTGGGCAGAGTGTGTGAAGTGAACTTGAAGCTTAATCCTCTGAAGTGTAAATTCAGACTACCAGAAGTTACTTATTTAGGTTATTTATTTACCAGTACAGGCTTAGGACCAGACCCTTCCAAACAAGCAGCCATTCATGAGATGCCAGCTCCAGACAATGTCCAGTCCCTACAGCATTTCCTTCATATGGTTAACTATTTGGGCAAGTGTATCCCTGACTTTAGTGAACTACCAGTGCCTTTAAGAGATTGGACACACAAAAGTGTTGCCTGTTCATGGTTAGAACAACACCAGACAGCATTTGATAACCTCAAACAGCAAATTGCCAACCCGCCTACATTGACATACTATAATGTCCACAAACCAGTAGTTCTTTTCTGTGATGCTTCAAAGTTCAGTCTTGGTGCAGTTATTCCTCAAGAGGGCAAACCTGTTGCCTATGCATCTAGAACTCTTACCCTAACTGAGATGCAGTATGCTCAAATTGAGAAAGAACGTTTGGCAATTATGTTTGCATGTTCGAAGTTCCATGATTATATTTATGGCCGTGCTAAGTCAAAACTGATCATCAACCTGTAATCATTATTTTAAAGAAGCCTATGCATACCACTCCAGCAAGATTACAAAGATTGCTGCTCAGATTACAAAAGTATAATTTCAAAATGGCCTACATTAAAGGCAGACATCTTTATCTGGCTGATAACTTATCCAGATCACTCAGGATTATCACAGAATAAATAGCTCAGTGTAGAGAATTTTGACTTTGATGTCATGGAAGTGCATAATTTTTCTACCACAAGACTTGTTGAGCTAAGAGATCATGCAAAGACTGATCCAATTTTGCAAAAGGTCAACCACTTCATTAATGTTGGATGGCCGTCAAAACAATCTGGTGTACTGCCAAAAGTACAAAAGTACAACCTTATTTTCCATACAGAGATGAGATGCTAATGGAAAATGGTATCATTTTCAAGGGTCCAAAAGTTATTGTTCCTACTTCCTTACAACATGAATACATTCAGATTTTGCATCACGGTCACCCAGGTTCTGAAGCTTCCAAAAGGGTGGGAGGACTAGTATTTTGGCCTTCTCTGTCAAAGGACATTGATAAAGTGCTTTCAGCTTGTTTAGTATGCAGTAGTACTAAACCACATTTGCAAAAAGAGACACTTCAGCTAAGCCAGATTTCTGAACTACCTTGGTCAACAATAGCCACTGAAATATTTGAGTGGAACAATCAGCATTACTTAGTGTTGGTAGACTCTTATTGGAACTGGTTTGAGATTGATTTGCTACATAACTTAACATCCAGTGCTGTTTTTATTAAGATGAAATGTCATTTCTCTGTCCATGGTAGTACACACAAAGTTATTTCTGACAACAGTACTCAGTTTACCAGTCAATTGTTTCAGAAATTTGCAAAAGAGTGGGACTTTATCCATGTTACTAGTAGTCTGGAATACTACCAGTCAAACTGCCTTGCTGAATGTGCAGTACAGAGAGCAGAGCCATCTAGAGAGGACAAAGTGTGACAATACCAATATTTTCTTGAATTTACTTTATCTCAGAAGTATATCCCGTGACAACCTATTAGGCTCACCTTCTCAGAGACTTCTATCCAGGCAAACCAGAATAACCTTGTCTATCAGTTCTAGTTTGTTGGTGCCTAATGCTAAAAACACCAGAGCAATCAAAGCTCAGCTCTTTAAGAAGTGTTCCTTTCAGAAGTCCAGCTATGATAAAATGAGCAGATTTCTTTGCCCTTTAAAAGAAGGAGAGACACTGAGGATGCAGACAGTGAAAGGCTTTAATCAAATTGGTCAAGTGAGTGGCATATTTGCTGAGCTAAGATCTTATTTATTGGAATCTGAGGATATAGAATACAGGAGAAACTGCAGGCATCTTCTTCCTGTGTCTGAAATGATATCACAACATCGTACCTGTAGTACAGATACTAGATCTTAGAGCAACCTGGACAATGTTCATTCTATAGAACATGTCTCAGTATCCATTCTCATTCCTGATGATGTCTCAGATGTCCCCAAAGTTGATCATTCCTTTAAGACAATCCCCATTGCTAGATCCAATTCTGATTTTTATGTTACATGATCAGGTCGTATTTCTAGACCTAGTGTAAAATACACAGCAACCTGGACATGATTGTTTTATACGTGTCTAATTTTATATGACTGCATGTCAAATAATTAATTCTGTGTAACTGCATGTCAAAAGATCACTTCTGTATAATTGGATCAGTGAATACTGTCATTTGGTATACAATCTATCTCTAAAAGAGGGAGGATGTAGAAAAGAGCATATGTGTGTGCAACTTTAAGAAGCATTTTCAGATGTAGGCACGTGCATATAAATAATGAGCATGTGCAGGCAGCAGTGCCAGTTTGAGGGAACAGCCAGGGTGTTAACATGTATGAGTGTAGTAGTCAGTCTGTTTACATGTTTATTTAAGTTTAAGTTACTAAGCCTCAGTCCTGATGTGTTTGTGTTTAATAAAGCTGCTTGAACTGAACACACAACTGTTTATTTGTTTTATCCTGACTGGAGGAGCGACACAGCAGTCCATGTTTGTGTTTGTGTGGTGCTGTGTAAATATGACCTTAAGTACTGATGGCCTCAATAAAGCAGTAGCCTGGAATTAATTTAAAAGAATTGGAGTTTGGTATAATGGTTAAGGTTTATACCTCACAAACCCAAGGTGAAGGGTTGGCTTCTCACATTTGAAAGGGAAATTTAATAGGCTTAAATGGTTATCATGGACAGCTGGCCTAGTAGTCACTTATAAGCTATAAATAGAAAAGTATCATTCCTCAAATAAATGTATTGAATCTTTTCTTTTTATTTATTTTGTAAGTATAAATCCATAAAAATGGCATACACAAATAAAATGCAAGACACAATGTGTTTTTAGTATATAACTGCAGCACAATACATATCAGCAAGATATTTCAAATGTGTTTCCATTTCTTATGTTACACCAGCTTATCTCCTTAATATCAGCAGACTGCAAATGCAAACAATCATCACCATTTGGTATCGTTATAGTAATTGTTCATAGGTTTCCTGTACCATTCCCCAGAATATTTTTTTTCTGAATAAAATCAAGTTTAATAAAGATTGCAGTGAAGTATTACATTATGAGTCATGTATTGCCTACATTTCTTGCTCATCTCTTCACTCCCGCTCTTTTTTTCAAATTTAATTATATATTGCTTTGTCTTTATTTGTTTTCTTTTTGGTTCCATTTTTATGTTTATTTTTGTACATGTTCAGAATCCGTGGGGGCAGCCCAATAACTTTCCTCCCAGGTCAGGGAACATTTATCCTCTGCCCATCCAGGGACATCTTAACATGGTTGGGGTGGTAGCAGCAGTCCACTAAGCACCCTGGCATGATGTAGTCTGGAAAGCCTCATAGACCTTGGTCTTTGGGACCTGGTTGAGGATGTAATGGAGCAGGTAATGGAGAGATCTTCAGCCAGTCCAGGATGCCTTACAGTATGTTCAAGATTTGCTACCCCAGTCAGTGTTAACAATTGTGCTAATACAGGCCTCCACTCACTTAACTTTGAGGTCATCTACTACAATACCATCAGGCAGTAGAAATGTCTGGGGTCCTGTGGATTGGATGTAGTCCTGTGACAAACTGTTCTTCGCTTCCCTTGTTCCCTTATCCTCTTTCCTACACCCTCTAAAGTACTTCTCATCAAAACTAGCCTCTCAGATAAAACCATTTGGAAAACAAGGGGTCTATCCCCAGCCAAAAATATAATACATCTTGTCTGCTACCTCCTCCAGCACAACCCTCTTGATACATTCACTCTGTGCTTTTGTCTTTGTTACAACTCTTTATTCAGTGTTTTCCTGTTTTCCCCTTTCCACACTTTTAAAGAACCAGTCAGGGTGTCCTAATAAGTATACCCCTATAGAAAATATATAAAACAATTTATATGCTTTAAAAAATAATAAAAGTATGTGTGCTGTACTCTGCTTGCCATTAGTACTTGTAACGTGCTTGCACATAGTTAGGTTCATCCATAATACCTGAATACTTCCAAAATTATGCAAGCATTTACATGTTTACATTGTACATTGCAAAAACTTAAGTATTAACTTCACCAACTTAATGCATTTCACAAAAGTGGGTGTTTTTCTCAAAAGCATTCACATTCCCTTATTGTGAATAACCTGTGCTTAGTGTATGTGTATACTGGAGTAGCGGCACTCTTCAGGAAGAGTTGCTATGAATGTGCAAACCTTGGGAATTTACATAGCACCCTTAATTTTGCAATCTGTATGGGTCATAGAAAAATACCCAGATATGTACTCTGCAGTGTTTATAGGGTAGGATTAAAAGATATCAGAGATTATACCAGTGGTGGCTGGTGACTTCAAATCAAAGGGGGGCTGCAGGAGACAGCTGAATGTGTGGGGCCAATGGGAAGCGGTGCAGCCAATTAGAAATGGGGGGGGGGCTATGTTCAAAACCACAAAAACTGGAACTTTAATTAAATATGCTACCCTGGGTGCCAAACCATCATTATGACAGTCCACTCAAGACAAAATGAAGTGTAGAAGAAAAAAAAACATTTTAATGCATTGGCTGCATGACAGCGTACTTAATAGCTAGATGGAAACAAAAAGGTTGCAAGTCATACAAAAAATTACTTTTTAAATGCATTATTGGAATGCCAGTCAAAGTCAAGTACAAGAAAAACAAGCAGCACTCAACTCAAACCACTTCTCCTTGCACTGCAGTTCTAATTACAATTTATATTCAGCTTTAACATGCTGAAAGTAGCAATCTCTGTGATACCCCCACTTGTAAAAATGATTCTTATCCAAAAAAGACCTGTTGCCTGACAACAACTATCTACTTGTTTCATGGGGAAAACATGATCAAAGTAAAAAATGAACAGCGGACAAGAAACAAGCTCAAGATAAATTGCTTAACGGAATACTGAACAGGTAATGGACCAAACATGATAGATTAGCATTCTGTTTAGTTTACGAGTAAAGTCTGTAAAGATGACTGCAAGTCTCCAACAAAGGTAATGAGCTTCTTAAAATACTGTAATCCTGTCCTTTATTACAAATACTGTCATATGCATTTCAATACCCAAGGCTTATACGTTATCTAGTTATGTATGTATTCTCTGCATGCCAACAACAAAAAGGCTTTCATTGTTGGTAATTCTTTAACAGTATGCTTATTAAAGCTTACTTGAATCTTACAATTTCAGACAAGCTTACCTGATGATCATGAAAGCATTGCTAATTAAACACAGAGCAACGGGCACTTTCTGAATAATAAGAAGCATAAATCAACAGTATAAAAATATGATAGAAAACCAGAACAATCTGCAAAATCAAGCAAGAACAGATAAAAAGCCACTGTAGTACTTGTGTCTACATTGGATGGGGGGATACTCTGCACACTTACACTGCATAACTGCTCCTTGCCTTGCTTGGACACATCCAGAGTCACTACATGGGGGAGTGGGGTGCAACAAGTATGCCACAGTTTGAAATGTCTCTGGCTGACTGTGATGGACCTGACACATTTGTCATACCTCTTAACCTCAGAGCAAGAAATCTGGACAAAGCCATACATAAAAGTGAGACAAAGGCCCAAAAATAAGGGCAATATTTAAATATTACAAACTTTCTAATAGAATAGTAGGTCTTGCATTAGTATGAATTTTCTAAAGTGTATGAAATCTGAAACTCAAATGTCTGTCATTATTTTCTAACTTCAATCTTTAACAATTTGCCTCTAATTTGCCAGAAAAGCACAATTTTATGAAAAATGGACCAAACGTGATGCAAAAATATAAAGTAGCCACACAATACAGCTGGGAACCTGTCAAAGAAAGGACACCTTTTTTAATATTAGTACTGTTAACTAGAACAGCTGACAAAATAAACAAATCAACATGCATTTCTGAAATAAAAGTAATCTGTAACTCCGATTATTACATTTTTTTATCAGTTGTAAATCCTCCACATTTTCTTCCAAAATTGCCTTTTTGTGGAGGGATTATTAGAAGGAGGGCAACATTTTGAGCCAAAATCGAGGACAGTTGAGAGGTTTGGATAAGCCTAATTGTATAAAGCAATTTATTTGCACGTACCTCTCAACCTGTTAGTGCAGGAAATCTGCACAATGCCAAATATATTGGGGGAACATACAAACAGTACTAAATATTGCTCTTGTGTAAACTTAGTTGATAGAATAACAGGTCTTGCTTTAGCATGCATTTCTCTGAAGGTTATGAAGTCTGAAACTCAATGCCTGTCATTATTTAGTGACTTAATTCCTAAATTATTTGTCAGAAAACCACACATTTTATGAGGAATAAACCAAAAATAAGAAGCAAAAATCTATTAATTCTATGAAAATCTGGACAGTTGAAAGGTATAGTTCAGCCGGGGCTGTCTTTGAGTTTGCTGGCCTTCCCCCTCACAAAATCATGGTTGAATGGAGCCTCCCCCTGCAGCCATTCCAATGTCCCATTGCTTGTCTATTTCTCCCCATTTACCACAAACACTGTAATGTGCATACTGCTTTACTTCTACGATGATTTGGATTTCATTTGAAAGTTTTATTTTGCATTCTACAGCACAAACACTAAGACATCTGCTAAACAATGCAATGCAGTCTCACAATGAAAATAGACTTAGCATTAAAATTTCTCTGTCTTTGAAACTCACATTAATTGAAACAGAAGTGAAATCCACATTCAAAGAAAATACATTTGGCTAGTATAAAGATTAACTTTGGGCTGTTTTCAAATGATAGGCCCCTTGCATACAAGACATACATGTGTTGTGTGATACACCTTCCTGATTGTATTAAATTATATTCCTTGTATAATACAGCACAGTTGTTAGAGGATGTTTTAAATTTATTGTTTTGAACATTTTTCCAGTAAACAATGAAACAAAATGCATGCACCAATAATGATAAAACTGCCCAATTAAGAAAATTTCCATCATAAAAGTCTACTCAAACTTCTACAATCCACCAGTATTAGTAAATATGCACAATCTCCGCAGAAGTAAATGTCATCTATAAAATTCCACATTAAGGAAGTTCTAGCTTGGCTGGAGTTTTCATTTAGTTTTTTTCTGATTGGTTTTTCAGTGTGACCTTCTAACTCTTTGTTTTAATTTGTTATTTGGGATATTTTGCAGTCACCCTAATGAAAATGGACATCAGATGGGTATAACAACCCAGTGTTTCTTATGCTTAGTCAAACACTCTGCTTCTGCTATGCTGAAGAGGACATAACAAGGCTGAAATATGCATATCCATAGCTAGTGGGGTCTGGCTTTATTGGCCTGAAATTGTCCATTAAAACAACTTCAAATGTAAAAGTCATGGGCAATCAGAATCACCATATAGCTGAAACACCTGATGTTCATAAAGGTTATTTGCATATATCCCATGTGCCTCTGTTACAGGAGGTTTGGGAGGTCACTCATTGAAAGTTCTAGCTTGGCTGGAGTTTTTATTTAGTTTTTTTCACATTAAAGAGATCTGTAACTAATGAAGAGGTTGCTGCAAGCAAACAACTTTATATGTAATTATTTCATCTACAAATAAAGTGCCTGTGTCTTCACCAAAGAGGACATTCTTAGTACGGCCACATCAACTCCCTGTGGGAGTAGAACCCACAGCCTTCTGCATCAAAAGCAAGTAAATTACATGTTGTGCTATTAACCATGCAAGCAGACTTACCATAAGCAGCACTAAACTTCTCTTCCCCTGCAGCTCTCAGCTCCTTGTAAAATCTACTCGACACTCATCTGTATCTCTCAACTTCGCAGCCCAAGAAATCTGGAAAAAGCCAACATTTATTGGGGGGGGGCAAAAGCCCAAAAACCAGGGACACATTTTAAACATTGCTTGTATAATCTTGGAAAGTTGCTAATATAAAATGCTGTATTACCCCCATATATTTCACTACCAAGTCTTGAACCCAGGACCCTGTACAAAACAGTCAGAGCAACATACCACTATGCCAAATCATCTGTTTTATGAAAGAGAGGAAGACTGAAACTTAAATGGCTACCATTTAGTGAATTCAGTTCTCACCGTAGCTGTCAACCTCTTAGCACATAACACCTGGACAAAGCCAGTAATGGGGGAATACAGCCCTCAAACATATTCGGTGAATTCAGTTCTCACCATACCTCTCAACCTTAGCACAAAAAACCTGGACAAAGCCAATAATGGGGGAATACAGTCCCAAAAATAGGGACAAATTTCAAATATTCATCTTATAAACTTAGAAAATTGCTAGAATAAAAGGTTCTGTGTTATGATGTGCATTCTGAAGAATATGAAGTCTGAACTTCAAATGCCTGTCAGTTTTATTTATTTAACATTTGTTAACCAGAAAAGTCTGACTTGGAGCAAAAGCCAATTTTCAGCAGAGACCCAGGGAGAAATACTGAAGGCACGTGACTTTGTAACATGGGAGGAACACCAGAGCAAACCCACACACAAACACAGGGAGGACATGCAGATGCCACCGTAGCCAAGAATCAAACAAAAGAGTCTCTAGCTGTGAGCCAACAATACTACCACTGCACCACTGCAACTGCACCCTCAACTATCTAAGGAATTAAAAATTCAGAAACCACAGATTTTATGATGAACAGAACAGAACAAAATATGAGGCAAAAGTCTGCAAAAGTTTCACAGATGGTAGTGGGTAAGGAATTCAGGCTCTTGTTACTTCAACCCAGGGTACAGGGTTCAAGCCTGAGGTATTCTCTAACCACCACCAACAGGTATCCTGTGTTCTCTCTATAGCCACCATTATAAATCAATTGGGGCATTTCACATGCATACAGCCTTGATAATGCTTCATGGCTCTGCAAAATAAATCCAAATATTCAGATCCCATTCCAGTCTATGTGGTTAACACTGCATAGACGTCTGGGGAATCAGCAGTCTGCTGCCTTCTTCCTGGGCTGCAGTCCAATATCACCAGCTGCTACTGGATTATATTATTGCTTTTAAAATACAGTAGCTGCTAATCATACCATAAAAAATGTCCATTATGGGCAGTATTAGAAACAATTAATCACTGAGTGCAATGCCTCAGACACATAAATATAGTATGGTCAAAAAATGATCAATAAAGAATAATGAGTATTATTATACCCATTATAGTACTAGGGCTCCCTTGAAAAGATTTCTTAAGATTTTAAGAATTTGGAATTTGAGATGTGCTAATATATGATCTTCCAGAGATGATAACTGATAACAAATGGCAACAGTGGTCATCATGGAGATGCAAAAGAATACAAATTATTTCTTGGCTGATGCAATTAATAAATGGGGGCAATATTTTAAATTTTACTCATTTCAACAAGAATATTCTTCTTCTCTCAAGCAGACAATGAAGACTTTTTTCAATTAAAGCATGCAGTCCTTAAACCATCCTCACATGACGTAATTGAGGAAAACCTGAAACAGATATGAAAGGAAATCCACTATAAGGCAAAAATGGTGCTTCTGTTACTCAGCTCAAGGCAATTAATCTGTATTAGCTGCTGTTACAACTTTGTGTAACTAAGACACATAAATCAATGAATGAGACACTCTAACATTTTAAACAGGATGGTACTAATGCTAAAGTTCATGATGAAGATCTAGATAATTGGCAGTACCTACAGACGTGTCTTTTTTATTGAAATCACATAAAATGTTAAATAAGGCAAACTATTCCCTACAGACAAGCAAATTAAGGAAAATGCTGAAAGTCTTATGTTTTGAGTTCCAAATATAGTTCATAAATTTTGGAAATGTCTATTGTATGGAGAAGAAAATATTAACCTACTTATGCCATGCAAAGAAAAATATTATGGGACACAGGGATGTTGGGAAACAAATATTCCCTCTGTGACTGTGGATTTTAAAGTTGTCATGTATCTTGAGATTTTAATGGGCAGCAAAAAAAGATGACAAAATAATTAAAAAAATAGCACCTAAGAAAGATTCTTAGGAAATATGCAGCCATGCTTGCAGCAGCAAGTACTTAATCTGAACTTTTCATTTTTTCATATTACTTTTTTTACTGGTCCAAGTCTCTTCTTGACCATCAACTCTCCCTTCAATCATTATTGATGAACCCATTTGTTTCCCCAGGCTAAGGGCATATGCTTCTCTATTTAGGAATCACTGAAAGCTGGGGATGAGGGTCAAGCTATTCGTGGACTTCTGCCACTCTGAAGAGGCTGGGAGGGGTTCTTTATCCTTAATTCTATCCCTGCATGCTGAATTGCACTCCATTAGGCTGGGTTGACAAAAATGAGTGGTTTGAGTGTGCCCTCCTCTTTGAGCCGATAAAGTGACCATGACTACCATGAGCTCTCTCTTTCTCAGCCCCAGTACCCTTTGAAAGTTCCAGCCTGTACCAGAGAACAATGGAGACTTGCCCCTCACATATTTTCTCCTAGATTGGTGTACCAACCTTGCTGTCAAATGTATGAGCTAATAATTAAACTCAAAGTGCCTAGTCAATATTCAGACAGTCATCCCTCTACATCTGTGTCAACATCAACCAAAGCAAACTTAGTGTGGAATCAAAACAGCTACAGCTCATGTCTGATGCAACAGCCCATCTTTGGAAAAATGTGGTCTAAAAGCACAGGCTATTAGTTGTAAATATGGAAGAAAAATTAAAATGGTCTGTATCCACTGATCTTACTAGATATTTCTGTGCTTATCCCTTTAAGTGTCTTGTATTTTTACATTTTTATGTCACTAACTGGTTTATTTTGTTCAGTGAAAATATGTTGCAGCTTCATGTCTTTCACAAATGAATCTCTGTCCTGAATAATGTGCTATTCAGATTGCCAGAAATGTTATAACTAGATATGCTACTCCTGTCACTGAAACAAAAACAGCATGACATTTTCTGCTCAAATACGCCATTGGTTCTGTAATAAAGTTAGTGCAAAATGTTTTGGAAAATGGATTATAGTCTTATGCAGAGAGAACATGATTGTGACTTTTATGTTAAGAAAGAAGAAAAAGAAAAAAAAGTGATCTTAGGTTATGAAGCAGAAAACATGTTGGCATAATATACATAAAAGCTGAGGTTTTGTAGCTTAAATATCAATGTACAGGTGATGCAAACAGAATGTTCAGGGACATATACCCATTTTTTCCTAGCTTTGCTTTAGCACTGATGCTGATCGTATGCCATCTGAAGAGTAAATGCATGATTAAACATGCAGACATTTATAAAAATATGTGTTTTAAATTAATGAATAACCAGGGAAAATATTTGAAATTAGATTACAATCCTTAAAGTGAAGTACAAGCTACAGTAGTATCTATTATTGGTAGAGAAAGGGATTATTTAGATAAATTGGGTAATAAGATTGTGATTCCCAATCCACTTATATAACTATTTTGTGCATTGCTCAAGGTCCATAAATGTGTTAGTGACTCCCAAGGGAGTCCTACTGTCTGTCAGGTTGGAGACCCCTTGGAGAGAATGGGGACTATTTTGAACATGTTGTTGAAGCTGTATGTACTTCATTTACCTTCATATATAAAAAGAAGTCTGCATTTTTTACAACTTATTAATGGGTTACAATGGCAAGATTCTTTTTTTTGACTTACCACAGTGGATGTTGCCTTTTTATATTATTCTATACAATATGAACCAAGAGTGGAAACTGTGGAAATTTTTTTTAAAGATGTGGGTAGGATATTTTGGAGCTAATAAGGTTTTCTTTGCTTAACAAATGTTTTGCTTTTGGTACATTTTTAAACAGATTTGTGGCAGTGCAGGGGGTGGAACGCTTGGCTCAAGCTATGTCAATTTGTTTTGGGGAAAGTTTAACAAAACATTTGCTTATCAGACTTTTTATTATAAGAATAATTTGTTTTTATAAGTGATTTATTGGCAAGTTGTTCTTCATGGTTACAGGTCCAACAGTGTTGTTTGATGAATTTATGGCACACTTACATAACAACAATTTAAATTTACTTTTTACTTACACAGTGCACAAATATGTATTTTTTTTATTTAGAAGATAAAATTTATATTAAAAATGGTATTATTGATTTGGCCATGTATAGAAAACCTACCACAGTTAATAGTTTTTTAGAAGCAACTAGTGCCCATTCTATATATCGTGCATGCTCAGATGAGGAGGAATTTTAAAATAACTGAAGACCATGCAGAAATAATTCATAGTGGAAGCTATTCTGAAATGCAACTAATGGAGTCATGGGAAATGTTGCAGAAGAAAGATAAAAGCAGTAGTTGTCTTATGTCATGTAAATGAAAAATTAAAATGGAGAATGAAAACTCTGTGATGCCATATGCCCCTTTTGTAGAAGGTTTTACCCATATTTTGAAACAACATTCATACATTACTAAATCGAATGGATTCCAGTCATACATAATTCATGTAGTATAGGAGATTTATGACAATGAAAGGATTGTTCTATTTGCAGGCATTTTGATAAAAGGGTGTTTTTTTTTTGCATTAATGCACAGGTCTTATCATCCAGGTAATGATGATTGGTATCATGTTGTAGTGGTATATCCTTTGAGATGTCCCTATAGCAAATATTACCTAGTACAAACTGCTAGACCAGCCAGTAAGAATATGTGTTCAGAAGCATATTATAAGACATTAATCATGTTTCTTTCATGAGTCCAGTGGCTTTTCTGCTTCTTGAAGAGCATAATAAAAATGTTGAACATGTAACATTTTTCATTATTCACTTTTTAATTCTTCATAATATATTTATAATGTTTCTGATGCTCTTTAAAAAAAGAGGTGCGGCCTATTTTTACATATGATGCATTTTAACTGAATGGTTTATATAATAAGCTCTTAATTAAATATTTATTATAATTTTAACTAGGAGTGATTTATTTCTACCTTTGTATAAATGTATATTACAAGAACATCTATACATTTTAACATGTTTGCAATGGTATTAATATGCGATAGTATGTATATACATGCATATAAATGAGTATATGTGATGTGACTTTAAAAAGTGTCAAGAATTCTTCTAGAGTTTCATGAGAGTAAAGACGAATGGTTTACAAATTTTATTTTGTTTATTTATTTTTGTAAGACACTTACCTATGAAGGTCAGAAATTGGCCAGGATCTAGTCTCACTTTCCTGAAAAATGACTTAATTTTGTTAGTAAGACAACATGGGAAGTTATGTTGCAGTTGTTTACAGCGGGTAAATACTTGACAAGAGTCCCAAACAGCAGTATTTTCATTTTGTGAAAGTTGTTCTTAAGTCATTTATGCAGAAGACAACTAAGGTTAGTTTCAATAACATAACATGGTTTGTTACATGCATTGATGGAATGTAATCAGATCTGAATGAGGTGGATTCATTAGAAGATGGCTTGATGGCCAAAGCTGTTAAAACAAAGGGATGATATGAAAGGCATTAGAAGATAACATAACAGTGACACCTTTGGGACTAAAGAGGAGCATGCTTTAAATCTGGAAAGTGGGATGGACACACATGAGAGTCAATGTTTTCCTTTCCTTTTTTATGTGCTAATTATTTAGAATGCAGTAGATGTCTGTATTTCATTAAACTGAATCTGGGCCATGGTATTTTATTTTTCCAAATTATTTTATTTCAAAACCAGGAACATGATAAAATAAATTTTGAATATATAAACAGAAAACTAGCATTAATAAATTTCTAAAACTAACCCCTGGATTTACTATCCTTCCATGCAGGACTAGCTTAGTCCTGCACGGAAGTGGCCATTTAGGATTATGACAGCAGCGCACCATGCATATTAATGAAGATGCGCTGCCTGAGCTCTTAATCTTACATGGAGCATGTAAGAGTGCAAGGGGCACGTATGAGAGCAAAGCTCTCAGAATATACATACCCCTGCAATGAAGAACAGCAGGCAAGTCCAAAACGAATGAGCGAGACCGCTCATAGGTATATGCATACCCCCAGCAACGTCCCCCACGTGTACAAGAGCAATAGTTAAAACAACAAATATAAAGATTTATTTATGAAACAGATGAAATTTTACCGTAGGTGCATGGGTTTGCCCATCGCTTAGCTATGGTTAAAAAGAAGTTATGTACTCACCATAACATTCCATGTGATTTGTTTATCTCACCTTTATTCTCACTGATGGGTTCGGAGCCATTCCTTGGCTCCAACACGGCTGACAGCAAAGCTCAAGGTTTGCCAATAGCTCGAGACCAAGCCCCTTATCCCACAATGCACTGCTGGAATTACCTCAAAACTTATTTGCTGCAAGTATATATATAGCCTTTTATTTTTTTTTCTTTTTCTGCAAGGAAGCACTTCCCAAAGGGGAAGAAGAAGAAGTATTGAATAACCAGGATTGTACTAGCCTCTAAGTCAACTGTCAGCCAGGAGGGGGAAGGAGGGAGGGACATGAGAATAAAGGCGAGATAAATCACATGGAACGTTATGATGAGTACATAACTTCTTTATGTAAAGCTGTTAAATCTCGCTGTTTATTCTCACTGATGGGTAGTGTCCCTAGAACCCTCAATCTTGGGTGGCTCATGGAAGTACGTTTTTCAGTACCGTGGAACCAAAGGAAGACCTGTCCCTGGAAGCCTTATCTACTTTGTAATGTGTGATAAAGGTATGAGGCTTAGACTAAGTGGCTGCAGCACAAATATTGTCAAGGGGCAATTTAGCTTGAAAGGCAGAAGACGTAGAAAGGGCTCTGGTAGAATGGGCCTTAGGTTTGTGTGTCAATGGCATGTTTGCATTTGCATAAACAAAGGCTATTTATTTATTTTTATTTATTTAAATTTGTTGACCGGGAGTGTCCGACTGAATGTAGGTCCATTTTCAGTGGAGGCCTGGGGAGAAAAGCTCCACAGTTAAAATAAACAGACAGTATTTACATTGGATTACATAGTGATTAACAATTTACATAGCAATTACTTACAACATATTTACAGATGAAGAACATAGTACATCAGTAGACAACTAGAATCTTTATCTGTGAAGTGCATACCAGACATTAACAAATGTTACAAGAAGAATAAGTTTGTGCTGTATAATAAGTACTGGCTTATGAGCATCTGAGTTTGCCATAATCAAGGTAGTTAGTGGAGTGGAAAGAAAGGTAGTGGTTGGATGGGGTGGATGATATTAGAGTGGGAGTTGCAAGGGCATAGCCAGCATGTTTTTAGTTGCGCTTTTAGTAAAGTTTTGAAATGGGTGCATGATGGTATGGAGGTAATTGTGGGTGGGAGTGAGTTCCATAATTTGGCTATGGCACAAGAGAATAGTGCTTCACCAGCAGAGTTATTGGCTTTAGTGATCTGCAAGTGATTTTTGCTGCTGGATCTTAGTGGTCTGGTGGTGCGATAGGGTTGGAGTAGATTCTGGAGGGATGGGACATTTAATGGATGGTTTACTAGTTTGTGGGCGAGTGAGAGTTGATACCACTGAAGGAGGTGATAACCACTTAGATAGGGTTGTTTTAGCCACTGGATTACCTTTTCTGGCCTCCGAAAAGGATATGAAAAGTTGATCTGATTTTCTAATATCCTTAGTTCTATCAAGATAAAATCTGAGCTGTCTGTGTACATCAAGTTTGCGCAGCATGTATACCAATTTGATAGAGAGGTTGGGAAAAAAGACTGGCAACTCAATGACCTGATTGATATTGGATTCAGAACAGACTTTAGGCAAAAAGGAGGGGTTTGTTCTGAGAGATACTCTATCAGCATGGAAAATCATGTAAGGAGGTCTGATAGATAATGCTTGAAGTTCTGACACTCTGCGGGCAGAAATAATGGCTACTAGAAATATAATCTTCTAGGACAAATATTTGAGATTACAAGAAGATGCTGGTTCAAAAGGGGGAGAATTATTTGGATCAGCATAAAATTCAAATTCCATGGAGAATAAGGGATTTTGACAGGAGGTCTCATGTGAAAAGCCCCTTTAAGAAAAGCCTTAGATAACTTATGGCCTATAATGTTCAATCCATCGAATTCAAGGTGGAAATTTGATATGGTGGCTAACTGGACTCGAACTGTGGCAGCTGCTGCTCCTTCCTTAAAAATCTTCATCAAAAATTCTAAAATGGACAATAGAGGAGCTCAGAAAGGGTCGATTTTCTGTATATTGGCCCAAATTGAAAACCTGTTCCACGTACTGTGGGTATAGTTTCCTGGTGGATGGCTTGTGAGAAGACAAAAGGATTTGTCTTGTATCATCTGAGAGTGAAAGAAGCCTGGCAATTAGGGGAAATGGATTAGCCAGGCAGTCAGCTTTAGGGACTGCAGTGAAGGATGGAGGTCCCCTGACGGGTGTGTCAGAAGGTCCGGAACTGGGTCCAGGATCCATGGATCCTCCAGCAGATGATGGTGAAGGAAGGGGAACAAAATCTGTCGAGGGCAGTAGGGGGCTATGAGGATAACTGTCCTTCCCAGTGATTTTGCTTTCTGTAAAACCTTGGGTATCAATGGAATAGGTGGGAATGCATATAGGAGACCCGGAGGCCAATCGTGTATGAGTGCATCTCTCAGGGAGAGTCCTGGAGGTGGAATTAGGGCAAAGTAGCTTCTGCATTTGGTATTGATATGACTGGCAAAGAGGTCGCAGCAAGATTGGCCCCATTTGTGGAAAATCAAATCCGCAACTCATTGGTTGAGAGACCACTCGTGAGGCAAGAGATTGCCCTGCTCAGTTTGTCCGCTATCACGTTGGACTTCCCCGGGATGTGAGTTGCTATCAGAAAATGGTGGGACAACACAGCTCATTGCCATACCCTGAGGGCTTCTCGACAAAGGGGGTAAGACTTGGTTATGCCTTGTTTTTTCAAGTACCAGGCCACTGACATGATGTCCGTCTGAATTGCAAATGTCCCTAGAGGAAGAGAGTCCTGAAAGTACTGCAACGCCAGAAGTACCGCTCTGAACTCCAGAACATAGATATGCAGATGTGACTCTTGATCCATCCATGTGCCTTGGGCAGTCTTTCCCTGAAAATGCCCCCCACCCTATCAGGGAAGCATCCGTGGTCACAGTGGCTACTGGGGGGGGGGGCAAAAAATCTTCCGATTGTGACATGAAGAGACGTTAACCACCACCGAAGTTCTCTCTTGCAAGAATCTGTGATGAGAATCATGTGGTGCATTGGTAGCTTTTGGTAAGACCACTGAGCGAAGAGGAGCCGTTGAAGGATTTGCATATGCGTCCTTGCGAGTGGTACAGCCAGGATTGCTTCCTCCATCAAACCTAGCACCTTCAAGACTGTAGCTTTGTTCTTTGACACCAGTGAGTTGATGTGTTGGCGAAGAAGTGAGACTCTTTCAATTGGAAGACGTAGAGTGGTGGTTGAGGTATCTAACTCTGCTCCTATAAAAAAGGTATGCTGCGATGGCGATAAGGCAGACTTTTTGAAGTTGATTGTAATGCCTAATTGATGGCAGAGTGTCAAAGTATATTTTGTTTCCTGAGTCAGTTGATGCCTGGTGGTAGCGGTGAGGAGCCAATCATCTAGGTATCCAGGTACACCTGGAATCCTAGACGCCTCAGGTAAGCCATGACCACTGCCACACATTTGGTGAACACTCTGGGGGCTGTAGTGAGACCAAAGGGCAGGGTTCGAAATTGGTAATGATTGGCTCCCAGCTGGAAATGCAGGTGATCTCTGGAGCATCTGTTCATCTTTATGTGATAGTACGCGTCCTTGAGATCTATGGAGCACATCCAATCACCTTTCCCTAGGAAGGGAAGAATGGACCGAAGCATGATCATTCGGAACTTCTCTTTCTTTACGAATTGGATGAGTCTGCTGAGGTCCAAGATAGCTCTCCAGTCACCTGTTTTCTTTGGTACCAAAAAGAATCTTGAGTAAGTTCCGAATCCAAATTAGTCTGCTGGGACTGGTTGGATGATTCGTTTTTCTAGCAATTTTTGGACCTCTACGATTGCTTGTTCCCTGAGACTGGGTGGAACATCTGGGATTCTGTTTACAGGAGTGGGTGGGGAAGAGAACGGTATGAAATATCCTCTGGAAATGATGCTTTGTACCCACGTATCTGACGTTACGTTTAGCCAAGCTTCTGGGTAGAAAGATAAGCGACCCCCGACTGCCTCCAGAGCCAGACAGCTGGGCCTCCTTTCAGGAGCACTGGTAGGGCTGACCAGAGAACTGGCCTCTGTCACCCTGTTGCTCTGGACCCCCTCTGCCGCGTGGGCAGGGTCTTCCATTATAACCCCCTCCTCTGCCTCTAGAGGGGTTTTCTCCACGTGTGCCCTAAAAGGCTCCCTGTGCTTTTCGGAACCACATTTTCCCGCCCCTAGGGCCCTTGTGATAGGGCCGAGTAGGGGTAGAAAAACAGACTCCAACGGCAGATAGGGACTTGCCGTCCTGCTCACACCTGGTTAAAGTTTCCTTTACTTTAGGCCCAAACAGTGATGAGCCATCAAATGGGGTGTTGATAAAGGAAGACTTAAAGGGCTCCACAAAGGAACAGAGATGCATCCAGGCTTGTCACCGCAGAGCAATGCCTGAACTAGTGGCTCTACTCGAACCATCAGCTACATAAGATATGAGACGCATGGACGAGTTCACAACCGAGTTTAGGGTAGCGAGCTGTGTGCTGACTTTGTCGGCAACCCCTGCAACTACCATACCCTGGAGAGTATCTCCTAACTCTTTCAGGAGATCTCTTTGCAGTCTCATGAAATGGGTTAAATAGTTCAGCGATCGCAGAGAAAAAGTCGTTGAAATAAACATGCATTTCCCATATCTATCCATGATCCTAGAATCTCTGTTAGGAGGATGGATAGATGCGGATGTTTCAGACACTTCCTTTTTGGTGGCTGCAGCTACCACCATGGCATCAATGGGCACTCCTTTGGTCAAAAAGGCTTTGTCCACAGGGGCAGAGATGAACTTATTCGGCTTCCGCGGGAAAGGTTCCATGGCCTCCAGTGACTCCCACACCTTACGAGAGATCAGCTCCATGAGCTTGTCGTAAGGTGGAGACACCCAAGAAGTGGAAGGTTAAGACCCAAAAGCCTTCAAGAGCACTGACTCGTCCTCAGTAGGGGTTTTGGACTGTCAATCGCCCCTCTGACTAAGGATCTCTAATATCTCTGCAAAGGAGATATCCTCAGAGGGAGATCGAGGGGACCCTTCTGACTCATCTAAGTCAGTGTCGGATATCAAAGACCGGTAGTTGTAGAAGCAGACACAGGAGTTTGAGGGGAGAAGGAAGTCCGAACTGATGCCGATGATGTCTTAGGAGACAGGACTCTCCTCATGGCATCGAAAGCACCATGGCTCTGACGAGAAGGTGTAGACGGGTCTGGAGGGACTGTCCGATCCTCCCACACCGAAACCATGGGCTCTGAGCCCAAGGTAGGAGCCGACTCATCCAAGCCGAAGCCCCGAGAGGAAGAGTCGGCACTGACAAATCGGTCTGACTATCCTCCCCGGACCGACAGGAGAGTGTCAACTCCTAGCGTCCTCGGTCAGCGCTGAGGACGTCCGAGTAGATGGAACCGATAACACTGGTGTGGGTCTCAGTTCCATAGGTTTGACAACTATCGGTTCAGGCTCCTTCGACTCCGAGAGTCCAGTACAGCTTGGAGGAGGTGTAGTCAAGTCCGGTTCAATGGTCTTCGGCTCCAATGAAATGGGCGGGCCAACAACAATTTAGCAAGTCCTGGTGCCCGTAGAAGCGTCTGCACTAGCCAATCCATATCCACGTAAGAGAGGCTGACCGAAGACTTCGAGAAATGCACCGAAGGTGCTGACTGGAGCAGAGGAGATGAGGGAACCTCAGAGACCAGCTCCAAGACTGGGAACTGGCTCCGAACCAAAGGGACACTCGGTTTTGAGGACTATGGAACCGATAACCCTGTACCCTCTGATTATTTTGCCTTCTTGGTTAGTTTAGAATCTGAAGATTTAGAAGATTTTGAAGAAGTGCTGGCACCTTCCTGGCTACCCAATGCCTCAGAGAAAGTATGCTGCAGCAACCCCCTATCAAAGAGTTTTATCCTTCTCTCTAAGAGAACCCTAGATGAAAAAGAGTGGCAAATACTGCAAGAGTCTTGGAGGTGTTTAGCTCCCAGACAGTAAACACATTGGACATGTCCGTCCATGACGGACATTTTCTTTCCACAATGTTGACATTTCTTAAACCCCGAATTGGGGTGAGACTTTTCCCTCTCATCCGACATGTTAGAAACAGACACACCACAAAACTAACCTGTAGAGGTTAAATACAGGGCTAACTAAGCCCACACTAAAAAAAAAAAAATACTAATAACAAGAATAAAACTGTTAAAACTAAATAGGGCTAAGAAAAGGCCCAACACTAAGAAAACTAAGCCAACACAGGGCACTATCTCTACAATCTAACCTTCTTAAAACTATATTATTTTAACGAGAAACACACACACACACACACACACACACACACACACACACACACACACACACACACACACACACACACTAAATAAAGAATAATCTATCAAAAAGAAGAAAAAGAATTTTTTTAAAACTTGTGATTAAGCAAAAAATGGTCTGAGCTGACTGGATCACCGAGATCTCTCTTGCCGCGGCAAACTAGATCTGAGGTAATTCCAGCAGTGCATTGTGGGATGAGGGGTTTGGTCTCGAGCTACTGGCAAACCTTGAGCTTTGCTATCGGCCGTGTCGGAGCCGAGGATCGGCTCTGAACCCATCAGTGGGAATAAACGGCGAAATTTAACAACTTCACATTGCAGCTTAAATGGCACAAGAGGATAAAAAGCAAGCTATATGCAAATGAAACAATACAGCAATAGTATAGTGGGGAGAGCATTCGCCTTAAGCACAGTCATTCCTGGTTCGAGTCCCACTGCAGTACATTCCATTTTCCATGTCAAATCACTTTATGACCAATATTTTTAGTTGCATAACCTATGAAATAACATATATTTGTGAAGTGGAGAACTGCATTAAATGCAGATGTGAGCTGTCAGTGTCATAATGTTGCAATGTCCACAAATAATCACATTGCCCCATACAATATATGTACACAGGAATCGGGGATACAAATGTAAGATAAAATGTGTAATGAATGATAACTCCATACAGCTTCCAAATCCCCCACCTTCCCAAGAACCATTAGACATTACTGTCTAAATTAATGCAGTGGTAAGTGGGAGTAAGCACTAGTAAGCAAGTGTAAGCTAATTAAGCAGTAGTTAGTGGGAGTAAGCATATGTAAACACTAGTAAGCAGGTTTAAGCCTGTTTGCATAGGGGTAAGCAATGCGCACACAGGTTAAGCAATATTGAAGCTAACTCTCTGTAGGCATATGCAACCAGAGGTTAGTAATGCTTACCTTCGTGCAAACCCGCTTACAAGTACTTAAAAGTGCCTTAATCACTCTGTGTGCAACAGCCGGTGTTCACGCCACATGCAACTGGTTTAGAATCAGATCTGGCTCCCGCAACTCTTACCATGTGGGTTCTGTCCATGAGCCAGTTGGCAACCCATCTCGTGATGTAGGGGTTTATGTTCAGGCTGGTGAGCTTGTCTATAATACCAGAATGGGAATGATGTCGAAGGCCTTTGTGAGGTCTAGGTAGGCTGTGTGGACCACCTTTCCCCTTGTCTGTAGCCTTGGTAACTGTCTCAAAGAAGCCCACCAGGTTTAGGAGGCATGATATACCCTTAACAAAGCCGAACTGGGTAGCGTCCAGTGTTTGGAGGTTCCCAATGTCTCTGTTAATGAGATCCATGATGATGCGCTCCATAGCCTTGAGACCAAGCTAGTCAGGCTTATAGGGTGATAGTTCCCGGGGTCTGTTGTGGCTAAATCTTTGTGGAGTGGAATAACAGATGCTGTTCACCACTCTATGGGCACATAGCCTGTGGACAGGCTGAGTTTGAACAGTTTGTTTAGGTGAGGGGTTAGTTCATTTTTGAGCTCGTGTAGGATGCAGCCTGGGACACCGTCTGGTCCCATTGATGCTGTGTTTTTGGCTTTGGAGAGGGCTATTTTAACCTGAGTGTCTGTGATTTCAGGGGCACTACTTTCTTCTGGTATGGTTATGGGCCCTTTTGGGGGTGAGAGGGGGGTGAAGTTTGCACTGAACCTGTCTGCCAGGATGTTGGCGATATCAGTCGGTTCAGTGTATTTTGTGCCATTCTGCACTGTCTCCGAGCAGATCTGAGAATTCCACATAGATTCTTGACAAAGAATGCGTTGTGGTTATTTTTGGAGTCCTTGGCAATTTTTCTTTCGGAGCTAGCCTTGGATGATTTTATGAGGGATCGTAGTTTCTTGCTAATACTGATCAGGAATGTCTTCCTTTCTTGAGATTTTGCTCTTTTCTGTACTAGTTTCCTCCTTCTATTGTATAGCTTGTTTATGGCAGGGGTCCACCAGACTGGTTTCCTTTCATTGGAGGAGTGAATCTTGGTTTTGCTTAGGATAGCATGATCCATGCATTCTTGTAGGTGCCTGTAGAGTGCATTAATAAAAGATTTTGCAGCTTGGGCAGCGTTATCCTTTAGCATGGGGGATTTTAAACTTTCCACCTCGGTCTTAAGTAATGTGAAGTTTGCTTTTGAAAAGTTTTTCATGGTGGTTTCTTTGACCAGGGATGGGGGCAGAATGTGGATATCCAGAGTGATTAGTTAATGGTCAGATCTAACTAGCGAGGGGTTGACCTCTGGTGTGGAACACTGGTCACCCATGTTGGTGATGACCTGGTCCAATATGTTGTCACCTCTGGTGGGGGTGTTGACAAGTTGATCCAGGGCATTTGAGTCTATAAATTCTAGGAAATGTTGGACAAGGGAGTTAGTACTTGAGTTCTCCCAGTTAATGTTTGGGTAATTGAAATTTCCCAATATTAGGGTATTTGGTAGGCCCTTTGTGTTTCCCAGTGTTTCTAGAAATGCGGAATGGGGTTCCTGGGACATGGTGGGTGATCTGTAGCAAGCTATAATTTGAATTGCAGCTCTGCCCGTTGTTAGCTGCACGTGGATGATCTCTGAAGCATCGTACTGTGCCACTAACCTGGATGTATGGGTATCCTTGATGAATATGGATACACCCCAGCCTTTTGTATTTCGGTCCGGGTTTTGTGCTTGAAATGTATGGTATGAGTTGTAGCCTGGTAGTGCTGGGGTGCTCTATGGAGCCTTAAACCAGGTTTCTGTTACTGCACATATATCGATTTTCTCCTTACTGAGCAGTGCCTCGAGTGAGTGCATTTTGAGGTTTAGACTTTTGCCGTTTAGTAGCATTACCCTCAGTTTTTTGTTATTTGTGCTATTTATGGTGGTGGGTTTGTCTTTTGAGCCTTGCCTAAAAAAGGCACTATGGGGGTAGCAAACGCCTTGGCCAGTATTCCAAAGCCTAAGGGTGACAGGTGCAAGCCATCTCTAGTGAAGCAGCGTGGCTTGTTGAGCATGTCATCCCAGGCTGACAGACACTGGATCCCCTTTGAATGACACCAGAAGCTTAGCCAATTGTTGAAATTGATATTTTTTTCTTTATACCATGGTATCATTCTTGGTGAGGGCAGGATGCAACTCTGGGTCAGGGTCATACCAGTCTGGGCTACATGATCAGAGAGCTCTTCCATGTCTCTTTTCATGTAGTCCAGGGAGGTATGGCTCAGGTCATTCAAACCAACATGGACAATGACAGAGTCACATTTGTACTTGTTCTGGAGTGACCTGAGTGCTTGTGTTATATGGCGGATTCTGGCAACCGAGAGGCAGCTAACAGTAACCTTCTCCTTGTTCAGCCTAGTGAGTGGGACGTCAGTGTGCCTGACTATAGAGTCATCTATTACTAGTGTGTTGGGTATGTTACTTTGCCTTAAGGGCTGTGATTGTGTGGCACACTGGTTTTGTGAAGTATGTGTTTCATGGTTTGTGTTGGGGGGTGGAGGATGCTTGGATGTCTGCTTTGGAGGTCTCTGTTGCTTTTGCAGATTTTTATTTAGAGCCTCCAAGTATGTTTTTGTGTATTTATGTGTGTTTTTTGCCGGAGGTGGTTTCATAGGTCTATGTGAGGCTGGTGGTGTGAAGTAAGTAATTCCCTTCTCCTCTTGACTGTCTGGTCCAGTCTTGGGTTGAGAGAGCTTAGCCTCCAGTTTGGCTGTATAACTGCATCTCTCGCATTCATTAGTGTTTGGTGGTATGAGGAGAGGGTTGTCTGTGTACATGAGGCAGTAGTAACATTGTCTCAAAATGCCCAGATTCATCAGTTGGACAGGAGAGTGCATCTGAAACTGCCCTTTGGACATGCCTGGATAGGTACAGTGAGCTGTTTTACTGATTGGCTGGTAAGGTCAAATAGAGAGCCTTGTCCTTCTCTACAGTATAGGGGGGGTCTAGTGCTAAGGATTATTAGTGCTTGCTATGAGTTTTGAGTAAGTGCTGGGCTGAGAAATGAATGGTTTGAGTACTTAAGTTGAAAGTTTGTCTAGTTCCAAGGGAAAAACTGAAGAGTACACTTTGTGGAGCCGGGAATAATTATACCCAAGCTAACAGGTGCTGCCTGGCATGCAAAACCATGCTAATGCAGGATTTATAGCAGGGAAATGAAAGAGATAGAAATTAGCCAAAAATGGTCAATAAATTACTAATTTCTGGGCTGAAACCACTCCTCAAGGGACAGATAGGCTGCTCAAAGCTCCCCTCTCTCACAGGTGAACAGAGAAACTTCCTTCTATCCAAGGAAGGTATGGGCAAACACAGAAACTTGTAACACAGCCCTGAATTCAGCACTAAACTGAAAACTGGACTATACTAGCTTAGAAAGGTGGGAAAACAAGTATTTTTTGTTTTTTTTTTTTCAGAAAATAAAGCACATACAATCAAAAAAACATTTTAAATGCACAGAAATGGTTATCACACTTGAATGTGTAGCCTACAACAGCTAAACAGGTAATTTAAACAGAAAAACAACTTTGTTAAAGTGCAGGCAGTAAAATAAGTACAATATATAGCTGAAACAAGCATTTTAAATCACAGAAACTCTAAAAAAATGGCGTTTTAGGTGGAAATAGCCAAAGGCAGCAGGAAAATGAAGAAAAATGATACTTAATCACTCCAAAGTCTCTCTTTTGTCTCTCTGCTGCTGTAGAACTCTGCAGGGCACCAGGCAGGAGCTTGCTGAGCTGTATACAAGCACAAAAACCTTGCAACTGCGGATTTTATAGCAGGGAAATGAAAGAGAGAGAAATTAGCCCAAAATGGCCAATAAGCTATTAATTTCTGGGCTGAAATCACTCCTCCAGGGACAGATAGGCTGCCCAAAGCTCTCCTCTCTCAGAGGTGAACAGAGAAACTTCCTTTTATCCAAGTAAGCTATGGGCAAACACAGAAACTTGTAACACAGCCCTGAATTCAGCACTAACCTGAAAACTGGACTATACTAGCTTAAAAAGGTGGGAAAACAAGTATATATATATATATATATATATATATATATATATATATATATAATTTTTTTTCAGAAAATAAAGCAGATACAATAAAAAAACATTTTAAATCCACGGAAATGTCTATCACACTTGAGTGTGCAGCCTACAACAGTTAAACAGGTAATTTAAACACAAAAATTACTTTGTTAAAGTGCAGCAGTAAAATAGGTACAATATATAGCTGAAACAAGCTTTTTAAATCACAGAAACTCTAAAAAATTGGCGTTTTAGGTGGAAATAGGTAAAGGCAGCAAGAAAATGAAGAAAAATGATACTTAATCACTCCAAAGTCTCTCTTTTGTCTCTCTGCTGCTGTAGAACTCTGTACAGCACCAGACAGGAGCTTGCTGAGCTCTATACAAGCACAAAAACCTTGCAAATGTGGGTTTTATAGCAGGGAAATGAAAGAGATATAAATTAGCCCAAAATGGCCAATAAACTAGTACTTTCTGAGCTGAAACCACTCCTCCAGGGACAGATAGGCTGCTAAAAGCTCCCCTCTCTCACAGGTGAACAAAGAAACTTCCTTCTATCTAAGTAAGGTATGGGCAAACACAGACACTTGTAACACAGCCCTGAGTTAAGCACTAATCTGAAAACTGGACTGCACTAGCTTAGAAAGGGGGGAAACAAGTATGTAGATTATATATATATATATATATATATATATATATATATATATATATATATATATATATATACACACACACACACACACACACACACACACACACACACACACACACACACACACACACACACATATATATATATATTTTTTTTTTTTCAGAAAATAAAGCAGATACAATAAAAAAACACTTTAAATGTGCAGAAATGGCTATCACAGTTGAGTGTGTAGCCTACAACAGTTAAACAGCTAATTCAAAAACTTAAAGTGCAGGCAGTAAAATAAGTACAATATGTAGCTGAAACAAGCTTTTTGCTCAGAAACAAAATAAACAGCCTTTGCAGGTCTTGAACCCAGGACTCTGTACACTATAGTCACAGTAGTAAACCACTAAACCATCAGAGCAGTACACAAGCTTGTGGTATCAGTACACAAATCCTCACTATAGTAAAACCAAACTGAACATGTGAAAGGAATCTATATACAGTCTATTATTCTATAACCTACTACATAACAAACATGTGTGAACTGGAGTACTGCAGTAAGCCCAGATGTGAGGTGTAATTGTAATAAAGTGTTGAAGTCCCCTAATAAACACAAGGACCCCATACAGTGTATGTACACATGAATCATGGATACTATATATATATATATATATATATATATATATATATATATATATATATATATATCAATCATGTAATGAATAATAAATCAATGCCAAAATGCAAATATAATGCAAAGTAAATATTAAGCAATGCTAAGCATTGCATAGGCCAGCTTAGTAGGTATAAGCAATGTGTAGGCCAGCTAACTCAATTTTCCCATTGGTATACCCCTTTAAGCAATGGCAACCTTAGGTAAGCAGGTTTGCCTATAGGTTAGCCTTTTCAAAACCGTCAAATTATGGCAAAGTGCAGGAAATCGGTCCTATTTAAACCCAACAGGTGGGAATACATCTCATAACTGGTTGTAGCTTCCCCTTGCAGGCACCATGTCCAAAATGGTAGAGGGAGTGTGCTTTCTGGCCCAGCGCTGGGGCATCCAGGAATCCAGAGTCATGGCAGGACTCCTTGTCAAAGACCATGAGCAGAGACTGCTGCAGGGCCAGTACCATGGTTTCCAATATAAAGCAGAAGCCTGGGACCATCTTGCCAGTGACCTCACCAGTGCTACTGACTTACCCCACACTGGTGAGCAGGTCAGGCATCACTATGTCGACCTGAAGTGGCGAAAGGGGGATCTCCTGGATCAGTGGATCCAAGAGGGTAGGACGACAGGGGAGGCCCCAGTAGTGTATAAGTATCACTCCACTACCTGTTTAATAATTGCCAGCTCATGTTTATTATGGGTAGGTATGGCTAAATATTTATCTTATGTCCTTCACAGCGGCAAGTGAGCGGGCTGTAAACCAGGAGGCCCATGGATGTCGCTTGGAGAGGTTGTGACATGAGGCAGGTTAGTAATACTCTTGCATGTACTGTCATAGGAAATAAATCTAACAGTATTAGTAAGTTAATTGCCTGTATAAGACATGTATTGTTTAAGGCAAGTACTGCATACACCAGAGAATATGGCAGGAAGAGTAGCATATAGGTTGTATGTAAATAAAAGAATAATAGCCTGACAATGAAGGTCTGGCATCATATGGTAATTTAGATTTGCAATCACTTAACAATACTGTTGTATTAAGCACTGTTACCCACACTTTGCAACATAAATAAAACATGTGTAGGAATGTCTGTATATGACTGGTGTAATCCCCAGAGGTCAGCTAGTAAAACTGAGAGAGACATAGACAAAAAACAGTAAAAAGACAAACAGCAAAATCCAAATAGCACACAACTGAGATGTGAACTGTTGTATTTTTAGCACACACAGCCATAGTTCGAATCCTGGGAGTGGTAGTAGTCTGCATACAGAATCATACCCCAAAACTGTACAGATATGTCCAGAATGTCCACTAAATTGGCCCATATCTGCTGCCTGTCACTGTGTCACCCTGGGAAATCAGTGGGATGATCCCAGACGTATAGGCTAAGAACAAGAAATACAACTGATTGTCACACATCTATAAGAACAAACCTATCACTCTAGCAACTCCCCAAACTGTTATGAGAGTAATAAGCCAAGTATTTCCCATCTACACCCCCATATTTTCAAGCTGTGACTAGAGTGTGTACAGTAACAGTGAGATGTAAGTGCATAATACTAACGTGAAATCTGGTACTTTGTGTGGCAACATTCAGGTGGTGCTAACAAACATTGCTCCCAAAGGCCCATCAGATACCAACACTGTGCCCAGAAATAGGGGTAGGGTGGGTGGTTAGCATAATGGTTAAGGTATTTACCTTACAAACACAAGGTGCAGGGTTTAATTCTCACAGGGCGTAACTGGCTAGGCTTAAAATAGCCCACAAGGGTAGTTAGCCTAGTACTAACCTATGAGTATAACATATGAGAAATAAAAGACTGATGCCCTGTACTGGTATTGCTTACTCTGGTATGGTATGGCATTGTTAGTGTTGCAGTTGCTGTGAATAATAAGGTATTACTCATCACTGTCACCCACACTGTGCTACATAATATAACTGTCTAGGAAATCCTGTATAAGAGTGCTGTAAGTCACTAAAGGTTGAAGACGGCAATAGTCTACATATGTCCCGGTTCACCTGCATGTGGTCAAGACATGGCCAGAGTCCATGCAAAAAGAGATGGACAGGTACGTGCATTACATCAACCTGGAATCTGGGATCATGTATAGAAACAGTTAGTCAGTGTTAACAAACAATTCCTCCACAGGTATACGAAGTAAGAGGTGTATACTGCAGGTCAAACCAGTTCATGTATATAGTTGTTGACAGCCATATCACTGTCCAAACTAAGGCAATAGGGTAGTAATACTTGTAATGTACAGATAACAGCACTAACTAGGAAAGTAATGCAAACTACAGGAATATACTAGTTGTTATTTGACATGTCCGCCCCCACCATATCTCCAACAATACACTAAATACCCAACTCAATTGGTACGTGATGACTTCACTGTAATGTTAGAACATATGTCCTATTGTTTGATAATTATTTAAATCTGTTTCTATGCATGTACTATGTTGAAATACTCCAACATTGGTGGCATGGTGCCATCAATGTACCTGCATGCTGTTGTTATTACCACTGTGGTCCCATATATGCATGTGTTCTGTCTGCTATGCAACTGTTCCATATCTGATGTCTGGGTTAATGGGAATATCTATGCATGCTGTTATACCTAATCCTGGAATGTGTTGATTATTACTAACCCACATATATTGATAAAACATAAACACCATAGCACGTATGGAAATGCGGGTCCCAGCCGACCCACCTGTTCCAACTCAGCTGGCCATTACACAGAGTACCAGCACATCTGGGGCCCAACCCGGGACCTCCACATCCATTGGTCCTGCACCACTTTCAGGTGGAACCGCCTCAGGGGATGGGGCTCACCCCCCCGGGAGTGAGCGCAGACAGGAACCTGTCATCCATCGCCATGTCTGGGTAGTGGTGTGTAGCGAGCTCCACAGGGAGGTAGGAGATCTGCTATGCCAGCTCGAGGGCCACATGTAGCTACTAGAGGGTTGGCCTGGCTCTCCAATCCAGCCCCCTGCACAGCCACCTTCAGGGCTGTGAAGTTGCAGTGGTTACTGCCCATGGTTGGGGACCTCAGTCCCATTGTTTCCACTAAGGGGACTCATGGGCTTCCATTTCCCAACATCCCTCCTAATCAAGCTGTTTAACCCCCACATGTGTCATATACCACCCCTGTATGCATCTTTTCTGTCTTGTCTGTTAACCTACCCAATCTGCCTTCCCAAATATACCTACTATCCCTCCCCAACATCCCACTCACACCTAAAAAAAAAAGGGCAATCTGTTCCCATTAAAAAATCACGCCCCATACATAGCTGTCCATTTCGCATACGTGTCCACTGGACACATGTAATCTGTTCTAATTGGCATCAAAACATATTATTGTTGTCCTTACCCCTGTCTCAGGGGGTTGAGTGTCCAAATCTACCTCCAAATTCAGTGTATATGACTACTACACCCATGTAGAAGAAATAGGCAGCTATGGACCTTCCCTATCCCTTTCTGCACATCCCTAGCTATTTTTCTGACTGTCTTTCCCTCTTTGGGCCCCTTTTTCACCACTTTCCTATCAACTCTTTTTTCTTTTCTTTTAAAGAAATTAGCATGGGGTAAGCGGGAGTAAGCACTTTTAAGCAGCAGTAAGCAGGTTTAAGCCTGTTAGCTAGGGGGTAAGCAATGCCTACACAGGTTAAGTATTTAAGAAGCTAAATCAGTATAAGAAATTGTAACCGGAAGTTAGAGTGCTTACCTCCGTGCAAACCTGCTTACAACTGCTTAAAAGTGCCTTAATCACTCTGTATCCAACAGCCCTTGTTTTGCCCAGCAACAAAGTAAACAGCCTCTGTTAGGCTTGAACCCAGAACTCTGCATGCCATTGCCAAAGTGATTTACCACTAAGTCATGTCAGATAAACATAACCCTGATGTTTTCACAAACATATCATCCAGTCCAGTCATTCAACAGTACAGGAAATGTATTTAAACATGTAGATGTATGTGTCTCTGTATATATACTTATATCTAAATAGATATAACATATCTATATAGGTAGCTATATATATATATATATATATATATATATACATATGCATACATCTGAAGATATAAATATCTACATCTATATGTATATATATATATATATATATATATATATATATATATATATATATATATATATATATATACATATATATATATATATATATAGAGAGAGAGAGATAACAATATATATATATATATATATATATCTATATATATATGTAAGCATAAATATATATCTATATATGTATATACAGACATATATCTATAGATAAATAAGAACATAAAAATATATATGTCCACATGCATCGTTAACGGGGGTGAGGGGGTGCAAACAACATACATCTTGTATGTATAGCTATTCCCCCCCCACATCAAAACACGTCTGCCCTGCAATACAATACCAACTGTTGCAAATCCCATAACCAGGACATGACACAACATGGGCACAAAATGTTAACAGTACTCCATCACACCTATATGATGTCAGGCTGGTATAAGTAACATATCATGCAGTACAGTCTGGCTACCATAGGGAATGTACAATGTGGAGGCAATCAACATTTCTAAGATACGTATGCACAGACACATATATCCAGATACACACACACACACACACACACATATATATATATATATATATATATATATATATATATATATATATACATACATATATATGTAACTGCACATACACACACACACTGATATGTATAGGAATATACATATGTAGAAGGTGCACACAATACAGAATACCCACTATGCCTACAGTTGCACCTTGCCAAATGGACACTGTATGAGCCTCCCATACAAATGACAATTGTTGCCTGCAACATATGCCCACAGAGAGGTCAAAGGATATGACAGCACACACAGGTTTGCATACATGGGAAAGGTTTATTTGTGTACTATTACAGTTGTATATGCCATGTCATATAGCTGTTTAGACTCTGACATACATATAAACAGACTAATGCAACTGTGAAACGGTTATATTAATATAGTATTCTGGAAAGGTTTAGATATGTTGCTGTCCAGGCCGAGGCCTTCAAGTTGTACAATATTAAAGATAGACTGGGCCACAGGATAACAATCAATCAACAAGTAATGCAGATGTGTTGTCCAGCAGCCTATATCTACACTCTGTACACAATCCCTAGGGGTTAACGACATCAGCTGATACAATGGGATGTATCTGTTACATAACAAGGCATAACTGACACCATCACAATCACACTGACATACAGAACAGTCTGTATGGCAGGAAGCATTAGGCCTGCATTTACCCAAGGTGCATTGTATGGTAATGTACATCCAGATACCTTAAGGCAGCTTACCCTGATACCCCCACATGTTGTAACAGCCTAGGTTAGTTATGGTGCATCCCCCCTCCCATAGACTGACATACAGGGTCATATGCCACTGTTACATACACTGGCCTCTGGAGTGCATAAGGGCACACATGTTTTGTGTAGATAAAGACCGCACATATATGGACCCAACCCCACAATATGTGTGGGGGACACAACAGCAGTGGACTGATGGCAGGAATCTCAGCATGATATACTCACAGCCTAATACATAACAACCCCTGACAGCATGTCATATGGACAAAGTCTGGTATGTAGGTGGAGGACAGATGCTGGAACACAGGTCCATATGTGAAATACTGTTGTCATACACTAAACAAGTCACTGGTGTTACTGGATAGGCTGCAACATACCCTTAGACAGGAATATGAAGTTAGAAAAGCACATGGATGTACCCATGTACTGACAGCACTCAACACTCACACTGCCAGTGATATATGTGACACAAGATCTGTGTGGTGGACAGACAAAACATAACAGGCACACCTCTGGCCATCAAGTGGATAAGCCAACAGTTGAGAGCTATGCGGACAGACTGCATTCCATGTTAAACTATATGTACACACAAACCCTGTAACACCAGTGCTATACAATGCATACAACAACACTACTCACACTCTGTCTGTATTTCTGGAACCACATACAAATATGCAGCTGGTCTGCGTGTGCAAGTTCTCTTGTAAGAGGTATTGCTACCTGATGTCTGTAACACTGTTGCCCACACACAGGAAGGATGTCCACCATACAGGAAATCTAAATGGACCACACCCACATGATATAGGGATTTATAGTAGTGGGTTACCATGACAGTGGTAACTGGAAGTACTACACAGAATGCTGCATGCAGGTAGCAAGTGGAGGAAATATATAAAAACAAAAAAGAAGGCAAATTCAAAACGGAGACAGTGCAAACAGGATTTAATGAAATTAGCACTTTCGGAATAGTCAATGCTCTTCCTTCTTCAGATACAAATCCAATACATTTACGTAGTTTACTACTTAAAGGTATTGGATTTGTATCTGAAGAAGGAAGAGCATTGACTATTCCGAAAGCGCTAATTTCATTAAATCCTGTTTGCACTGTCTCCGTTTTGAATTCGCCTTCTTTTTTGTTTTTATAAAGTTTTGTGTAATCAATTTGGTTCAAGTGGAGGAAATATATTGGTAGATGGGCCATCACCTGATCATGTGCATCACCTACAAAAGCCATGCTGCAATCTATCCAAAGCAGATCAATCCATTTACTGGAGAGAGACCAATATATATATATATATATATATATATATATATATATATATATATATATATATATGTGTATATATATGTGCATGTATATATGTATATATATATATATATATATATATATATATATATATATATATATATATAGAGAGAGAGAGAGAGAGAGGGGTAACAAAAGAAAAAAACAACAGAAAAGAAAAAAACATCCATACAGCAAACTATCCAGGAGAGACATCATTCCCACAACAGGTATGTGAAGTATATATGCATGTAATTGACTGTAGTACTTTTTCCATAATAATGGGATAGATGATGTGAAATGATTTATATGTTATTTGTGCCATCAGGTGTTGTTGTAATGATGCTCAGCTGAACAACTTCTAAGGACAATAGAGTCTGTCACTGTGAGTAGTTGGCCATACCCATCAACTGTGCAGAGCAGCACTGACTGATAAGATGTAAGCCATCATAGTGTGTGTTGTTTAATGGGAAGCATGTATATTACTTTTGCCAATAGCTGGTAGTGGAAGGAATGCCGTAATGATGGACATGTGGGTTCCACAGCCCACCGCTTTCAGGATACTCAGGTTAACCTGTATTGTAGCATGCTGGAATGCCATAGGTGTTTAATAGGGTTACCTGTATTCTGGCCCTACATATACCCCCTAATGTCAGGCTGTGTGCATATGTAGCACCTGTTTGTGTTGTAGTAAGGCAGAATAGTACATCTGTGCAGGAAGGTGTTGTGAGATTGTGGACCTGATGTCTGAATGTACCTCATATATAGGTATGTATATGTGTACCTATATATATATATATATATATATATATATATATATATATATATATATATACATGTATGTCCACAAATATACAGATACCCATGTGTAGACACACACACACACACACATATATATATATATATATATATAAAAACATATATATACAATATACAGATATATAGATATATACCTATATGCACATGTCTACATATATACATATATACAAGCACACACACACAAGCATATATGCATTTAAATACATGTCCCCTATATTGCCATCACAGTGCTGCATGCTATGTGTGAGAGAACAGCACACATAGCAATACTCACAGATATCTACAGCTGTCAGTGTGTGCAACATGGATGGGTATGTCACATGTGAACCCCTTGTTGGGACCACATTGCCCTTGTCTGTGAAGTATGGAATGGGAATATGGGGAAGTATGGCAGGTATAGATGTGGAAGTGGTCAGGATTGGTAGATATAGAGGACAGCGTACAGGGGTGGTATGTGACACATGTGGTGGGTAAACACCCTGGATGGTGTGTGTGGTCTGTGATGTGGAATCCCCATGGGCCCCAATATGGGCACAATGGGAACAAGCTTCCCACCCACTGCTACTTACAACAGCAGTCCATGTCCCCAAGGTGTCTGGCCTGGAGGCTGAGCAGGAGGAGCATGTGGACCCTGTGAATGTGTACTGGGTGCCTCAATGTGATGTAGCACATCCCACATGTGTCTGTGGATCCCGCTATGGATCAGACCCTGGACCGGACCTAAGGGGACAAGATCATGTCTGTGTGTCGGACCTAAGGGGACAAGATCATGTCTGTGTGTGCCCCCGGGGGGGTGGCAACATCCCCTGAATTGGTTCCACCTCAAGGTATTGCTGGACCAGTACATGAGGAGGCCCCTGGGTGGGTCGCACATGTGATGTGGCCTGGTAAAATGGGCAGATGAGTTTGGAGAGGTGGTTCTGCTGACCGATAGTCCATAAACATGCTATTGTGTCACTGTTATAGAACATATGTGGGTAGTAATAGTCTACACAATCCTGGAACATGTCCAACAGCATGCATAGATATCCCCAATAACACAGAATGCCAGATGTGCAGCAATCACATAGCAGCCATACCACAGGCATATATGGAACCATACTGGCCCTGACAATGGCATGCAGGTGAATAGTCTGTAACAGGACAGCAATGATAGTGTCCACACACGGAGCATGGCTACAAACACATTGGCCAAAGTGTGGTACAATACAATATCTGTCCTACTGGTAGGTAAGCTGTAGCCATACCTATTAAGTTGTGTGTACAGCTTGTTGTCACTTATATGGTGGGGGGGTGACAGTGATGTGTATTAAGAACTGTGGTAACCTTGTTGTATGACTTGCTCACACCTGTTTCCATCTTTATGTCTTTCAGGCAAGATGTCACATGGAAGGCTCCCAACTTACTCAGCAGCTGAGAATGAAATTGTGGTAAACCATCTAATCCAGCACTACCCTGTCTTGTTTGGCTTGGCCACCCATGAGCAGCAGGAGCAGACCGCCCTGTGAAGTGACCTAATCCACAGGGTCAATTATGTCGGACTGCACAACCGCAGTTATGAGCAGGTCCAGCATCATTGTTCTGACCTGGTTCGCAATATCCGTCGGCGTGCTGCTGCAGTCTGGGGATCACCTCATAACAGGGGGGGGGGCATGCCATCCATCCGCCCAACACGTGTTGAGAAGCTCCTAGCCAGCATCATGACACCTGCCCATCCACATAGCCAACAACTGCCAGACACCATTGTGGAGGTGAGTGCTACCCACACACTGGCCGAGGAGAGTGCAGGTAAGGCCACAGGGCACATCAGTAGACCACTGTTGTGTATGCATCTGCATCTGTACAGGTAGATCATGCATATCTGACATGTCATAGATATAGTTTGTTGCTGCATAGTAGTGATGAACAGATGTGCATACGTGGTAGAATTGTGGACATGGACATGTACTGTTGATGTATTGTAATGATGCACCCACCCTGTAGCAATGCACAGGTGTGGCCACTAACTATGCATCTCTCACCCTCTTATGTAGGTCCCTCCGGTATACCACCAAGGCAGCAGCCTATAGCTGGTGCGTTTGGTTTATGTTGATGCTTGCCAATACACCAGGCATGTAATGGCTATGGTATATTCCATACACACATCTAACACACCTACCCAGAATGCATGCTGCACATGTGCACGTATGGTTGCTGTTAAATGCACGGCATCACAGTGGTGACTATGATGTGGTACTGGAAGGGTATGTCAGACACCCTCAAGATAAGTAACATCCTGTCATTGTGGAATGTGTCCACAGGGAGTAACATAATGGTGGGAGACATGGCATACAGTAGGGACATGTTTGAAACATCACCCATATAAAGTGGACCACCAGTGTATATATATTAGTAGTACAATGGCAACTGTTGTAGAGTTACACTATGGCATAATGTATTACTGTGATCCACATTATCAGCTGGGAAAAGGCTGCAACATGTGGTGTTCAGTGTAAGGGACACTGTAAATTGACACACATGTGTGGGCCTTACTTGTCAAGCATCTGCAAAAAGGCTGAAGGTGGGGGAGGGTGTCAGCATGACACAACAGTGGATTGCAGCAGGCATCCTAAGGATGCTAAGAATGGCTGTATCTGCACACAGTCAAGTTCAGGAACTGTGGCAGACCTATGTCTACCCCCACAGCAATAGTGACAGCAGTGTGTGAACACCAAGGGATGTGCACATGAGTAGATCTTGCAATCATGCAGATTAGGGCGACATGTGGAGGGCAGATTGAACATACACTGGCAAATGCAGATGGCCCATGCTAGTATACCCCTACCAGGTATAGTGACTGCTGTAGTACACATAACAATAGATGCAACAAACCATCATGATAAGGGTGTGCACACATATGCATGCAGAGTGTATGCATTACGATCAGCATCCACACACCTAACACGTTCTGTAGACAATGCATGTGAATGTACAGGACATATGTCACATATCGGGCTCATGTACTGTTAATATATGCAATGATGTGGTCCCATGGCAGATCAAGGAAGGGTGTGTCATATCAATAAGAGTGTGTACACTCTCTATAGCCATGGTATGCTGTGTAATAGTATTGGATTGGTCATACATGGTCCGCTGATGTTAAGAGCTGTAAACCAGACATCAGGCATTCACAAATGACATCTGTCCACATATCATGCCAGGTATGTGTTGCTGAAAAACATAGGGGCTGTGAGCATTAAAGTTGACATAACTGACACTGTACTACACATTCAGCAATGGGTTGTACACCTGTGAGGTGTGGTGCACAGTACATGGCAGGGCGCAGAACAGGTGCACAGCAATACTGTGTACATGGGTGCAGTGGTATCCAGGGGAAGGGAAATCACCTAGTAAGACACCACATGCATCAAACACATGTATACTGCTGCTAGCATGGATTAACTATAGCTGCACTACATGCTGTTGTGTACCATATGTTATGCATGCTGACAGATGGGTAATAGAAGAACTGTGTGTACTATCATTGTGCAACCTTACCTGTATATATGTGTGTGTGTGTGTGTGTGTGTGTGTGTGTGTTTCAGTGGGTGGTTAGCTTGTCTGTAGGGTCACTCTGGTGAAGTGGAGGGAGGTTGATGCATTTAGGATGCGTGTGTGCATGTGTGTGTGTTTGTGTGGGTGTCCATTTATGCATATGTGTGATTGGGGGGTTGCTCATACAGCAGTACTTCCCTTTGGTATTGTGCAGTACATGGACATGGACTGACACGATACACCAGGAATACTTGTCATGTATGTATTCACAGGACAGCTGATAGTATAATAAGGTCTGTAGCATGGAACAGACATTGAGAGGGAAGGTAGACACCAGGTATAACCTTAATATCGCATTCAGCAGAGAGGTGACTGACAACCTACGTATGCAGCACTACAGATGCATTGGGGAATTACTAGACAACACCAGTGAGTGTATCCATATATTACAGTTGTCACATGATAGGCTGATTGAGAAGCATATCTGGCATGTACTGAGCAATACATACACATGACGCTCTAGTACGTGATATTATGGAGTGAACATAGTAGCCTCTCACATGGCCTTGCTCATGATGTCCGGACATACACAGGGTGAACACTGAATGACAGCAGTGAGCCCATGTAAAACCACTCCACTCAGGTCAGGGAGGTAATGGAGTAACAGGTCTTGTGTTGTTATCAGTTGTCTAGGCATTTAGAGGAATGATACGTTAATGAGTGGTATTAATGAGTGTATGTTACCAAGTGTGATGCAGGATGGAGAACGCATGGGAATATATGTGGGACTGTCTGTAAAGTCACAGACAGGTAGGTATTAAGGTGGTGTGTGTGTGTGTGTGTGTGTGTGTGTGTGTGTGTGTGTGTGTGTGTGTGTGTGTGTGTGTGTATTGTTATGCAATGCTGTACAGGTCTTAAAGTGCATTTATTGTTTCCCCCCACAGGTGGCGAAGTGGGTCAGGGTCCCTCCTGCATGCAATCTGATGTTGGTGTCCATACAGACACCGAAGATGATGATAGTACTATTGAGGCACAGGTGGGGTTGTCAGGGGCCAAACAGCACCATCGATTGACATCTCCCTTTTAGCCACCCCAACCCCGCACACAGTTTCAGTGCCTATGCATACTCCATCACCAGTGTCTATAGCGGAGGGATAACTGGCGTGTGGTGGCAGTGCACAGAGGATTGTGGTAACCATGCCTACTGTGTCTGGTCCCAGCAGGCATAGCCAGATGTCCGGCAGGATACCACATAGGCAGATGTCCCAGGGTGCTCAGCGCTGGTCATCATGCCCCTGGCAGACGCGCCACAACTGGTACCACCAGGTGCATGTTTCAGGCTGTCATGGAGTCGCAGGCATGTATGGAACATTACATCAGACAGGGCCTGAGGCTGCAGAGGGCTGCTCTCACATCTACAAGCGACAACTTCCGTAAACTGTCTGATGCCATCCATGCTTATACCGAGCACATGGATAGATGGTCTGGTGAGATGATGGCCCTCATCAACCATGGTTTGTCCATGCTTGAATGTGTGGTGGGAGTATGGCGACGGCGTCATGGACGTAGGCCAGCAATGCCAACAGCTGGCAGTCAACGTGGATATTCTAGGACACCAAGGGGCTCCCGCAGTGACAGTTCCAGCCCCGGCACTTCAGGGGGCAGTGTCCACACCCATCCCACAGCAGGCCATGAGCACGTGGTCCTGGCCAGTCCCAGGAGGGACCTGGTTCCAGCAGACATCTGTCATCAGGGGAGAGTAGTACATCGAGGCCTGTACCTAGACATGCCCATGGAACCCCTGGCAGGCACAGTCCACGTGTCCATGGCTGGAGTCTGTGAACTGCACACCCTGCCAGGTATGGTCTGCAGCTGTCCATAAACACCTGTGCAGAGCAGTCACATGGCAGAACAGTGTGCATGCACACCCACACACTATATGAACACACCTAGGGCACGCCCATATCTACACACACCACATCACTATGTCCAGTCCACCTCATTACACCCCTCACCCACACGCATGGTGTCACATGTATGGCCCACCCTTGGCCTCTGGCAAACCTACGACACGCCCTGTGCATATGATGATACCTGTGCCACATCCCTGTCATCCATAACATCGATGCAGGGTCAGGCTAATATGGTTGTGATGCACACAGTGACTGTACTACACTGTACCAAAGTACTGCAGTGCAGCATGTTGTCAGGAGTAAATGTTAATGCATACATGTCAGGTAGTGCAGCCATCCAGCAATGATGCATTATAGCTGTTAGTAACACTGGTTGATTGTGGTCTCCATAATGTTATACATTTGTGTTGTAGGTGTACATGTGTCAGCACAAGGATGGTCTGCAGTCATATTCCACAACTGGGTATGGCACTGTGGTGACACCATGGCTGTAACATATCTGGGGTACAGTTGAACACATGTCACAGATTTGTCTAACAGTTATTGCCTGTGCCACATGGACAGGTGACCTGCTGGGACATCTATAATCTGCAACATGATGTAGACACATCCACATACACGCACATTCTTACTTGGCAACACTGGGACTAGACCCCTATCTAGGTATGTAGTGCTACTGAAGTGTGTGGCTTTCACTGCATGCACAACACAGCATTTAGGGTGAGGTATGTTCCAGGTTACATGTTAAATGCAGAACATCCCCAGACATGTACAGTATGCTAATGGGTGTATATGGACAATACATAGTGTGACACACCTTCATATACACATTAACAGACACATAAAAGGCAGACACATGTCCAAGAGACCTGGGCCTATCACTGCTAACTAACTTGACCATGTGTCCAATGTGTTACAGGTAGGCTGCACACCACATGCATAACTGGGCTGGATTGTGGTATCAGTTACCTGTATGGTTGATGGTGACAGTGGTAACCATAAAGTGGTATATGGGACATATACCGGGTGTAACTGGGTGTAATGACAGTGTACACAGCACCCACATCCCCAGTGAATAGTGTACTCCCTGAAACCCATGATGACATTCTGACATACCCACCATCACACATTGCCCACAACTGCGATACAACCCATTGTATATCCCAACAGTGGTACTACAGGGATATGCATCTAATGCACATTCCACAAGAATAATAGGGTGTTGCATTGTCATGCCTCACCTATGGGCAGCAACAACACTATCTGTACTACTGTGGGCAATGGGTATTGTAATAGGAGTATGTGGTCTCAGAATGCTGTACCCTACTGATATACAGACATGCACACATACACACACTTATCAGAACTCAGTGGGTATCCCATGCCTATCGACCCATTTTGTACAACACTATTGTGCTGGTACTGGAAGGCTCATGTAGCCGGTATGGAGAGGAGTGTAACAGGGTACATGTTATTTCCCATACAGCAGCAGCCACAACTGACTATGGTAATTGGTGTTGTGGTGGCTGTGAAGACCCTTATGGTATTCCCATGTACAGGTGTGCCAACACACAGACACTGCTATACTGTGTAATGCACACATACACGTGTCAGTACTGGGGGTGCATTGCTGCAGGTGGCCATAGCTGTGTACCTAGCTATTGTCCATGGAGAGATAGGTTGTGTATGGGGATGTGTGTACAGTGGTATCCTGCCACCTGCTGTGTGGAAGCAGGCAATCTATCGACAGACACCACTGTGGTGACCCTCAGGGTGAGAGTGACATGCATCAGCCAATCCTTTGGGTGCTTGCTGCATATGGCCACTGAGGTGATCAAGTTGACATGTATGCAACATGTATTACAACACAAGGTTAGTGTCTATGATGGAGACCTGTACCCAAGCATGTTCTGTTGACTGTGGTAGCATAGTGGAGGTACCCATGGCATGTGGTGCGTACAGGGTGTTGACTCCTATATGTGCCAGTTCTTACACAGATGGGCAGACATGTCAGTGTCAATCAAGCATAGGTCGCCTGTACATATCCCAGCTGGATACCTCCCATTTTCACATCTGTACAGGGACTGGCAGTCATCAGCTTGGCAAGTAGCTATGCAGTAGGATGAATGTGTTGACAGATAGACATTTGACAACAATATGTATGCCATAACTACATGTTGGAAGCCCTCACTAACATATGCTGTACAGACGGTAGTCTACAGGTACATTCCACATGTCAGATCATTATGCAGTAGCGGATATATACTGTGACACAGCTCACACACCAGGGATACAACAGGGAGGCCTCAAAGTCCAGCTATGTCTGCAGGTGTGACTGTTGACAGTACTACATTTAGCACTCTACTCTTTCCTGGGAAAGCACTGTCAACAGTAGTACTGCCATGATACACTACATGCCAGTGAGACAGCATGTACCCTGGGCTGCTACCTCTGTATGTAACACATTCACACAGATAACAGTGCTGTACAGGTCTCATATACTTGCGTGTCCCAGACATGACACTCACACGCCTTGCTACTGTAATGACAACATATAGGTGCATGTATTGTATATGGCATTACATACACTTATTACAGATGTCATTACCCTGTTATGTTATCGGACTGGGTGGTGGGAACTGGTTACCATGGTTAAGCCATGCTTAGCAGGTATCAACATTGCTCCAGTATAACAGCTAAGCTGCTTAGCATGCTGGTAAGTGAAGCCTATACTGTGTAAGTGCCCATATGTGTACCCGTAGCTTAGCACCACTTAGCTTAACGGAAACCCATGCAAATGTGCTTAAAGCTGCTCAAAACTGCCGTAACCACTCTGTTTCTGACAGCCCTTTTTCTGCCCAGCAATAAAATGAACAGTCCTTCCAGGTCTTGAACTCAGGACCCTATACACTATAGTTACAACACTTAACCACTACACCATGACCACTGAGAAGACCGCTGCTGTTTTTCAAGTATATCTGTCAATACACATATTGATTAGTATTGAACAATTGCCTTTACTTCCACAATTGTGTAGTATTTGTTATTAATATGACTGTTGCATCATATATGTTGTTTTATCATAATGTACACATATCAGATACATACGGTGAGATACATCTGGGAAGCTATACACAACCGTGATGTTTACACATGACAGGAATATGGATATATACATATACATAGGTTGATATATATCTACATGTATATACACATGTATATTCATACATATGTCTGTATACACATCTGTATAGTGCATCATATATATGGCCATGTGTCGATCTCTTTGTATATACACACACACACACACACACATATATATATATATATATATATATATATATATATGTGTGTGTGTATATATAGATATATGTATATATAGCTATATATGTATGCACATCCTATTTGTTCAGATATGCCTATTTATGTAGATATATATGTAGATATCTATAACCATATGTGCATACATATCCATTATGATATATCTATTACTGTCAATATATATGTAGATATCCATAAGTATATGTGCATATGTATCTATATCTGTATATGTGTAGAAGTATATTGCTGTGTATATGTATATATTTGAGTGTTTATATGTATGTATGTATATATATATATATATATCCATCTATGTATGTATGTATATATATATATATATATCCATCTATGTATGGCGATATGTATATATATATATATATATATATATATATATATAGATAGATAGATAATTATATATATATACATATATGTTCACCATATGTCCAGAACATGGAGTGGAGTCCTACCTCAACCCCAATAGTCCCAACCTCTTAGTGCAAGGGGATGTCAGGTATGTACTGCAGGTATGTATGTAGACTGTTGCTACTGTAATAGGGGTTGTCTTAACAGAGATGTTGTGTGTGGGAGATCACACCTTCTTTTAACATGTGTGTCATTGTATACTGACAGACATCCTAAAAAAATCATAGTGCAGTACCACTGCTAGCACAGTAATGGTCCTGTGGACTACAGCAGATATATGACCAATAAATGTGGACAGTCTGACGCACTCTGGTCAGTCAAGAGGTATACACAAAACCCCTTAGTGCAAGACATGTGGACCAAGCCTGACAATGTGGATGTTAACAGCCATGTAGGTGAGTATATCACATAAATACTGGAATACATATGCTCCCAAAGGTTATGCATTCACACACTCTTTTCTGTCCTGACACATAATAACCGCTGGTGCAAAGGTCACATGGCCACATACTACCCACTAGTTAGTGACATACATCTGTACAGCATCCCACTGCTTTGTGAGAAATGCATGACAGTTATGGTGGCAGCAGTACATCTGGCAAATATCTGGAAATATCACACTGGATAAGTACACTAAGCTGATAGGCATATAACAAAGCACTGTGAAAGCTGCAGGCAGACTGCCACAACACTGGCCTACATTTCTTATGGGGGAATACACTCATACCTGCAAATATAGCAGGCTCTACAGGCATGTAACAGCACAGAGTAACACACCCACAGCCACATATGGTAAGCTAGCTTAATATTACAGTATATGGACTGTCTGATCAACACCATCCTCATATGTGCCACTCACACACTAACCCTACATATACTGGGGCACTACACAGTGTGGTCCAATGCCTGTGTGTGGTATGGGATCTGTGTGTGTTTGGCCCTACAAACATGTAAGCCGATAGGGTACCATACACTGTAGCAGCATGTAACATCAGCTAGAACAGGACCCCAATAACAATGACATCTACCACAGTCTGTACACAGGCCAAGGTACATATTCACAATACACACACAGTTGACAAACACCATATGTACACAGACCTCAGTACTGTACACACAACCACAGAATGCCCAGGTTATGTCCTCAAATATAACTCCTACTCTACATAACATGCTAAGTACAAATCAGCACCTCATACATCACTGAACAGCCCTCCCCCTTAACCCATTTCCTTCTCTTCCATTCTTCCACACCCTGTTAGCACACTCAACCATCAAAATTGGCATGCCCCCTAACAAAATGCAAACAAGTAAAAAAATACTAATTACCCTACTGCCTATACTATTTCTATTTTACCATCTTACTGCCTACGAACAAAAACTTGACCATGGCATTCACTATCCAAATGGTCAAACAGCCACCCACAACTTCACACATGACACCAAATGCTACCATCCCCAGCACACTGAATCTACCACCCACGACAAAATATCACCCCTGTAAAGCCACAAAACATAATCCTAAAGACAAAGACTATATAAAACTTATAAACAAACTCTTAAAGCTTAGAGCATCCTGTCACTATAACCTTATAGCACATGGGGACATCCATCCCAACCCTGGCACACCCACACCCAATAACCTTCACTCCCCTACCAAAACCCCCAGAGTCAAGCCACCCCTTTCTACTCCCACTTGTTCCCTCCTAGCATTTCACCTAAATATTAGAAGTATTAACAATAAGAATCCAAACCTACACACCCTCCTAGCAACCAATTCCCCAGACATTATGTGTCTTACGGAAACCTGGCTAAAACCTAGTACTACTGACAATGAGATACTACCTCCAGGATACAATATTCACCAGTTAGAACGTGCTACAAGGAAAGGAGGTGGGATAGCAGTCCTTTACAAAAATACTCTAACCATTAATAGACACACAATTCAACCTCCCCAATTCAATAATGCAGAACTCCTCATAACCAAACTATAGATTAACCAGAACAAATGCTTGAACATCGTCTGTGCTTACATTCCACCAGGCAACAACTTAAATACCCTAGAAGATATCCTATACTGGTTATCCACTACCTAGCCCCAAGAAACCATAGTTCTTGGTGACTTCAATACCGACTGGCACCCCTGCTCCTCCGAACCCCCCCTCTTTCCCCTATAAACTTATCTGGGTTTAAACAAACCATAACCTCTCCCACTAGGATAAACAAACCGATCAACAGGGAAAGTATCCTAGACTGGATCCTAGTTAATAACCAACCCCAACTGTACACAGCTGACACTCTTCCTGATGACCCTAGTGACCATTTACTAACCTATATCATAAAACATAAGGCAGGAAACCCTCACCAGCCCAAATATAAAACAGTTAGAAACAGGAAAAACTTTGCTACTGCTATTTTCCTAAATTAACTAATAGCAGTTCACTGGTCAAAGTTAAAAAAATCTACCATTAGAAGAGGCTATAGCTCACTTTAACAATAAATCCCTAAGTATCCTTGATTCCTATACTCCAGTACATGCAATAAAATCAGCTGGAGAACAACTAAAGCCCCACTTGACCATCTAAAATATCATCAACTCAGGAATGATACAAAAAATCTATTTTACTAGATAAAAAAAGCTTCTACCAAATTCTCCTACAAAAACACCAAAACAACCCTCAAAAGTTCTGGGCAGGCTTAAATCAACTACTTCTTCCAGGTCATTCTACCATCCCGCCCCGGCTAACCACACCCATAGTTCCCCAGAGACCATAGCTGGTGCTTATAGTAACTTTTTCACTGAAACAATCCAATCCCTACCAAATCAACCAACACCCATAAACTTAAACCATACCCCTAATCTATCCACTAATCACCCCCAATTTAGCTTCCAACCAATATCCACTAGTTTTATCAAAACACTTATAAAAAACTAAAACCTACCGCCCTCACTGCTGACCTCCTCCCTGCAGAGTACCTACAAATAGCTGCAGATGCCATTGCATATCCCATATCTATCCTTATCAGCAGAACCTTATCCAAAAGCGCTATCCCCTCCCTCTGGAAAATATCTCATGTCATCCCACTCCATAAAGGTGGTAGTTCTACAGACATATCCATCTATAGACCCATTGCCATTCTTTCCCCACTAGCCAAAATAATGGAGAAATGTGTACACAAGCAACTAATGCAATACCTTACACAGAATAACGTACTATCCAACTCCCACCATGGTTTCAGGCCATACCACTTCACCACCTCAGCCCTCCTTTCCTTTACTAATGCCATAAACCAAAACAGAAATGATGATAGGCTATCCTCCACCCTCTTTCTTGACCTATCAAAAGCCTTTGGCATTGTCAACCATGAGCTTCTCATTCTTTCTCTAAAATCTATTTCCCTCCAATAAGCATGCAATCCAGTGGTTTCAGTCTTTCCTGATTGGTAGACAACAGGTGGTACTATGGCAGAGCAAACTCTCCAGCCAGCTATCTCTCACACTAGGAGTCCCTCAAGGCTTCATACTAGGTCCACTACTCTTTTCTATTTTTATCAACAACCTTCACACTGCTATTCCTAATGCTACCTGTATTCAATATGCAGATAATTCCACTCTGATCTGCTCAGCCATTTCCCCATCTGAACTGGAAATCCTAACCCAAAACACATTTAACACTATTGAGAACTGGCTCAACAGCCAGCTCCTACTGCTGAACCCCAATAAAACAAAACTTCTACTCTTCACATCCACTAGTAGATCTGCCACACTTTCATTCTCTGTCACGTCTAATAATAGTACCACTATCTCCCCAGATCAACACACCAAACTTCTAGGGGTTATCATAGACAATAATCTCAAATTTGACCTACAGGTCAACAAAACCATACAGACCATCAATAAGAAGCTTGGATCACTGTATAGAAACAAGACATTTCTAACTCCACTGGCTAGGACTTCAATCGCCCAGTCAGACCTACTCTCTACTCTTTTATATGCCTCGCCTGTACTCTCAAACCTCAACAAATCCAAACTAGGTAAGCTGTCCCATAGCTACAACCATATTGCCAGATTCGCCACTGGCTCCACCTATAGAACCCACCACTGCCAGAACCTGAAACAACTAGAGTGGCTAGAACTGGCCAGCTTAATTCAATTCAATCAGCTCTTAGCTCACAAAATTCTGTACCACCCTGAGGATACCCTCTCACTTATAAATATTATTAAGCCATATAGCAACCTGAGATCCCTACAGTCAGCCAACAAACTACTGGTCCAAACCCACAAAGCTAATAACTCTGCTGGTGAATCCCTGTTTGCCAACTTTGTTGGCAAAACCTGGAATTCTTTGCCAAACTATATAACCCTACAATCCTCCAAAAGTCTCTTAAAAAAAACCTCAAATAGTATCTCAAAGTGAACTGTCTTTGCCCATGTACCAACCCTGATTAAGTTATAAACTGAAAGCATAATCTGTAAATATCATAACATGAAACTATGTCACCAAGCTCTATATCTAATCTGATGTCTCTTGCTTTTAATTGTGTCTGTCCATGAGAATTGTGAGTCCCTACTAGGGAACACTACTAAACCATTGTACATAATCACTTTGTTTTATAGTTTCTAATGTTATCTAACTTCTTGTGTAATGTATGTAAGTTTGTCTATTTGGAGATTTTCTCACCGGGCCTCTGCTGAAAATGGACATGTATCTGGATGGACTATCCCAGTAAACAAATGTAAAATAAATAAATAAAATAAAATGTTTATCAGCCTAATATCTGACTGGCTTGTTATCAGATATGATGCCAATAAATAATGGTGTACAGAACATATGCACCTGTTACTGCATGACATATGTACAACGGTTGACAGTGTTGCGGCTGGAGGCACAAACACAGGGCCAATATGAACATGTTGCTGTAAAAACCTCATACATTTACTGTTGTAACAGGGTTTGTTGTGACATATGTCCTATGAGGGATATGAAGTCAGTAACTCTCATGGCTGTCACCATGTACTGACTGCAATCCTCACACTATGCTTCTGCAGTTCTCAGATAGGTGTTCTGTGAGTAACACAAGAAACAAAAGGCACCACACACTACCAAGTCTGCAGATGACCATGCAGATGGGGTTTTCCTCAAAAACATAGCACTGTCATGACAGGTATTAAAACATGTAGACCAGCCATATCCACACACACCCTGTTAAACTGACATTACTCAAAATGCAGAATAGCAACACTTACATTGTGTAGTTATGTCAGGCACATTCCCTTCCTGTGTGTTGGCCTGTTTACACAGTGTATGTTGTTAGAGGTAAATCCCAAATCCATCTGTGATGCTGTTTGCCAAACACCAGATTCAGGTCCTACTCACAGTGAATGAAAAGGCCCAACAGCAATATGATGTTCCCAGATATTGGAGTGTGTTTCCATGCAATTGGCTATGGGAATGCTACCACAGCTGTTCCACATGCAATCAGCTAGAGGAGGGCTGCAATTCATGCAGTGGCCATCAGCTGATCATGAGCATCACTTAACACAAGCTGCTGCCTAAGCAAAGCAGGTGTAGTTCTCTACATCCGCCAGAGTGGTAGTGAGAGAGACAGACAGATACAAAGTAAGTCAGGGAGGGGGTGGGAGAGTAAAACCTAAGACTGTGTCACACACCTACCAGTACAGGGTTTCAAACCCTTGACTGACTATGCATTGCTATCACATGTCTATGTAGTTATTGCATATGCCACATATGTTACATGCTGAGGAGCTCTCCAAACATATATGTGATGGTGAGTGATATCTGCAACAGTGATATGGTAGTGATACGGTAGGTGTAGTACACATGCCTGTCCACATGAATAGGTGTCAGCATCGACACAGCCACACTCTCTCAGGGACTCACACACACTGACACACTTGGCAGGGTCAGGAATACACTTTCTAACTCGTTAGTTTGCCACAATACAGTAATGTGCAGGAATCACATGCACATACGATGATAATTTGAGTACATGTAGCTGGTGTGTATTTCAAGGATCCACCGGATGTGTCCAGGCACCGGAACCGTGACTTGAGCATCCCAAACACGTGCTTTATTATAATGTTGGTCTGTGGATGTGCCTTATTATGGAGTTCTTGTTCGGGTGTGTGTGCATTTCTGATGGGTGTCATCAGCCACGGCTCCACTGCATAACCAACATCCCCCACTAGGTGACCATAAGGGATGTCCCAATTGGAAAATCTCTGGTACAGCTGCATTAGATGCCAGATGTGGGAATCGTGATAGCTTCCAGGGCAGCCAGCACACACATTCATTATAATTCCCTAGGCATTGCACACGACCTGGCAGTTGATGGAGGGGAAATCCTTGTGGTTGATGTAGACCCTACCATGCTCACAGGGTGGTACTTTTATGCATATGTGCATGCAGTCTATAGCTCCCACTACCTCAGGGTAGTCTGCTATTTGGTGGAAGGGATGCATATTGCTGGCCAACACCTCATGGGTGTTGAGGAAATATATGTGCTGACATGGCATCCAGGAACTGGTGGAATACCCGGACTGCTGATGCCTGTGAGATCCCCATGATATCCCCAGTTGGGCTTTGGGAGGTACCTGTGACTAGTATTCCTAGACCTACACATATCTTGGTATCCATTGGGATAGGTTCACCTCTGTTAGTTCTGTGTATCAGGCGTGGCCGGGACAGATCAACAATTTTCTGTAGGAGGTCCCTGTCCACCCTATAGCACTCCACTATCTCCAGCTCTTTTAACCCCTGGTAGGTTACTCTGGGTCTGTACACCCTTCTCCATCTCCTCACTGTGGGTTGGTCGACAGCATTCACATCCTCACCACCCTCAGCCTCTTCCGCATGTCAACATCTGATAGCTGCTGCAGCCCCTATCATATTGTTGTTTTTGTTTGTTAAATGTTCCCCGCTTGTATACACCGGTGGTGTAGAGTATGAGGAAAAACAGAGGGAAAGGTGTTTGCATGGTTTATAGTATTGTTCTGGGTTGGGCTGGTCTGCTGCCTGTGTAATTGGCTGATTCTGCTACATTTCACCTGCCAGCTATGCTAGTTCTCCTAGATTACCTTCCTACTGCTGTTTTCCCTTCCCATTGCCTTCCTGTTTAAGCCCAGGGGCGCACTGCACAAACACAGTGCTCAAATGTGCACAGAGCTGCTATTTACTGGTTTAATTTTTTTCCCTTTAAAACGCAGTGCACACCTACATAGGTAATGTAAAGAGTGCTAGGCAGCCACAGACACACCCCCTTGCTTAGTTCTCCAAATCCAGCTCCAGACAGGTGACAAGTGGAGTACCTCTGGGTTCAGTCCTGGGACCACTCTTGTTTGGCATCTACTTCTCTGAAGTACAGGCCAATGCTAAGGGACTCTGGATAACAAAGTTTGCAGATGACTGCAAACTGGGAGCCATTACTGAATCCCCAAATGATGTGGATACTCTACAAAAGGGCCTTACAGAAACAGGTGCTTGGTGCCAGAGCCATGGGCTCAAGCTCAATGCCAAGAAATGTATAGTTATCCCCTTTGGGAAAAAACATGTATCCGTGAATTACCATATAGGTGGCAGTACACTAAACACCAAAAGTTGATAAGAGACTTAGGGACACAGGTGGACAGTGGTCTCACCTTCGATAACCACATCGCCACAACAGTCAGGAAATCCTTCTATGTGGCACACCTCATCACTAAGGGCTTTTCATCCGGAAAAAAGGAGGTCATTGTCCCACTGTACTCATCCCTCATTAGACCCATTATAGAATACAATGCCCCGTTTGGTATGTACCTCTCAAGACATCTGCAACAACTGGAAAGGCCACAGAAATACCTCACGAAAAGAATCACAGGCCTAAAGCGGATGCCCTACGCTGACCGCCTTAAAAAACTCCAGCTATACTCTGTGGCAAATCATCTACTCAGAGGTGATCTTTGCTTAACATACAAGGCCATGTCAAACCCAGAGCTGTTGGACATGCTACACTTAAAGAAATCCCAATCCCTCAGAGCCACATGCTCCAGGGATCTAAACCTTGTCATTACAATAAACAAAACATGCTGGAGGGATAGATTCCTGACCCAGAGACTCCCCAGACTCTGGAATAGATTGCCTATACATGTCAAGCAGAGTGCCTCTTTGGTCCTCTTCAAAAGGAACCTTGACGATTGGATGGGAGAAAGGAAATTCACCCCGGGGATCACATCAGTCGCCCTGCTAGACAGGGGTCCAGGGAAGTAAATAGTGTAAGAAGAAATAGCCAGGGAATTGTTATGGCTAGGCTTGTATAGGCCCTAGGGCTGATAGCCTAGTACCAGCCTATGAACATATGAACCTAAGGGCAAACCCACATCACAGGGCTCCAATCTGCTTACAGTATGCCTGACACACACCCCTATGATGTCAGCTAATTCCTAGGCTTGCACCAAGCTATTCCTGCTTTTACACTGCTGGGTGCTTACTAGCATGCAGGGGAAATTTGGGTTTCAGTATCATTCCCCTCATTTGTATAGGATTGCCTGCTTATACATAGTTACATGTCCCACACTGAGCCTCCCCCCTTAGCAACCACTATTCACTGGCCATGTTGTCTTCTGCCTGCCATTGACTATAATGGCAAAATAGTGATTTTGGTTAGAATGCTTATTTTAGGATTTTTGTTTTATTTTTCACCCGATCCCGTTTGCGCGCCACTGCCCTACGCTTAAACAGCTGAGATCAGCTAAAAAAATTAAAGTTAATTTTTTTATTTTTGCAACTGTTTTCCATGTCAATGGCCATATATTTGACCATTGGCATGCTTTCTACTTAATATCCACCCTTTATTTGGAGCTGTCATGGCTCCATTTTGTAGTTTGCAGAAATGTACTCGGTTACTGGCTGAGTACATTTCTACAGATTACACTAGTCCTGCATGGCCTGCTTCCTGCTTCTTGGGTCACAAATTTGCCTCATTTGCATGGATTTCACCTGCAAATGGGGTAATTTGCATACAGGGGCTGAGTCCGTGCAGGACTACTGCAGGAGCGCTCATGCATGTGCCTACAGCTTATTCCTGGATCGCACGGCAGACATATTGCCAGCTGGAGCTCCTGCACCAGTTCTGCACACCGTGCAGGGCTTGCTGAATCCAGGGGTAACTGTGTAGACATCTTGAGTACTTAATCAGTAATAGAATTTTATAAATATAAAACTAACTATATAGAAACCAAACAATTTAGTTTTGCTTTTGTAAATTAAATTTGTCTTATCTTCATGTCAAATACATTTCCAAGTGGAACTTTTATATTTATGTATTGGTTATTTTAATTCCTATATTTATATTTGAATGTTGGTAAGTTATTTGTTTTTAGCATTTTAACAGTTATTTTGCATTCATAAAAACAGTAGCCAAGTGTATATATTCAGAGAAAGAGGTATTTTTTTCAATATTTTTTTATTATTTTAATGTCAAAAGACACCAAAGAATAGCCTATTTTATTTATTACTATAAATAGGCATTTGGAAATTGAAAGCAATTAAGCATTTTGATATTGTAAATTTATCTGACAACACATGTTGAAAGTTAGCCTTACATCTGCAAAATTTCATATTGTCATTTATACATTTCAGCAATTTTGTGTGACATAAGAACTGATATGTATAAATAGATTAACTTTCATGCAACATTTTTGTAGAGTTAATTATTTTCTTAACTATTTTAGAAAAATACAGAACATTCTTTCTTACTTAAACATAGCCAATAACATTTTGGAAATTCATTGTTATCAGTATGAACAATTAATATACATCAAATATGTTAATAATTTAGTATATCCTGAACATTTTCTTCTTTAGTAAAATGTTTATACTTTGGTAAAACATGTTTCTTGTGAATTGCATCAGCATTTACATTTAATTTTTAGAGCCACATTTTAGCTGCTTAATTTGCTGATAATATTTAATTAATTTTAAACAATTAAACAAAAAAGAAAATTAGTTGATTTTGAACTAGTATATTCATTTTAATTATACCAGAATTATTTATGTGAAAGGTATAGGAATAGAGAAAAAAACTGTTTTTAACACACACATATATAGAGAGATATAATTATATGTTATATGACATATATGTGGATATACTTAGAAGTCTGAAGGACAAATACAGCAACTGTTAAAATATTTATCGCAAAGGACTGAACTCAAAAAATAAATAAAATAAAAAAAAAAAAAAAACACAGCTTATGTTTTGGCATAGTAGCCTGGCCCTCTGTACCCTTATGTGGGAGACAGTACTGCACACTGCCTGCTAATTATATATACCAACTCTGAAATCACATAACACTGTGGAAAGGCACATTACCACTCTCCATTGTTCTGCTACCTCCCGCAAAGTTATGCTGGCAGAAGTGATCAAATAATTAATACTGGCAGAAGTGATTGAATAAAGGCATTCAATATTATAAACATTTGCTATAATGCATGCCTTCACAGACACACACACACACACACACACACACACACACACACACACACACATATATATATATATATATATAAAGTATGTGTGTAAGAATGAATAAAAAATCAGAAAAGCTAGTGTTTTTACTGTGTAATACCACAAACCTGTAATGGAAGCCCAAGGGATATCTGCAAATGCCCCCCAGAAGGGCACACAATGTTTCAACTACATGGCTTCTAAATTCCTGTGACATTTTACTTTTTAAGCATTTCTGGGTGCATTCAAGCCAATAAATACAGAGTTCCACTAGCTATGGATATGCATGTTTTGGTAATTTTTGTGACATCATCAGCAAGGCATAAGTGGATTGTTTGGCTATATTTAGAAATAAATAGCATCAAATTTATGCTGATGTCCATAAACAATAAAGGGCATGCAACATGTCCCAAATAACATCCAAACAATGAGTAAAAAGGTCACAGAGACAAAATTACCAGTAAAAAAAATGCAAGAAAAAAAAAACATTCAAGCTAGAGTTTTCACCATGTAATACCTTAAAACTCAGCTAATGTTAATGGAGTCCCATGGGATATATTAAATGCCCCTTAAGGATATACATCTGCATGGCTTCTGAATGCCCATGTTTTTTTCTTTGCTTTTTAAGTCTTTATGTGTACATTCAGAATAATAAAGCCAAACCCTACTAGCAGTGGACATGTATGTTTCAGCCTTTGTAGTGACCTTATCATTACACATAAGTGGATTGTTTGACTATACTTTAAAAACACATAGCATCAGATAAAGCTTGATGTTTATATACATGAATATGCATAATTTTGAAAGGTTTTAAAGAGATTATTAAAGTATCTATCCACCTACTACCCCCGTTCTCATTTTGGCACATTGAGTCAGGGTGTCACTTCAACACTGCTAATCATCTAGCAGGAACATTCACACTGTTGGGCTGCTAGTCCTGAAACAGATTGTTAATCTATGACAAATGGAATTTTCAATGTATAGCAGCTGAAACTATTTTCCAAAAGCATTGCAAGATTATTATTCATTAGTTCAACAGGGTATTTTTTTTAAAGAATGTTATTGAAGCTTAATCAAATACATATATATCTAATTAGGTGTGTATCTAGAATCTAGCAATTGTGAAATAGTTTCAAGAACATTTAAGATATTATACAATGCCTCCTCTAAAACGTGCACGCTGATTGGCCAGCCCAACCAGCGTGCCCGTTGTAAATCCCTCAATATACTAACGGAAAAAGGTCCGGTCGCCCGGACTTTTCCGTTATAAACACTGTCTCGCTATGTTAAAAGAGTTTAACATAGCGACACAGGTTTAAAAAAAGCAACGCAGATCTCCGTTGCTTTTTTTAAAGCTGTCTCGCCATGTTAAACTCCTTTAACATAGCGACACATGTAAAAGCAACGGAGATCTTGTGATCTCCGTTTTTTAACCTGTCGCTATGTTAAATGAGTTTAACATAGCGAGACAGTTTAAAATAAGCAACGGAGATCTCCGTTGCTTATTTTAAAGCTGTCTCGCCATGTTAAACCCATTTAACATAGCGAGACAGTAAAAGCAATGGAGATCTTGCGTTCTCCGTTGCTTTGCCACAGCTCTGATGTACTGCGTAGGCATGCAGTACATCAGAACTGCCGTGGAACACCAGACAGCTGCGGAAGGGCAGCAAAGAGGTATACAATGCCATTATTTAAGAAAAGTAATTATTTCTTTCTTAAATAATGTCATTATATATAATAACCACTTCTGGGTGTGGGTAATGCTGGATTTACCCACGATTGTCTTTGTTTGGTCCCTCGGGCGACCGTGGGTAAATACAGCATTACCCACACCTAGGCGTGGGTTATTGCTATAATATTGAATTTGATTTTATGTCAGGTAAACCTATATCACCTGTCTACAAAGATCTAATATGATTTTAAAGCATTTCTTATTTTTTTAGATTCCACATATAGTAGATCAATTTTATTTTATTTATTTATTTATTTAACATTTGTTTATTGGGAAAGTCCAACTGGACACAGGTCATTTTTTAGCAGAAGCCAGAGGAGAAAAGCTCCATGAGTAACAGTAAATTTTCATGTACACATTGCAATAATCAATAAAGTAAAAAAATGTAGTATACATCAGAACATACACATTTGTGACATCTTGACAACAAAACCTAGGCTTTTAACATAGCTAGTACTATTTGTAGGTATGACTTATGTCAAGATATAAGGTGAAGATAGGTCAGTAGAAACAAGGGATTAAACACAGAGGGATATATTTTAGGTATACTGTGATGTATCAGAGCACTCATGAGGGGTTAGTACAGGAAAATAGCCACTTATTTTTTAGATAATCTTTAAGTGATGGCTTAAAGTGGTTAGTGGATGATTTTGAGAGAATGAATTTAGGAAGGGAGTTCCATGTATGAGATATATAGTTGGAAAATAAAGATTCTCCTGCAGTGTCATTGGCCGTGGAGATGGTGAATAAGTTCTTATTGTTATAGTGAAGTGGTATGCTGGAACTGTATGGAAGGATGAGATTTTGTAGTGCAGGGGGTCTAGTTGGTTGTGTTACAATTTTGTGAGTTAGAAAGAGTTGGTTGTAAAGAATAATGTTGGGAAGCTCAAGCCAGTCTAGTATCCCTAAAGCTGTACAATGATGTGTTCTATTATGGACAGTCAGATACAAACGTAGCGATTTTATTATAGCATGCCTCTAGCTTAGATAAGTCAGTTTTCCTTAGATTAGTTAAAATTGGAGAGGCATATAGTAGAGTGGAGAGCAGATGGGTTTGTGCTAATATAATTTTGCCCATTGTAGTCAGGACACTTTTGTGCCTATATAGACTTTCAAGTTTCTTATGGACGTTTTTTACAGTTAGGGAGACATGCAAGTCAAATTTTAGGATGTTGTCTATTTCCACTCCAAGAAGCTTTGTATGGGTTGTTGGGGAGATCACAGTACTGTCTTTGGCTATTATGTTAAATGTTGGGCATAAAGCAGATGTCTTGTTAGGTTGGAAGAGTAAAAATTTAGCTTTGTTTGGGTTCAGAATTAGATGGGCATTGGCTAACCATTTTTCAACAGAAGTGAAAGATTCCTGTGTTTGAGAATGAAGAGTTGATAGAGAAGTGGCAGCACAGATAAGTGTTGAATCATCTGCATACTCTATTATAGAACCATGTGGAGTAGCTGTGTGTACATTATTAGTAAAGAGGGAGAAAAGGAGAGGGCCCAAGTTAGATCCTTGGGGGACACCAATGGATAAAGGAAGGAATGTTTATAGGTCACCCTGCCATAGAACAGATTGTTGACGGCCAGATAAATAGTTATGAAACCATGCTTTGGCAGATGGTGAGAAGGATAGTTCAGTTGTACAGCTATTAATTTGGAATGAGAGACCATATCAAAAACTTTTGATAGGTCTAGAATGATGGCAGATGCAAAGTTGTTATTCCTGTGATGGTTTACAGTATTAGTGAAGGATAAGAGAGCTGTAGTGGTACTATGTGATGGGCGAAGTAGGTTACTTGTTAGTAAGAATTTCATGACCTGGAGATGAATACACATTTTGAGTAACTTAGAAATAGGTGAAAGAATAACAATTGTCTGATAGTGTCAGTTCTCTGGAAGGTCCCCCTTTATGAAATGGGATTACATGGGAAATTTTCCACAGTTGAAGGGCCTTGTTTTCAAGAATAGATCTATTTATAAGTATTGGTACTGCGAAAGCTATAGATTCAGCTGCAGTGTTGAGGTATTCACTGGGTAAGTTATCTACAGCAAGTGTAGTAGGTTTTAGTTTCTACAGTAGTTTTTTTATAGTGGCTGTAGGAACTGGGGAGAAAGAGAATGAAGCATCGCTAGTTGTAGACTTGGCTGGCTTGTTATCAGGAGTAGGGGTTTGTGGTATGGAAAGGGCAATTATAGAGTAAGTAAAATGTCTGTTAAAAATGGTAGCTATGCTATCGGATTTGTTGTGGATGTTTGGTGTTGGTGTAGTAGATTTTCCTGGAAGAAGGATTGAGTTTATAGTCGGACAGAGTTTTTGAGGGTATTTTTGATACGTGTTTTGAATGCTATGATACAAATTTATTTTATCCTGTTTTATTTGTTTTTTTGCCTTATTTCTAAGTTATTGATACTGTTGTTTAGAAATTACTGTGTTAGTCTTACGCCATACTTCCCAGGCTTTATCTCTAGTTTTCAGAAGGACCCTAGTGTCTCTGCTTAGCCAGGGGGCATAGTTTGATTTTACTCTGGTGGTTCTAACAGGGGCATGTGCATTTAATATATCTAAGAAAGATTTATTAAAGTGGTTCACTGCATCATCTAGGTCAAGGTACTTGCGTGGAGTCCAATTGGACCTTTGTAGGTCAAGACTAAAGTTATGTTTTTTCTCAGTTGTTTAAACATAGTAGGTTTTGGTGGAAATATGTGTTGTCATATAAGAAATGTGGGTAGGTGGTCATTCAGCCCGTCAGGAAGTCAACCTGATTGGAATGAGTGAGAGGAGTTATTTAATAATATCCAATCCAAGGTGGATTGCTTTTTACTAGTTTTATCTATTCGGGTAGGTTCTTGAATAGTTTGTGTAAAATCATGCAAGTTTATGTGATGGGTGGGGTGATCTGTATGACATGCAAACCAGTCTAAAATAAAATGGCACAGTATGAATGTCTCCTAACTAAGGGTACTACTTGCCCAGTACAATAGACATTCAATAACTGGGACATTATTTCCAAGTGGGATATAGCAGCCAATTATATTAAGTGTTTTTCTTGAATTTATGGTTAGTGTGGTATAGATGATTTCTGCACTGTCCAGTTGAGGGGTTTTGCATTACAGGAAAGTTAAAGTGAGATGGTCTTTAAAGAGGACAGCAACTCTACCTCCTCTTTTGTTGAGTCTATCCACCCGTAGTATGGAGTAACCTGGGGCTAGTATTTCATTATCTTTTGTACTTGGTTTTAACCAAACATGTTTCAGTGATTATGACTATTTCTGGGGAGTATGTACCTAGAGTGCCCCTAGAGTGCCATGAACTATGTCCAGTTTCTTGGCTGTACCTCTAATATTAATGTTCATTAGCAAAGGTCTGATTTTTTTCTGTTTAGGATTGGATGTGTGGGGTAATGAGACTAGAGTGATTAGATGGGTTGGTGGAGTGGTCCAGGGTTTAGGTGGATGTCACCACTAAGCATTAGCTTAGGGGCAATGTTGGTAAGTAGTTTCAATCATTTGATAAGCTCATTGATGAATAACTGAGGATTATAGTGACTATCTTTAGTAGGTATTAATTTAAATGTAAAATATTGGAGGCTAGTAATATTGACAAGTGTAGGACTGATGGTGAGATATATACATGGAGTAGTATGGTAAGATGGGTTTGTGGTGTGATGTAAAGTGGGTGTCTGGAATGTGTTGTGGTGATAAGTAGTGAGGTGAGATTGTAATATCAGTGTAGTAAGAAGTGATAGGTGAAGCACAAGCATGTTATAGGTCTAGGAGGAGGAAACAGGATAAAGGGAAGTGCATCTAATTGAATGGATCGAGTGAGGGAGTGTCAGCCTAGTGCTCAAGAGTAGAAGCACTGGGGGTGGGTGGGATATGGGAGTAGAGAAGGTGAGTGGAGTGAGCCTGAAGAGAAAATGGAGTGGGCAGAGCAATCCCAGCAGGAGGGATTGCAAAAAGAAAAGACATAATCAATCAGGAGCCAGGAAATGCAAGTAAGACAATACACTATGTTAGAGCATTTTAGCTTACAGAAACCAAATGTTGCTAGCAAGCTCTTTAAGGATGAGTAGAGCTAAGGGAATTGGGACTGAGCTAAATGTTTGTTTTGGAAAAGTTTTAACCATAGATTCTGGAGCTCACCTGTTTGTATACAGTGGGAATAATGAACTTGTACAATTAGTAGAGGATATTCCTACCTAGTGTCCGATTTCATTAACGTTCTCCAAGTTGGAAGTTGAATGGAGCACAATGCAGCTGTGCTCACCTTACAATGACGGTCACAAGGTAAGAGAAAATTGTTAAAAACAATTAAATGGCATTCAGCTAATGAATAATTCTACTGGAAGGCTTGCATTTAAAAGTTGATATTACCCAGGGCTGATTTCAGCTTTTGCTGAAAATTTGCTTCAGAACTGAAGGTTGGTGGGGGTACGATCTCGAGGCTTGTGGATGGCCAGAGCAAACTGCAAAGAGAAAAAATAGACAGAGTGTGAGCAGAATGTGAATAGTACAGCTCTAGGAGAAATGGAGACAATTAGGAGAGTAGACAATATTAGTCAGAGAGTGATGGAAGGATTATCAGAAGACAGAGAGTGGGTACAAGAAATGGTACAATACGTAGGTACATAGATAACTGTCTGGGGAAGAGTAAAGAATCACAAAGAATAGGAAACAGTGTCTAGGCAGATCATAACAGACAAATTTAAAAATGTACTAAGTCTAATAGGTTAAAGTAGCACCATCGTTAGGTAAGACACTGGTTAGAATGTGTAATAAATGCTGTGTTTCTGCTTTTCAAATACCAACTAAACAAACAACTGTATATTTCTGCTTACAGATACTAAGCATGTTTCTGCTTACAAAACCAGTTAGAACTGTAGTTAGATGAGATGCAGGTTAGAGTTTGCAACAAACATTGTTTCTGCTTTTCAGATACCAAATAAACAAACTGTATGTTTATCCTTACTAATAGCAGATATGTTTCTGATAACTAATACAATGGAAACTGTAGCTGGGTAACAAACACTGTTTCTGCTTTTCAAATACCAGATACCAAATAAACAAACTGTTTCTCCTTACTGATAGCAAGTATGTTTATGCTAACCAATACCAAATAGAACTATAGTTAGGTAAGATATTGGCTAGCATTTGTAACACATGCTGTGTTTCTGCTGTTTGTGTACAAAATAAACAGCAACTGTATGTTTCTGCTTACTAATACTAAATGCAGAATGCAGTGAAGCAGATATCAACAAGGAATTGTCTATGAAGCCAGTCTAGCTTCCTAGGTAAGTTTAGATATGTAAGTACGCATATACACACTTGAGTAATCACCAAGGTCTACTTATACAATGAGCAGTAAAAAAATATCACCTTTTTCTCAGACTATACACTCTAAATAGCAATAATAAATAAAGCTCTAATATAGACCAGCATAAAAATCCTTGTAAATTATGACAGCAAACAGGTAATGCTAAAAAGGCATATGCATATAAAATAAAAAAAGACTTACAGTGAGCACAGACAGCAGACTGCTAAACTACTGTGTCTGTTGCTGAGAACTTTAAATAGGATATCCCAATACAGAGAATCAAATGTTCTGTACTAGTACTAGCATAGATATTGAATGTATCTGCATATTCATATGTATATACACACACACACACACACACACACACACACACACACACACATATATATATATAAACGCCAAAAACAGTCGCTTGTGCACGTTAAACGTAATATGTGCGTGCACGGAAAATAATAAAACACCAACACAAGTTCCAGCACTGCACTAAAGATAAAAAACACACTTTAGAAGGAGCGAAATTTCTTCTTTAATCATCTCATAGCTCGCAGACAGTAAACAACAGTACACTCCAAACCAGTTTCATCCTTTGGGCGTCATCAGTGGATCAAACATCAATTCACAATCACCATAATATATGCCTCTCTTAAAGAGACATAATCCCATAACATAAAAATACCCTTTAAATAACCAAATAAAGATATGTTTATGCAAAAAAGAACTAACCTAATATATCCTCAATACTAAACAATATTCCATTATAAATTCTCATTTAACCCAGGCTTATATAAAGCCCCTAAAGTTAAAATCCACATTCTTTCCCTTTTGTCCAACATTTGATGTTTTATATCCTCCCCTACATTGTTCTTACTTATTGTATCTATCCCAACAAATATAAAATGGGCTGCATTATGGTCTATTTTATGTTTATATAGGGCACTCCGTGCCCTTTGACATTTAATGTCACTTAGATGCAATGCCACTCTACTTTTAAAAGATTTTTACATTTGGCCTACATAAAAGGCCCCACATCGACATATTGCCAAATATACAACCCACTCTGTTTTACAAGTTATTAAATATTTTATAGCAAAAATCTTAGAAGTATTAATAGATGTAAAAGATTTAGTCTTAGGGATAATATTACAATAAGTACACCTACCGCACGGATTACAACCTGTAGTTATACTTACTCTATTCTTGCTATATTTCATTTTTTTATACCAAGAAAGAGATTCACCAATATTTCTCCCCCTCCTATACCCAAAATTACAAAATTCATCCAAATATCCACCAAAAAACTGGTCCTGTTTTAAAATATACCAAAAATTATTAACTATACCTCGAAGTTTAAACTTATTAGTTCCAAAGGTAGTAATTAACCTACAAGGAACGTTCTTACTCCCATCATCAGATGGATCTCTTGATTCCAAATCTCTTTTCATTCCCAATGTTTTTAATATTTCCTGATCTATATCATTCTTATTATAATCTCTCTGCTTAAATCTATGTCCCATATTTTTTATTTCTTCTCCAAATTCTTCCTCATTACTACATATACGTCTAACCCTTTGTAGTTGATTTTTTGGAATATTGGAAATGACATGTTTTGGATGACAACTATCTGCCCTCAGTATTGAATTTTTTGTAAATGGTTTTCTATAAAGACTTGTCCCCAAGGTACCATCACTGTTCATAACCACATGTACATCTAAAAAATCAATAGATTTTTTCATCAGATGAATGGGGTATTTTTGTAGATCATCTAAATTCGAATGTATTTGATATAGTTTTTGTTGACAGAAAAGAGAAAAAAGCTATTGATTTTTTAGATGTACATTTGGTTATGAACAGTGATGGTACCTTGGGGACAAGTCTTTATAGAAAACCATTTACAAAAAATTCAATACTGAGGGCAGATAGTTGTCATCCAAAACATGTCATTTCCAATATTCCAAAAATCAACTACAAAGGGTTAGTTGTATATGTAGTAATGAGGAAGAATTTGGAGAAGAAATACAAAATATGGGACATAGATTTAAGCAGAGAGGTTATAATAAGAAGGATATAGATCAGGAAATATTAAAAACATTGGGAATGAAAAGAGATTTGGAATCAAGAGAGCCATCTGATGATGGGAGTAAGAACGTTCCTTGTAGGTTAATTACTACCTTTGGAACTAATATGTTTAAACTTCGAGGTATAGTTAATAATTTTTGGTATATTTTAAAACAGGACCAATTTTTTGGTGGCTATTTGGATGAATATTGTAAATTTGGGTATAGGAGGGGGAGAAATATTGGTGAACCTCTTTCTTGGTATAAAAAATGAAATATAGCAAGAATAGAGTAAGTATAAGTAGAGGTTGTAATCCGCGCGGTAGGTGTACTTATTGTAATATTATCCCTAAGACTAAATCTTTTACATCTATTAATACTTCTAAGGTTTTTGATATAAAATATTTAATAACTTGTAAAACAGAGTGGGTTGTATATATGGCAATATGTCGATGTGGGGCCTTTTATGTAGGCCAAACATCAAAATCTTTTAAAAGTAGAGTGGCATTGCATATAAGTGACATTAAATGTCAAAGGGCACGGAGTGCCCTATATAAACATAAAATAGACCATAATACAGCCCATTTTATATTTGTTGGGATAGATACAATAAGTAAGAACAATGTAGGGGAGGATATAAAACATCAAATGTTGGACAAAAAGGAAATAATGTGGATTTTAACTTTAGGGGCTTTATATAAGCCTGGGTTAAATGAGAATTTATAATGGAATATTGTTTAGTACTGAGGATATATTAGGTTAGTTCTTTTTTGCATAAACATATCTTTATTTGGTTATTTAAAGGGTATTTTTATATTATGGGATTATGTCTCTTTAAGAGATACATATATTATGGTGATTGTGAATTGATGTTTGATCCACTGATGACGCCTAAAGGGTGAAACCGGTTTGGAGTGTACTGCTGTTTACTGTCTGCGAGCTATGAGATGATTAAAGAAGAAATTTTGCTCCTTCTAAAGTGTGTTCTTTATCTTTAATGCAGTGCTGGAACTTGTGCTGGTATATATATATATATATATATATATATATATATATATATATATATATATATATATGTATCTTACATATATATATATATATATATATATATATATATATATATATATATATATATATACATATATATTTATATTGGGTCTATATTAGAAACCCGAAATGGCTAAATCCCAAATGTATGTATATCAACACATAAAGGTCGATGTACATGCAAAGCGAAACACGTAAACGGCAAAAATCAAAACGTCGAACATGTTTTGTAATCAAAACAAGTTAAACAGGTAAGCAAAATAAAAAATAAATAAGAAGTTATGTACCTACCATAACGTTCCATGTTAGTTGTCTTCTTCTCGCCTTCTTTCTTGCTGGATGGGTTCGGAGCCGATCCTCGGCTCCGACTCGGCCAATACTAAAGCTCGAGAGCTAATTCCACCGGCTCGAGGCTCCCCTATATCCCACAATGCTAGGCGGTAACTACTCAGATCTCATTTGAAAGCTATACCAAGCAATCCTAGTCTCCATAGAATGGAGTAGGGAAACCCACCTCAAACAATCTGCGTAAAGGGAAGGCAGACCTCAGTAAAGATAGAAGAGGTGGGAGAATGTGTGGGAGTAACAACTTTCGGAAGAAAAACACAAAAGAATTCCGGTCGGTCTGTCCAGGCTTGGGGGAAGGAGGGAGGGACACAAGAAAGAAGGCGAGAAGAAGACAACTAACATGGAATGTTATGGTAGGTACATAACTTCTTAATGTTAAGTTGTCAATCTCACCTTCATTCTTGCTGGATGGGACCACGTCCCTAGCACCTTATCCCGGGTGGCCTATCAGAACAGACTCTTGAGAACAGTGGAACCAAAATTGGCACGGCTTCTGGAAACCATGTCCAATTTGTAATGTGAAATGAATGTATGAGGAGAAGCCCAGGTGGCTGCTGCACAAATTGAATCTATTGGCAACCTGTCCTGAAAGGCTACGGATGTGTCTAATGCCCTAGTTGAATGAGCTCTAGGTCTTGAGGGTAGTTTTTGATGTCTGATCTCATAGATGAAGGTAATTGTAGAAGTGAGCCATCTAGAAAGGGATACTTTAGTGACTGGAAGGCCCAATTTACCTTCTGCATATGACAGAAACAATTGATCAGATTTCCTGAATTGTTTAGTCCTGTCTAAGTAATATCTCAGTTGGCGATGAACATCCAAAAAATGCAGCTTTTGTTCTGACCTGTTTGAATAGTTAGGGAAAAAAATGGGGAGATCAATAACTTGGTTTAGGTTAATTTGAGAAGAAATTTTAGGTAAAAAGGATGGGTTAGTATGGAGGGATACCCTGTCTTTGTGAAAAACTAAATAAGGAGGGCGACTGCACAGAGCATGGAGTTCGGATACTCTTCTCACTGAAGTTATAGCTACCAGAAAAAGTGTCTTCCAAGAAAGCAACTTCAGAGAACATGAAGCCGCCGGTTCGAAGGGGGGAAGGATTAAAGATGCCAGAACCAAGTTCAAGTCCCATTGAGGCGGGGGGTCTCTGATTGGACGTTTGAGAAGAAATACACCCCTTAAGAATGCTTTACAGAGTTTGTGAGCCATGATGCTGGATTCTGAGACACCAACATGAAAATTTGATATGGCAGCCAATTGAACTCTAATGGTTGATGCAGAAGACCCTAAATGAAAGAGTTCTGCTAGAAAGTCTAAAATAGACTGGATAGGTGCAGTAAAGGGATCTATGTTTTTCGATGATGCCCAAAGGGAAAAACGTTTCCATTTGCGAGTATAAATCTTCCGGGTAGAAGATTTATGAGAGGCTATCAAAATATCTCAGACCGATCGAGATATTGAGGGAAGTCTGGCTAAGGTTGGAATCGGAGAAACCACGCTGTGAGGTTTAGAGAAGACAGAGATTGGTGCAGCTGACCCGATTGATGGGTAATCAGATCTGGTACTGGGTCTAGATGCCAAGGCTGCTCCAAAAGGTAACGATGAAGAAAGGGAAACCATATCTGTCGAGACCAGTAAGGGGCAATGAGGATCATTGTCACTCTCAAGGCGATGGCTTTCTGAATTAGTTGAGGTATCAGTGGAAAGGGGGGAAAGGCATACAGAAGTCCCCGGGGCCAATTGTGGACTAGAGCGTCTCTGGTGGGATGGCCTGGTAACGGGAAGAGAGTGAAGTCGTGACACTTGCTGTTTTGGGGAGTAGCAAAAAGATCGCACCAAGGCTGGCCCCATCTTAGGAATACTTCTTCTAGAACTGACTTCTTTAGAGACCACTCGTGTGGCATGAGAATTGCTCTGCTCAATTTGTCTGCAATAACATTGGATTTCCCGGAAATATGCGTTGCTATCAGAAAACGCTGAGAAGAGATCGCCCATTGCCAAAGTCTGAGTACTTCTCGACATAAAGGGTATGATCTGGTTCTGCCTTGTTTGTTGATGTACCACACTACGGACATGTTGTCCATTTGAATTGCAATAGTCCCCTTGGGAAGAGAGTCGTGAAGGGCTTGCAACACTAAAAGCACTGCTCTCATCTCTAAGACATTTATGTGCAAGTGGCACTCGAAAGGTTGCCACGTGCCCTGGACTGTCCTGCCCTGATAATGCCCCCCCCCCACCCAATCAGGAAGGCATCTGTTGTCAACGTGGCAACTCGGGGGGGGGAGTGAAGGGTCTTCCTCAGAGAAGTTGAGGTGATGTGATCCACCAAGACAGTTGATTCTTGCATGCTTGAGTTATCAATATGGCATGGGACATCAGGAGTTGTTGAAAGGACCATTGAGTGAAAAGCATCCATTGGAGGATCCTCATGTGAAAGCGAGCTAAGGGGAGAAGGGGAATAGCTGCTGCCATTAGTCCTAGTACCTTCAACACCACTTTGACTTTGACACATTGTAAGAGAAGGGACACTTGGTTCTGAATGTCTAACACCCTCTGCTCTGTGAGTCTGGCTGAAAGGGTCTGTGTATCTAAGGTGGCACCTATAAAAATAATAGATTGACAAGGCGACAAAGCAGATTTTTCGAAATTTATTGAAATGCCTAGAGCTTGACAAGATTGAATGGTGAAGTCCCTGGATAGGAGAAGCTGATGTCTAGTGGTGGCAGTAAGGAGCCAGTCGTCCAGACATGGAAACACCTGGAATCCTTGACGTCTCAAGTGAGCCGTGACCAATGTCATGCATTTGGTAAACACCAGGGGGGCTGTAGTGAGACCAAAGGGCAGGGCCCTGAATTGGTAGTGACTGGCTCCCAGCCTGAAGCGGAGATATCTCCTGGAGCGTCTGTTCATTTTGATGTGGTAGTATGCGTCCTGAAGATCTATCGAGCACATCCAATTGTCCTGACCCAAGAAGGGTAGAATGGACTGTAGCGTGACCATCCGGAATTTTGTTTTTTTGACAAACTTGTTTAAGTAGCTGAGATCCAGTATGGGTCTCCAGTCCCCTGTTTTTTTGGTACCAAATGAATTTGGAGTAGATTCGGATCCTTGCTGGTCTGCGGGACTGATTGGATGACTCTTTTTGATAGCAGCTTAGAAATTTCTAATGCTGCTTGTTCCCTTAGACCGGGTGGAACGTCTGGAAGGGATCTTTTTGGTTGGGTTGGAATGTGACTGAAGGGAATTTTGTAACCCTCGGATATGATCGACTGTACCCATTTGTCTTGAGTAAGGGAAAGCCAGGCTTTTGGGTACAGTGATAACCTTCCCCCGACTGCCTCCGAAGGCGGACAGCCGGGCAGCCCCTCAGGGGTGCTGAAAGGGTTTGTCAGAGAACATTTCTCTGCTGCCCTGGTTTTGCAGACCTCCTCTGCCTCTAGGGCGGCATCTATTATTATTCCCCCCTCTGCCTCTAGAGGGGAATCGGCCTTGTGCGTCAGATGAGACTCCCTGGGATTGATTGCGGAACCACATTTTTCCTCCCCTTTGACCTTTGGGATAGGGTCTAGAAGGGATAGAAAAACAGACTCTTACGGCAGAGAAAGTCTTACCTTCTACCTCGCACCTGGTCAATGTATCCTTCACATGTGGACCAAACAATGATGATCCATCAAAGGGAGAGTTGGTGAAGGACGCCTTGAAAGGGTCCGCAAAGTTGCATAGCCGCATCCAGGTGTGCCTTCGTAAGGCAACACCTGTGCCTGCGGCTCGGCTCTACTCGCCCCATCTGCTGCGTATGAGACCAGCCGCATGGAGGAGTTAATGATGGAATTTAGGGTTGCCAACTGGGAGTTCATTGTGTCTTTGAAACCCTCAGCTGTAGGATCCTTCATCAGTTCACCCATATCCTTGAGTAAATCACTTTGGAGACGAGTGAAGTGGCATAAGTAGTTCAGCGACAGCATTGAAAAGGTTGCTGACGAGAACATCCGCTTGCCGTACCTGTCCATGGTCCTAGATTCCTTATTAGGAGGATGGACAGGAACCGAAGGATCAGCTAACTCCTTCTTTGTGGCCGCAGCCACCACCATGGCATCAACAGGGACACCTTTGGATAAAAACTCTTTGTCTTTGGGTGCAGTAATAAATTTGGATGGTCTCCTTGGGGTGGGTTCCACTGAGTCAGGAGCCGTCCAAGCCTTCCTTGCCACCACTTCCATAAGGGGGTCAAAGGGAGGGGACAACCAGGAGGTAGAAGGGCGAGAACCAAACGCCTCAAGATACACTGACTCATCCTCCGAAGGATTAAGGGCTGGCCAGTTCCCCCTCTGTTTGAGGATTTCAAGGATGTCAGCAAAGGAGACATCCTCAGAGGGGGATCGAGGGGACCCTTCGGAATCCTCTAAGTCAGTGTCAGAGGTAATAGACTCAGGGGAGTCAATGTGCTTCCTCTTGCACTGCCTCTTCCTTGGGGGATCTCCTGCAGGGTCAGGAGAGACCTCAGAAGAGGAGGAAATTCCCAATGGGGAATCTTGAGGAGTTGGCTCTCTGCGGTGTGGGACAAGGGGGTGAGTAGAAATCACCACAGGCACTGTAGATTGAGGGGCTGAAGGAGCTGACTGTGGGGCAGAACCTGGTTCTAGCACGCTGCGCATGACCTCGAAGGCACCCCTGTCAGGCAATGCCCGAGGCCCTCGCTCCGAAGAGACAAGGACCTCCCCCGGCACCGACAGAGACGGCTCCGAAGCCGATGTCGGAGCCGAACTCACCAGCGCCGAAGCTCCGAGAGGGAGAGCGGGGTCGGACAAGGGTCCGATGCCACTCACCCCCTCGGAGCCAACGAGGGAAGCTCGGCGCCGAGATCCCTCCAAAGAGGAGATCGGAGCAGACGACAGAACCGAAATGGAAGGTATCGGATCCGACGCACCGACAGTCATGGCTCCGAACTCGAAGGAGTCGAGGAGGAATGTATTGGGGAACGGGAATAGCCACTGACTGGTGAGTCGGGCTATGCAGCATTTGGGCCAGTGCCTCGGACTTAAGAAGTCTACTCACCACCCTCTGCAAATCATGGTCTGATAATCTGGAAGACCGAGAGGAATGAGTTTGTGACTTCGCTCCGAAAGGAGAGGGGATCCTGGCGCCGAGTGCCCGGATCCGATAGAGGGGGACCTGGACCTCTTTCTTGAATGTGGCTCCGATAAGGGTATCGGCACCGACAAAGTCTTATCAGCCTCGGCTCCAGCCGGAGCCGAGGTTACAGTATGAAGCTTAGAAACATCGGCTCCGGCCGGAGCCGATGTTGAAGCCTGCTTAGACTTCTCAGCAGTCGACTCAGGAGCAGGAGCCGACTGCTTGGAAGTTTTTGAAGGCTTCCCCGACACAGACTGAGTCGGGGGGGCCTTCAGGCTTTAATAAGCCCCACAAGATGAGCTTATTCTTGCGTTCCTGCAGGACTCTAGGGCTAAAACCATGACAAAAAGCACAAGAGTCCTGCAGGTGCAAAGGCCCCAGGCAATACACACAAGAAGTGTGACCGTCTGTCAGAGACATTTTCTGACAGCACGAGTCACACTTCTTGAAGCCTGAGACCTTGTCTTTAGACATCGTAAAAGTAAGAGAGGCTAACACACACACACAATCCAGACACTCTCTACAGAAAAATTATTAAAATAAAATATTACTGTTAACACAGAAACACACACACACAAGCCCCTACAACACTAATCTAATAAGGGACTAGGGTGAGGGAAGGGCCGAAGGCCTAGAACAAGGGTAAAAGGGGAAGGGTTTGACAGATAGGGGTCGATATAACTAAAAATTAGAATTAAACTATAGAATAAGTATTAGAACTAAAAAGGGGGGTTATTAGCAGTACCTAAAGATAAAATTTGACTAACCTGCCTGAGCCGGTAGAAAAGCGCACCTCGTCAGCTATAGCGGCAAACAAGATCTGAGTAGTTACCGCCTAGCGTTGTGGGATATAGGGGAGCCTCGACCCGGTGGAATTAGCTCTCGAGCTTTAGTATTGGCCGAGTCGGAGCCGAGGATCGGCTCCGAACCCATCCAGCAAAAATGAAGGCGAGATTGACAACTTAACATCATTAATTTAATATGCTTTTGTAGGGGGCAAGCAACCCTGCAGCCCCCCATGTAGGGGGCTTTACCCACCACACCCCACTACTTAAATATACCAACTCCGAGACTGCACTACAGTGGGGATAAGGACATATTTCCTTATCCCCACCATTACATTGCTGACTAAAAGATGCTTTCGGCATTTTGAATTTTGCCGTTTACATGTTTCGCTCTGTATGTACATCGACCTTTATGTGTCGATATACATACATTCGACATTTAGCCTTTTTGTGTTTCTAATATGTAACCATTTATATTATTTGCTCAGTACTAGTATAGATTCTAAAAACTTTAAACAGGCACTCCTACTGCACAGAATCAAGTGATTTCTCAAAGACCAAATTAATAATTACAAATTTTAAGTTGCTAGGTTGCGCATGGCCAATTACTGCAATTTTTTAATGTCATCGTATGTCTGTCTTTTAATTATAAATCATGTTTGATTATTTTCTTTTAAAATAGGTGACATTGTTTATCCTTTTAGCTGTTTCGGGGCATAGATGTTTCATAATCTGTATTTAAAGGAGATCTACACCTATATGCTGAGCATTTAAATGGTTACTTTTTTATTTAAATTACAAGAAATAAGAATCTATTTCTATGAAGGTGTAACAAAATTTAGGAAATATTTTGCATATTGCAGGAAACATAATATATGTGAGCAGTTATTTTTTCCTCTTTTAAATTTTTACTTGCCTTTTTAATTAAAAATATGTATTAGTTTAAAGTGCTAATACTGCCTTTTGATAATATTTTCTTTATGTTATTTACAAATGTACATAGAATATTTATGTCTCTATTTACCAAACGGTTATAATGTGACTTTAATATTGAAATTCTTATTATTATCTTTACAAACTCTTATTTGGTTATGCTAGTTACTATTTTTGATCAATTTGCTAAGCTACACAATTACTTAGAAGTCATTGTATACTATTATAATTATCATCTTTTTAGTAATATTACTACTTTATTTTTTAAACTTGTTTTATACTTTTAGTCAGTTCTACAACTACTAATTTGCGATTTCCTTTTTGAACTTTTAATTTGACTAAATTTATATTATTCTGTAGTTAATTGTTTGATCTATTCTGTATTCTTTACTACTACAGTAATTTGTTATTGTTATATATATACAAATCTTAAAAGAATCCCATGTTGGGGTGTGGCCAAGATGGCATGCATTTTACAGCTCTTTTTTAGTTCTGCTTCATTTTAACATCTCTGACATGATTTTAATTAAAAAAAAAACAAACAGAACATTTCAAAACTTGATATGTTCTATAGTGGAATATCTACTGAAAGATTTACTACAAAAATAACAAGTTGGAAACTAGAAAAAACTATCTGTCTCAGAATGAGACATTCTAAGTCCAGTGTACAGGGGGTATTATAAAAAAGGCATGCAGGCTATACTAAGCCACCAGTGAGTTATGTATAAAAATAGACAAATTAGAAAGCAAAATGGACAATTTTAAAGAGGAATGTAAAAAAATAAGTTGAAGTGTTGACTAAATCTCTTAAACAACAACCATCACAAATTTTGAGTATAGAAGAGGCAATGTCTGATTTTGATAGAAGATTACTTTAAAATGAAAATAACACTGAATTTCTTCTGAAGCAAAACAACTTATCCTGGATTAAAGTAGAAGACTTAGAGAGAACAGATCTAGAAGGAATAACATCAGGATTTATTGGCTTACCGAAAAAAAAGAGGGAGACAGTATGATTCAGTTCCTTAATACATGGTTGCCTAAAATTTTGAATCTGCCAGAAGCCTTTTCCTTTGGCATCAAAAGAGCACACAGTTCACTTTTTAACTCATCTTTAAAAAAACACCTTCACCAAGGTTAGTGTTCGAAGAGTTTTCTGAAGTCAGGATAAGGATTTAGTCTTAAAAGCCACATGGAGTAACTATCCACTTAAAATTAAAGGAAATACTATAAGATTTGACAATGACTATTCTACATTAGTGATGTCCAAGAGAAAAGCATATGTGCCAGTTATTAAAATCTTAAAGAACAACAATATTAAAACACAAATCTTGTTTCCAGCAAAAATAGCAAATTACCTTTCAGAAGTAAAGAAGATTTTTAACACCTTGGACGCAATGGACTTTATACAGAAAAACAAAATCCTAGAAAAGAAACAGAAGAAATGGACTGAAATCTATCAACTTATCTGAAGAGAAATGCAACAAGAGATGGTTGGTTAATAAAAGACAAAACAGTAAAGAAGTGAAGGACAAATGAAAATCAATGTATTTCATGTTTATGAATTCTTATTAATTTAAATAAGTGCTTGAATACTTAAGAAGAGGTGGTACATGTTACTTTTTACAAGATAAATCATCCAGTTCTTTCATTCCCTTCTTCAAATTTTTACTAGTTCCCTTTCTAAAATGTTAAAGTTTGATTACTTTAACTATATATGAAATTAAAGCCATTTATTTTCTCTTACAGATTAAAAGGTTAAGCTATTCATCCTTTTACAAGTTAAACTTATGATGAAACTTATGTTAGGTGGTGCACTTTCTGATAGTTTGGCATAGTTGAGTAATGTACTATTAAATATAATATAAGATGCAGCAAATGATTTTAAAGAGACATGTTAAGTTACAATCTAGGTTCTTAAAATGGTCCAGTAGTTTGCTACTGATAGTATACATGGCATGAAATAGCACCCAGGAAAGATATGCTATGTTATAAGCAAAGTATAAAACATATTGCTTTTTTACATGTATAAAAGTTATTGTTAGAATGATATCAGATAATTAGAGTAACACTCACACTGTTATAAGTTAAATCTAGATCACACATAGTTGTCGTTCCTTTAATGCAAGTTTATGTACTATGTCTACTTTAAAAAGTACTTTAAAAAGTGACAATCTACTTTTTTATTAAACATCACATACAAATAGTGCTTAATGATTTATTAAATGTTATTTCTTTGAGTGCAATGGCTTTTTAGTGTTTTGGATACTTTGAGATTTTTTTGTTGTTTTTTGGTGGCTTGGAGAGGTTTGATGGATTAATGCATGGTGTGGAGGTGGCTGGAATTCACTTGTGAGTGTTTTTGTGTGAATTGCATCTAATGGACTGTTAATTTTCAAGCACTTATCATGAAAACGAGCTTGAAACAACGTATAGTCATGAGCACTTTTGTCATCCTGTGGGAGTTCTAAAATTCTAAGAACTGTCCAGGTTGCTTCTTTCTGTCTAAAATTTAATAATCATAATATTTTGAATTATATGCTAATATGTTAATGAATACACGTTAGATAATAAGCAAAAGACAATGAATTGCATTCTAAACCACTGTCAGTTATTACATAGTTGTGAATGCTTGCTACTGATAGTATACTTGACATGCAATAGCATCCAGGAAAGTTATGCTATGTTATAAGCAAAGTATACAAATATAGTTTCTTGCATATATAAAAGATATTATTGGAATGCTATTACATAATTAGAGTAACATTCACATTTTTAAAAGTTAAACCTGGATCACACATAAATGTCATTTTAATGCAAGTATATATGCTATGTCTTCTTAAAAAAATGACTGCATGCTTCATATTAAACATCTCATACAAGTAGTGCTTAATGAATCATGAAATGTTGTTTCTTTAGCTACAATAGCTTTTTATTGGTTGCCATACTTTGAAATGTTGTCTGTTGTTTTTTGGTGATAAAGAAGGGTTTGTGGAATTAATGCATAATGTAGAGGTGGCTTGGATTCACTTTGAGTGCTTTTGTGTGAATTGTAGCTAATAAACTGTTCATTTGCAAGCCCTTGTCATGAGGACCAACTTGAAGCAGCTTAATTAGAATCATGAGGACTTCTGTGATGCTGTGGGAGTTCTAAAATTCCAAGCAATGTCCAGGGTACTTTTTACTGTCTAAAAAAGAAATAATCATAATATTTTGAATCATATACTAAGATATCAGTGAATACATGTTGGGTAATAACCAAAAGACCATGAACTGGATTCTAAACCACTCTCCGCTATTAAATAGTTTTGAATATTTGTAGTATACTGAAAGGATAGTTTATATACTAGCTTATGGAATGGCACTGCTGATAAAACAATTAAGATTGTGTTTCTCTGTTATTTTCTCTTTTTAATGATAACAAAATGTAATATTTCAGAACAATTTTTTATGAAAAGTTTGAATCTTAAAATGAATTATATTTCAGATGTTTGTAAAGATACTCTTAGACATAACATTTAAGGAAAAAGTAGGACTGGTTCTAACAGCAGTACTACATTAAATAGTATCAAATATATAAGGGTAAATATAAACATTCTATTATATGACATCTACAGTAGGATTATATTTAAAATATACAACCTAGGAATATAGTAATAGTACAAGACATATTATACAAACAGAAACAGAAAGCTCAGAATAAGTAAATATGTATATAGTTAAATAATATAAATATGTCTACAAGGGTGGGAGGTTGGCATAGTAGCTACGGAGTTTGATTTTCACATGGGGCAATTGACAAGGGTGGACTAGCCCACTAGGAGACTTAGCCTGGTACTAATTTATGAACTAATGATCCTGTGAACAACTTTACACATAGTAAATAAAATAGAAATAATATAAAATCATTTGACCTATAAATTAATAAATATGAAAATAACAACTGACTTCCTTCCTATAGTAGACCAGAGACATACTATGAGATATAAGGAGAGATTACTGTATAGTTATTCAGTTTGGTCAACTTATAATAAAGATCCTAAACACCTGTTTAACTGTTTTATTATTCATAATAACTCACTGGCAGGCTTTTTTAAGATGATGCATACCAAAAAACATGGGACACGTTAATATGAATCAGAAGCATGAGCTAAGCTTTTTAGTCTAATGGAGAGTTTAACAGATAGTTTGTTTTTTTCAACAAATTAGGAGTACTTTACTCCATGGTAGAATGTTTTTGGGTTATATTATTAGGTGATTTTGTATTTGGTTCAAAAGCTTTTTCCATAGCTGAAGATTTCATATTGTTATATATAAAGTATATAATAAGTTTTGTACACAAATGCAATTTCATTATGTTTCTGTGTTTTTTTCTCTCATATAAATGTCTGATTTTAAATGCATATCTATTAATATTAATGGACTGAATAATCCAGTAAAGAAGGGGAGTCTGCTCAAATACTTGCAATTACATAAATCTTAAATAGTATTTCTACAGGAAACACATTTACATAATAAATATGTAAATAGACTTTCATTAAAGAATTATTTGCTTTTAGCAGGTTTTGGCTTTCAAGCTAAAAGAAGAGACACCCTCATTTTATGGAAGAATTCACCAGTAATGCCTAAAGTAAAAGATACCTATGTTGATAAAAATGGTATCTTGAGCATGGTTATAACTGAGTGGAACAGAAAACATTGGTGAATTCTAATTGGATTCCAGGGGTTGGAGCTAAAGATGCAAAAAAAAGTACTTAGACATTATAGCCTATTATGAAAGGTGAAGTCATAATGGCTGGTGATTTAATTGTATTTTATCAGACAAAGATTTCATTGCAAATAGAAAGCTGAGAATCACATTTTCAGCCAAACACTTAATGAATTTTGTAAATCTAACAAATTTAAAAGATATCTATGCATTAAGGAAAACAAACTCACTTCCATTTACCCATTATTCTTATAGATATGGAGCACAAATAAATATTGATAACATTTTTGTCTCAATCTGTTATCACATATCAGAGAAATTTCAGTGAATCTTTAATATTATTTTAAAAACTGACCTAATACATCATAGCAGATTGTCAGCATACATTACTAAAATAAAAGGATTCAAGGATAGGTATATTAATGAAAGGAAGCAAATTGTTAGAAATAAACATGAATGGTGAAGTAGTTGACATTGTGGGATTCAGTAAAGACTTACTTAAATGTAAGTGTTAGAGGCTAGGCTATTAGCAAAACAAGACAATGGGGCAATAATTGAATATACCATATGCCAAAATAGACACACTAAAGTTAAATCTAAAAACCAAATGACAGTATCAGTCAGTCTAAACTTAAAAACTTAAATACAAAATATGCTGACATTCTAAATCATAAAGTTTCAATAAACCTAGAAAAACTTCAGGCATATTCAGTAAACCCTTTAAGCTTGCATAAACTTGTTCTTAGATCAAAGAAAATAAAAAAAAACTAAATCATATCAAAGAAATTATAACACATATAGATAATAAAAAAGTAGAAAAGACATTAAAGGTATTCTTGAGTACTTTAAAAATATTTATGAAAATATAAATAATAATAGAAATAACCTAGATAATGATAATATAGTTGAAACTTTTCTAAGAGAAGATATAAATAATAAATTAACAAGTGAACAAATAAAAAATTACACACCCTTCACTTTAACAGAAATAAAAGATCAAATAAAAAAAGTTAAAAATAATAAGGCAGCGGGCTTAGATGGTGTTGCACCAAAACTATATGAAATACTACCACATGATGTAGTTAAATATTAGATAAGATTTGTAGACAAATAAAAACTACTGCTGAAGTCCCCGCCCATCATGGAAATATTCCCTTATCTCACCTATTTCAAAACAAGATAAGGATCCTACAAAGTGTTCATCATACAGACCCATTTCACTTTTAAATGTAGAATATGAAATGTTCCTGTCCATTTTTGCTAAGCGGATCAATCTACTTGTACCTAAACTAATTACCAATGATCAAACTGGGTTTATTTTAAATGGACAAATACAGGATAATATAAGAATACATACATTGACAGACTATGCAAATAAAAATAAAAGATAATGTGCTATCGTTAGCCTCAATTTAGATACGCCTTTTGACTCAGTTATTTGGTCATACTTGTTCGTAACACATAAAGTGTATAATTTCTCACTTGAGATAATTGCTTTAATTTCTAAGCTATATAACACCTCCTGTGCTTATGTTAAAATAGGTTATTTTCTTAATAATACTTTTAAATTACAAAAAGGCACAAAACAGTGCTGTCCATTATCACCTTTACTTTTTGCATTAGCTATAGAACCCATTGCTGATAGTATTAGATCCAATAAGAACATTGATGGTTTCAAAAGAAAAGAAGATTTCAAACTAAAGATTCAACTCTTTGCTGATAATATTTTACTAACAATAGGAAATACAGAAAATTGATTAGAACATATAATTAGTTCGACGAGTCAGTTTGAAGAAATCTCAAATTTAAGATTTAATCATAATAAAACAAGTGCATTATTAATTAATAAAAAAAAATGTAAAAAAATCATACATAAATACTCTAGCTTCAATTGGAATAGCAATCAAATGAAATATCTTGGCATAACCATTATGTTTAATAGTAAGAAAATGATGCAAACAAACTTTCAACAGGTTGCTGATAAAATTTTAAGTTTAGTCACAAAGGGCAAGTTCTTCTTTCCATGGAAGAATGATTAATGCATAAAAAGATGGTAATGCTGTCTAAAATAGTGTTTGCTTTACAATCTTTAGTACTATCTCCACCAAAAAAAAAACTTGAAGAATATAAATAATATTCTACTTAAATTGTTATGGCATCTTAATAAACTAAGTGTTTTATTTGACTGGCACAGAAAATGTTGGGATAATGCTGGAATAGAATTCCCGATATTTAATTGTATGCTACTTCAACAATTGAAAAACTTATAGCATTCTGGATAAATTCATCTTATGATTCAAAATGGAAACAAATACACCAAGAAATATTATTAGTAAATAATAAATATATCACAACCAGTCATAAACAAATAGTACCCAATAGATTTATCTGGTTATTAAAATATTTTTACATAAATTTTATTACATCCTCATCTCATATTCCCTATTTAAATAACATAATTTTCTATTTCCAAAGGTTCACATATTCTAAGCATTGTATTAAAAACTTAATAATTTCTCTGTTTCCACTTGAATATACAAATGACTGCTTAGAAACTCATAACTTCAACAAAATGCTAGCACTGAAACAACAAAGTAATTTAATTTATTGGCATCAATTTTTAAATGGTACTGATTTTATATACACACATATATATATATATATATATATATATATATATATATATATATATATATATATATATACTGTTGAACATTTAAGGTCCAAATACAATCAAGATTCTGAGAACTGACTAATTTTACAAATATTTAAATTCTTTGTGAACAGAGAGGTAAACAAGATATTTAACCTTGATAATAAATATTTCCGAAGTTATTGGAACTCTTAACGAATATCAAAACTAATGCAGTGAAAAATAAATCTTATTTGTCACAAATTTATAAAAAGTCTTAAGTTAGATTTCACATATTTTGACCATTCATTTTTCTAATTACTCGAACACAAGAAATTAATATTGAAATCTACAGATGGAACTACATCTTCATTACATTTGAAAATTTTCACTTTAAACTTTTTATACAAAGCATTTGTCATTCCTAAAACAATACAATTATGTATAAATCAAATAAAATGAAATGCTAGAAATGTGATGCTAACATAACAGCTGATTGGATGCATATGGTATATGAATGTGAAGTTATCGCCCCTTTTTGGAAAGAAATTAATAATATTATTCAAGCTCCATGGTCAGATGGATGTAATATTTCTAAATATTTAGTTTTATTTAATACTCCGATTCCTGAGAACAAAAAAAAAAAAAAAAACAAGTGCCTCTTCTTTCATATATTTTTGCTATAGCCAGAAAAGTAATTACTATAAATTGGAAAAGTAAAGTTACCCCCTAAATTGTTGAATTTATTAGTATGGCAAAAATTGTTTGCAGTAGTTAATTGCATACTATACATATGAGAACTTCTAATATTACACATTCATCTAAATTTTGGCTTAAACTTAAAGACTTGCTTGAAGAATATGAATTGTTGATGTATAACTTTGATGTGCTGATCAGCTGTGGACCTGTGGGAATAGTTATTTATTTATTTTGTAATTGATTTGTTTATTTATTGTTTTAAAACCAAATAAAATAAAATTAAAAAAATCCATGCTATATGTTTAACTACTTGGCCATTGTCATTAAATTACATAATTTATACTATTTTCTTTTCTACCCATTCTTTAAAACTCTTTGGTTTTGTCATATAAGATGAAATGAAGATGGACAATAGAGGTATGACTGCCGAACCCTACACAAATGCACTTTATAAGCACTTACACGAGTGCATGGATCATGCTATCCCTAATAGAACCAAGATGTTATCCTCCAAAAAAAGGAAGTGAATCTGGTGGTCCTCTGCCATAAACAAACTCTACAACAGAAGAAAGAAACTGTTGCAAAAAAGAGTAAAATCCCATGACTGGAGGAACTCCCTGGTCAAACTCAGTAAGAAGCTGAGATCCCTCATAAAATCCTCCAAAGCCAGTTACGAAAACAAAATCACCACTGACTCTAAAGACAACCACAAAGCATTCTATAGCTATGTCAAGAATCTAAATGGGAACACTCAGATCTGCTCTGAGTTACAGCATAATGGCACTAAATATACAGAACCAACTGATATTGCCAACATCCTAGCAGATAGGTTCAGTGCTAACTTTACTCCCCTCTCACCCCCTACAGGGTCCATCTCTATACCGGAAGAATGCAAAGTTCTATAATCACAGCTGCACAGGTAAAAAACACACTCTCCAAAGCCAAGAACACAGCATCCATGGGACCTGACAATATCCCAGGCTGCATTCTACATGAACTACAGAATGAACTGGCACCCTACCTAAGCACCATGTTCAATCATAGCCTCACCTCAGGCTTTGTACCCACTGAATGGTGCACCGCGACAGTTATCCCACTCCACAAAGGGGGAGCCATGATGGACCCCAGGAACTACCGCCCCATTAGCCTGACAAGCCTGGTCTGCAAGGCCATGGAACGTATCATCATGGAACTCATAAACAAAGACATTGGTAATTTCCAAACTCTGGACCCTACTCAGTTTGGATTTGTAAAAGGCAGATCATGTCTCCTAAACCTGACTGACTTCTTTGAAGCAGTCACCAAAGCCATAGATGAGGGTAAAATGATTCACACAGCTTATCTAGATCTCGCCAAGGCTTTCGACACCATCCCCCACTCTGGAATTATAGATAAGCTCACTCAACTAGGTATAAATCCCTATGTCACAAGATGGGTTGCCAACTGGCTCATGGACAGAACCCACACTGTGAAAGTTGCGGATTCCAAATCTGACATCAGACCAGTGACAAGTGGAGTACTACAGGGTTCAGTCCTGGGTCCTCTCCTGTTTGGTATCTACTTCTCTGAAGTGCAGGCCAACACAGAAGGTCTTTGGCTAACAAAGTTTGCAGATGACTGCAAACTAGGAGACATAATCGAAACTCCTAACGATGTGGACAAATTACAAAAGGGCCTCACTGAGACAGATACCTGGTGTCAAAGCCATGGCCTGAAGCTCAATGCCAAAAAGTGTATTGTCATCCCCTTTGGTAAAAACTCTGTACCCATGAACTACCACATAGCTGGTAGTCTACTTAATGCCGAAAATGTGATGAGACCTTGGGACACAGGTGGACAGTAGTCTCTCCATTGATAATCACATCGCCACAGTGGTCAGGAAATCCTTCTACATGGCTCATCTCATCACAAAAGGATTCTCACCCAGAAAAAAAGAGGCCATTGTTCCCCTCTACTCATCACTCATTAGACCCATTATAGAGTACAATGCCCCTTTTGGTATGTACCTCACAAGACATCTACAACAACTGGAAAGACCACAGAAATACCTCACAAAGAGGATTACTGGCCTCAAACAGATGCCCTATGCAGACCGTCTCAAAAAGCTACAGCTTTACTCCATTGCATATCGCCTACTCAGGTGCGATCTCTGCCTAACATACAAAGCTATGTCAAACCCAGAGCTGTTGGACATGCTCCACTTAAAGAAATCCCAATCCCTCTGAGCTACACACTCTAGGGACCTTAACCTTGTCACCACAATAAACAGAACATGCTGGAGGGATAGATTCCTGTCCCAGAGACTTCCCATACTCTGGAACAGACTACCTATCTATGTCAAACAGAGCTCCTCATTAGCACTCTTCAAGAAAAATCTTGATGATTGGATGGGAAATGGGAAATTCACCCCGGGGATCACTTCTGTGGCTCTGCTCGACAGGGGAACAGGAAAATAATTTTCTTGGGTGGCGAAAGCCAGGGTACATTTTTTGGCTAGGCTTGTATGGGCCCTAGGGCCGATAGCCTAGTACCTACCTATGAACCTATGAACCTATGAAGTTAATATTCCTTGTTTTGTTGTCAAATTATATAAAATGGCATAGTAATCAGATAAAAGAAAGGCTATCATTTTAGTATCTTCTACATTAGAGCTTAGATCCTTAGCACTGTATACTATGTCTGTACATCTTTATGTTTCAAAGGCATATGATTTATGTAAATAAAAAAAAATTTAGAATCTCTGCTATCACTCATGTTTTAGATTTAGTACATCAATGTGTTTTTTAAAGCTTGGCAGAACACTACTTTGCTATCTAAAACATAATTAAAATGACAATATAGGATCATACTTCCTTTGGGGTTATCTAACAAGATCTCTAAATATCCTTTCTCAAATTTAAATACTAAGTGAGTAATTCAGGGCATATTTGCAAGATCAGTTTCCTCCCTCCAAGCCTTCAAAAACAGTCTGAAAGCCTTTCTAGACAAAAATGTGTTCTGTTCTTTCTCAACATCAGGACAAACTATATCCCTAATTGTGGACAGATACATATTCATATTACATATCCTTACTCTCCCTTTCATTCACTTTCTTACATCTATCAGTTACTCTCCTCTGCCTTTCTCCGTAAATGTGCCATATACTTGCTTTCCTTTCACTCCTTATTGCAATTCGTTTGTATGACTTTCGCAGTGGTGCAGCGGTAGCATTGTTGCCTCACAGCAAGAGGTTCTCCCGTTTGATTCTCAGCTGGAGTGCGGGGAGTGCCTTCTGTGTGGAGTCTGCATGTCCTCCCCGCGGTTGGGTGGGTATTCGAAAGACATGCGTAAATGGACATGCCTATGTTGAAGGTTGAACGTCGAGCTGGCACCTTGGCGTTTATGAAAGTCTACTGCCAATCATTAGCTGATCAGAGTTCCGCTGTGGCAACCCCTAACTGAAAGTCAAACAACAACATTATACTGCTATATCTTTAATTTCTCTATAAACGGACTAAAATTTCTCTATTAAGTCATTGTCATATAACTGGTATCTATTCTTAACCAATATTTTCATATTATGTCTAATTTGGTATAACTATTAAACCTGTTTTTTTTTTGCATTATTTTTACAACTGTAAAATTATTATTCTTAAAATGTTTTGTAATACTTTGAAGATTTCCTCCCCAGACCTCCACTGAGCTCTTACCCAGTTGGAGTTTCCCAGTAATCAAATGTCAGTAAAATAAATAAATAAAGTGTATATATATATATATATATATATATATATATATATATATATATATATATATATGTGTGTGTGTGTGTGTGTGTGTGTGTGTGTGTGTGAGAGCACTACAGAATCCTGAAAGCCCAAAATCCTGAAGACCAAAATCCCAAAAGTTCAAAATACTGAAAACTCAAAATCCTGAAAACACACAGGATACCAACACTTACTATATTCCAGCAAAAGTGCATACAGAAACTAATAAAACACAAACTATATTACTTTTCAAGTATAAGCAGGGAGCCACTTAGTGTAGTGAAGTGCAATCTTGGAGTTGATATATTTAAGTCGCAGGGGGTATGGGGGGCTGGGGGGTGCAGGGGGGCTTGCCCCCCTGCATATAGCTAAAGGGTAATATGTTTCTGTATGTACTTGTTCTGGAATATAGTTAGTATTGTTATCCTGTTTGTTTTCAGTATTTTGAGTTTTCAGTATTTTTAACTTTCAGGATTTTGGTCTCAGAATTTTGGTCTTCAGGATTTTAGGCTTTCAGGATTCTGTAGCACGTGTGTGTGTGTGTGTGTGTGTGTGTGTGTGTGTGTGTGTGTGTGTGTGTGTGTGTGTGTGTGTGTGTGTATATATATATATATATATATATATATATATATATATATATACACACATACACATACATATCTTGTTTTGTTATGTGATAATAATCACTACAAACATTCTTATACTTTCTTATTTGAAAATATTTTTGGCATTATGGTTTTATGTTTTCTGTTGAATATTACTGCCTCATTTTTTTTTTTTATTAAAATAAGGGTTACCTAATATATTGTAACCTGTAAGTAAAGTTGTTTATAAATGTTTCTCAATTGAATGAGTTTCTTGAAGAAACACAACATCTGGAATTCTAAATTATATAATTTAATTCAAGATAGCCACTTTGCACTACTGTTTGATCCATTAACATTCATATATAACATATCTCATATCCATATTTAAATTGCAAAGAAACCTGTTTTAAACAATATCATACAGTTAAAATATTGACTTGCATACAACTGTAGCTAAACTTTTCTAAAGCAGACAGCATACACCTGATTTCATATTAATAGCATTTTCTATCACATAGCATAGAATGTATGCTTCCTTTTTAAATTAGGATCATCCTGACAAACTAACCCTCAAATCTCTCTGTTTTCTGCATTCAAAGCATGTGAACTATCTATCTCTCCATCTGCTTCAGAAGAAAGAACACAGGATCAAAATGAATTATTATCTTTTATGGGTCAACAAAAGCATGTCTTTTTCTGAATAGCAGCCCATGCCAGACAGTTTCTGGCAATGTCACTAATACTAGTAACTACATTAATTAGACTTTAAATTCCACAAACAACTATAACTTTAATTTCCTTAGAAACCTTGTTTACCGAGACTTCTTAGGACCAGACACAGAACATACGTATGAATGGCACACCAAACCCTGGTTTGATTTCACCCTTTTCTGCTATTAACAAGGTTAAGCAAGCTAAGTCTGCAAAAAGTATTATGTCATTTAAGATTATAGAGTCAGCCATCATCATCAGCAACTGCAAAGTAATGCACATCTGTGGTTACTCCAGTATTCAAAAAAGAAAGAAAGGGCTTATTTTCTCCTTCTTTTCTCTTCCATTTTTGAGGGTAAATAGGAAAACCAAGATTTGACACGTAGTCCAGATTAGCTTTGCCTATTGTTTGAAATTTGAATGTTCTGACATCTTGTACCTGTATATTAGTTTATTACTGGCTGACAGTTATTCTGGTAAGGTACTGCAGTTAATGAAGGACTGCTATGATTATAGAACTACAGAGATATCACCATAAAAGTTTTGACAAGTGGCTGATTTTTGATGAGCCAAACTTTCAGTTATTCTTTCCTTAATATTTGCTTTTGCAGGTGTTGAAAAATCTCTTTCTGAATAGCTTTAATGTTTCCCACATGCACTGAGAAAATCTGATTTTATAGACTGTTGAAGGAGAATAATTGTAACAAGAGTCCAGTGGTTGCTCCAAATGCTTGCAGACTTACTGTATCAAAGGGAGTAAATAAAATAGCATTCCTGAATACCATCATCACATAAAGACAATAGGTGTACTGAAGAGACTGTTCGGTGGCATATACCTATAAATTAAAAGATTTGTATATTGGACTTTAGGGGACGATAGTTGGACAGACTAAAAATGTTGCATAATCTTTGCCGATTTGATTATAAAGAAAAGTGGTATGACCATTATTAAAGCAATTGCAATGCAGTTAAGACTTTTTAAAGGTTAAAGCTGATGGGCATTTACTAAACAAGTTTCCTGGGAACTCATCCTTTCTTTTTGTAGTCACATTGCTGATAATTCTTCAGGAACAATTTGATATGCTGTGCCTCTTATGAAAAAAAAACATGACCATTGCAAATGATGAAACAATTACATTCTCCCATCCATAAATGCATTTAGAAATCATCTTGGTAAATGAAAACATTTGAATTAAAATTACGGGAAACAGTTTTACAAAAGGAGACAATTCCAAAGATGCAATTTTAAAACTTTGTTAGATGACATCATTTTCAGCAACAGCTATCCAAAAACAATAAAGTTTGTTTTCACCATCTATGACAGTCTAATTCATCACTTACAATATAGTCTTCATTCCTATTATGTAGGAGACAGATGTTTAATTTTTACTAAAACATTACCTTCAAATTTTATCAAGTGGAAATGGCCCCAGAGGATCCTAACAAAATGATTGTTAACCTAAAATATATGAGCTGTCTGGAAAGGCTTGATATGCTATCCCTTGGCTCAGTTTCATATAGTGTCTTTCATGGTGATGTAATCCTTGCAACCTACTCAATTATGGACCTCAACCTCCTTGATCTTGTTTATCTTCATAAGTCAAATACCTCCAGTAATTCCAGAACAATGCACTTAAATCTTCACCAGCGTGTAACAAAATCTGCTGAAGAGGCATATTTAGTATCAACTCCTACTACTATTGTGGAACAAACTTAACATGCAAATTAAACAAAGTAACACCCTATCATTCTTCCAAATGAAACTGGATGATTGGAATGGTGGACATAGATTTACTTCAGGACTTTGCCCTTCTTGACAATAGATGTACAGCATAACAGCGGGAGTTGGAAAGGGTAAGTTGTCTTTTGAAACAATTGGCTTGTATTTTCTATAATCATGTGATCCCATGATCCTAAATGACCACCAACAAAATGCACCAAACAGTTTTTTATTGGACACAGCATGAAAACTGTTTCAAATCCATTTCTTGGTCCTTTGTCATGTAGCTAAGTGATGAAATTTATATGGCTTTTCCTTTAGCACAACAGCTTCTGTACATAATATTCATTCAGATCATTTGATTGAACAATGATCAGATATTTATCCAAGGTCCCATCTTTTCTCAAACAAAAATGTTCCATGATGCCATAATAAGCATCAGACAACTCATAAAATAAAGAGGTTTCCAGTGATAATACTTTAAAAATTGTAACCCTGCTTATGCAAGTTGCTTTTGTGGTAATCTTAGGGACAAAAGACACTTAACAATGTATTCTGCTTCATATGGCTAACCAATCATACCTAATATTTTGAACAGAAACATTTTTAGATAGACTTCTACAGTCTAGCTTCAGGTCATTCTGCCTTGCTGCATAACTGCACAGTGACAATCTCTCCCATTGAAAGGACACTTTCTAAATTACAGCTTCAGGTCTTTCACTATTTCAGTATAGAAACAATCTGATTTATTGTCGTTTTTTTACTCTATGAGATCTACTCTATATTCAATTATGCTACAAGTGTATGCAATTCTAGTGGCTATCATTTACTGTAAGGTTTCAAACTAACCATTTTTACTGTTCAACTGTGTGTGTATATATATATATATATATATATATATATATATATATATATATATATATATTTATACAGATATATTAGTAGACAAAGCATAGCATAACTGCCTCAGTGATACTACAGCCCTTATCTCAATTGTTCAATTTATTCCCCCTTCCCCAGGTTCTATGAAAACTCAAAAAGTCATAACATAGGTAGGAGCCATAACTGTTGTCTGCTGAAGTTTTGATTTATTTGTTCCTTCCTCCCTCAGTGGGTTTATTGACAGTTGCAACAGCACAGAAGAGCATGTAATGCTGATCCACTGGAATATTTGTGCCCTTCTACAATGCTAAAATATATTTACAGTGCTAATCACTGTTTGAAAAAAAATATAAAGCACCCATCATTGAATATGTCCAATATTTCTATAACCCATGGCGCTCACCAAATGACAGTCACACAGGGGGCAGAATTGGTTTACTTCTCTGGGATGAGCAAACCAACTTTTGCAACAGATTTCTATCCTCTATGCCTGCTATTCTAACACTTGGACTTTTTAATTGAACTTGTATCATTGAGGCTGCAGTTGGATTTCAGTCATCAGGAAAACAGTGGTGGATTTATATGCACCTATTCCTTAACAACTGGAATATTTTAATTACTCCATTTATTCCAGCCTGGAGTTTTCTTCATTTCATTGAAGGTGCATTTCTTAGAGATATCAGATTGCATGCCTGTTCCATTAAGATCTGGTCTGAAACAGATCTTACAGTGTAGTCAGAACCTCAGGCCTCAAAACAATTTAGCTTTGCTCTGGATCCTTTAGTTTATGTTTAGAAATATCAATCAAGCATCATTCTAAACTGTGAAAACTGCAGTTTTGATGAATTTATCTTGAAAACGTCTTTGCATTTTAGCAGCCCTGTCAGTCAGAAGAATTTCTGAACTGCAGATCTTAAATGTGTTTAAATCCTTATGTTACTTTCCACAAATATAGAATTTCATTAAAAAAACCCTCATAAAGAAATGTCTGCAGTAAATCTCAGCCAGTCCACTCAACTTATTGTCTTCTTCTTCAAACAGGAAACCATCAGAGACAAGAGTCTAGATTCAACAAACAACATGTGCCCTTGCAACTCAGATAGCCCATTCTGATTGATCATATTTCTAATAAAATGAACAATTTTCTTTTCACTATGCCAAGTTTAATATGACTTTAAAAAGATGTTTATAGCCCATTCCACAAGGTCAGCAGATACTATTCTAGTTTCATGTCATGACCGTGCTTGTTAAAGACATTTGTCACGGTCCCCTTCAGTAAACACATCACACCGAATGACGTTTGACGACCTTTATTAAACTTTCATGAACATAACTTTGTTAACCAATATTTATTAATTACAACTGAACATAGGATGCTGATTTAATCACAGCATAAACACCCATGTAATCATGATAGGGTGACCTCACACATCCTGACCAAGTAAGCAGCGTCCATACCTACGTTCACTTACTTTACTTATGAAAGTGTCCCATTACTCACTTCATGTACCACTTATTGAATTAAACCTCCAACCAATAAACAGCATCCTTACCTCAGCTCACTCATTTTATTTATAAAGCAGCATCCAACTGCTCACTTTCCTTTCCCAAGTCATTGAAATGACCATCCAACACCAGAGGGGGAACAGAAGAGGGCATGCCTGTCCCTCTTCTCCGTCCACCAGCCTGACCAGGCTGTTGCCCCTTTCTCATACCAAACTTCCAGCCTAACTGCTCCTTAAAAGACACTAAACTCAAGATCATTCAGTGTCAGCATTCTCGCTAACCAAAACAGGGACCATGCCATCACCTCCCAAAGTTCTATCACATAAACAGCCAAAGTAGCCAATTGCTTAAACAGCTGAAATAAAACAATCCCTCTCTGGTGCTAAAGTGACAAACCATAACCTCATAAATTAGTATAATCTTTGTATACTGGCTAACTCTCACTTACATAACTGCAAATAACAGGTTCTCAATGATTCCTTGGTCAATGTCTGCCAAACACATCACCAAAACACTAAACCCACACCAGGCAAACCACAGAAAACAAGTGCATGCCATCCTGCCTAACTGTAGCCCCATTTTTACCACCCAATGTACCTATTGATGTCCAAATGAAATTTCCTTTCTAATTGAGATAATAGTAATCCCACCATCACCTACTACTCACTGTAAACAAGGACACATTTAATGACATCATAGCATTTGCTGTCCAATAAGCCACCCTCTGAATGACTTTAATACATCCATACAATGAACCACCAGAACTCTAAGCCCAATGTCGCCCAATGGCAATGTCATTCAATCATGCCAAACTGCAACCCCTCTATCCGCCCAACAGATAAATCACCAACTTGATTCTTTCCAAGTGGATCAGTTGCATAGTAGCCCCTCCATCATACCCACTGTTCTTATAAAGCAAGAAAACATTTGGCATCCCAAACAACCCAACTAATGACTTCATAACATCCATGAAACAGCAATCACACAAACTGTAGCCCTCCATTTACCAAATACCAACCTTGCAACCAACTTACTTTGACAATAGCCAATGTCTTAGTTTTCACACTATGAAACCTAACCTAACCCCTCCAGCATGTGAACCACTATACAAAATTTAGTAATTAACATAACCCAAACACCCATACAACTGAAGTAATAGCTGCCAACTCCTCCTTGACCAACTGACATACCCAGTTTGTTGACAAGCCTGAACCATATCAGTCAACAATCCGTCCCACCAATCTTCTACCCTGTGGCAGCTATGATACAATTTGACCCAGCTAGTAACACCCCTACCATATGCATTACTTATAAAGCTGCCACAGACTCCTGCCACACTCAAGTAACCCTTCTAAACTAACCTGAGATGCGACAACTAACAGTGCCAATGACCCATATCACTACCAAACTATCCAAGTGAAACTGGACTCTACTTCTAAAAGTCATACCAACCACCTCCTATCCACCCACAGCGCAAGTCAACTGATGCAGTGGTTACTCTCTTAAAAGTCCTTAACCTGGTATGTAATATTATATAACCTGCTTAAAGGACAGATTGTATTTCAGCAGATACCACACCTTACAATTCCCCCTATGTCAACAGAACACCTCATTGGCCATCTTCAAACAGACTGACAACTGAAAAAAGTACATTACTCACAACTAACTCTACCTTGACCAACTGATTGCCTTACCACATTCTAAACCAAATAACTAAATCTTCCCACTAACTCCTTCCCTCAGGCAGCTACAACACAAGTTTAATCATCTGGCAATACCCTACCATAAGCTTCTCTTACAATAGATACCCCAAACTCCTGCAGTAATGCTAAACAATTCCTAGCTTCAACCTTCTAACTGCTGCACAACCAAGCATAATTTGAACAACTGAATAGGCAACCAGAAAATCATCCTAAAGGACTCACATGCCCCCTTAAACAAAGGAACGGTTCCTGCATATGCAAGTAAGGGCATTAACTTCCTGTGGTCCTATGAATGCTGTGACTCCACCTCAATTATAAAAACCCCCATACTCCCCCTAAACAATCCCCCACATACCTCCTCCTCTCTTGCCCATCACTACCCTGAACCACACCCATCACTGATGTGCCTTAGTGAGCTTTCAGTGAAATCAGATTACCTGTTACCTCTTGTGCACCACTTCAGTAACCGGAACTAGTACCCCTGCTGGTTCCATTACATTTGAAATGCACTTCCATTGCTCCCTTTGCACTCCTCATGTGTAACCTCATTGCACACCACTCTAGCAACCGGGACATCCACTGCAACAACCTGCTTCCACTGTCTGCAACCTCACTGCAGCAGCTGAAACACCCATCACAGCACCCTCATCTGCAAAGAGAAAGATGTGTAAATCGACTGGAAATACTTTAGTAAAGATTCCACCTTTTAACCATTTGTTCCATATTATAGAAGCAATACTCCTCATCTTGACAATGGAAGGAAAAACAGACAGGGCAACGGAAATTTAAACCATCCCTACCTCTGCCAAAGCAGCAGATCACAGAGACTGTGACAGCATCCCTGTTAAAGGAGAGGCTTAGCTCACATAACACCCCATACCTTTACCAGACATCCAACCCCATAACAATACCAGACTTCCAATGGGTTTCAGATGAGAATGAGAAGTGTGAACATAGCAGCAGCACTCGCTGTCATGGAAAAGCCACCAACTTCCTCAACCACACAAAGACTCCTGGCATGCTGGTATAGTAAACAAAATATATCATCACTAAAACTGCAACCCCACCACCACCCAGAAACTGCCTGCCCCTCCTACACAAGCAATCTCCAACTTTAAGACCAGTGTTAGAGAAAAGCTACTGTGCACTCCTGCTAATGCTTGCCTGCCTCTTATCCTCTCAGAGATATGATGAAGAAAACCAACAAAGTGATCCACCTAAATTAGCAAATAAATACATCCCTTCCACCACTTCTGGGCAGCAGCCAAGTCCGATAACTGCAAATAGCAAAAGCTTAAGTGCAAGTCCTACCTCCCCACCTCCCAGAACAATATACCTGAACAAAGCCACCAAAGAGGGACAAAGGCCCCATCCAGGGACAAACTTTTATTGCTTTTCAAAACTTGGCAAGCAGATAAGAGACCAACCAAAAGCAGAGTAAAATGTGGTTGTTCTTGGTAAAACCTGGACAGCTGAGAGTAATACCCATCCTGGCAAAAATGAGTGGATGCAATCTTTACTCATGGGTGACTTGCAGCCCACCAAAATATCCCACCAACGCCCCGGTCAGACACCCACAATAAGCACTGAACCACCAAAAACACCCATACCACCAAGGAGATGCTCCCCAACATCACACATGATCAGAATGACCATTAGTCCCAAGCCACCCCCCCCCACTTTGCGGTCATACATCCATCTAGATGAAAAATGTTACCCTTCTACAGGAAGACAAGAAGTTAATATGCACTAACCTGCAGATCGTATCCATCAATGTCTTTAAACAAAGCACGAACAATGGACCAAAAACTAGGGACATATTTGGTTCTAAAACTTAACCAGTTGTCCGACAAACAGATCGCCTGACTGAAACAATATCAGGTTTATTTCTGATTGATCTCACACAATACAGTGCTGTGTATGGGGACAAAGTAACAATGTTTTCTTTTTATTTTTTCCTAGTCTTTGGGTTCCTAACACCTTGATGGGAATGAACCCCATTAGTAAGTCAAAGTATGAGTAAATTTCATGAAATTAGCACTGTTTCACTCTGATGTTAGCCAGAAGTGCTCTTTTTACTGCATCCCGCAACATTCCAAGTAATGGCTCCTTCACCAATTGGTTTGTAGTTACATGTATTGGCAACATATCCAAATACAATTGTAACTTATGTTGTATAAGAACCATTGCTCCTACCATTACTGGAACTGTGTGGGTATCTTACTTCAGCATTGCCCTCATTTATGCCTGCTAATTCCCCAGTAATGAGTGAAGGCTGAAACTGTGTGTTTGTCACTTATCAACTTCAAACTGAAACAAAAAAAATAAATAAATAAAAATTCTGCTCTATGTAAAATGTGAAAGTCTGAATAAAGTAGGGAACGTGGCAAGGTATCCAAAAGATCCCTCAGCTGTGCATTTCACGGGGTGCATGTGACACCAACTGCCATTACTTGAGGTTCTCTCCTCCCCCACGAACATCTGTTCATCTCACAGAGCACATGCTTGACAAACTGCCATTACTCAGGTCCCTTTCTTCACCCAGGAATGTTATCCTGCAGCTGGAGAGCCCATCCAACTGTTAATAAGCTTACTGAAATCAGGCTGTCAAAACTCCTTTCTCTACTCTACACCAGACTGCACACAGAACCCCAACCGATCAGAAACATCAGGTAAGCACCAACCCTCCATGGGCTCAACCTTCCACTACAGCAATCACCCCACAGGAATCCAAAAACAGCATCACTTCTATCTACCTGATTGCAAGACACTGCCACCTTGGTCAGGCACCATTTCTGCAGTGACTTCATGACTAAAATCTTCAATACATTGTAATTTGCCACCTTGCCTTCAAAAGTCACTAGATAAGAGTGACAGAGCTACATTTTATGTCAAACCACTGCCTGGAGCTTTTCTCCTCGGGTTTCCATTGAAAATGGGCCACCAGATCTATTAGACTAACCCAGTTAACAAATGCTAACTAAGTAAACAGTCAAGGACATCTCGGAAAATCAAAGACAGTTGAGAAGTATGCCAGATGGCTAGGGGAAAATATTTCCAGTACATGTTAGCAACTCCCCCACCAACCATTGATCTCACTATGCACATGCATGACCAACGACCCTCATATGCGTTTGTCTCGCTGCCGGCAACACCTACTACTACTACTGACTTGGAAAAACCCCATCACAAACAAAATCCTTTTTCTTTTGCTGCACCACCAATGATGTTACTGATCTCAAACTCAGAGATTCAAAACAAAGCAGTCTTTCCCAAATATTGTTCTCACCAACCATTTAGAAAGTTGGTAGAGCGGGTTTCACATTAGCATAACTTTCCTGCAGTGTCTGAAACCGAAAATGTCTGTTGCTGTTTCCTCCTTTAATTTGTAATGATTTACCCTTACTTAACCAACCCCACAGGTGAGTGAAAAATGGAGCAAATATAGGACAAACCACCTTCTGTGAAATCGATGCAGTTAAACTGGTATGATGCCTACCTTACCTTCTCACACTCAAGCACACACACATAAACTTTGAGCAACCAGACGTGCTCCAATTGCATTATCTTCCCCAGCAAGCCAAAAGAAGTGACAGCAGCATCGAGCTTGATCCCGGCACAGCAAGCACTCCCAACAAAAACCCATGAAGCCCTGCAACTACCATGACTGCTCCAGTGAGTGGAATCTAGCTCCACATGGCCCGGATTGCATAAATTCCCACCAATGAACTTCCATTACCACCACTGACCAGTGGGGAAAATAAAAACAAACCACGACATCCTTTAAGTGACCCCAATCAATCGACAGTTAGAAAAATGGCAGTAGTACTGGCCCAATGCAAATCAAACTACTCCTGGTCAAATGCAATGTTAACACAGCCACCACCTAACACAGCCCTTAAATCACCCCGAATCCTTAATTACACCATGTCTATACTCAACCACAAAAAAAAAAAAAAAAAAAATTGATGACTGCCTTCCCACGTACCCTAGCATAACCATGGCCTAGCTGTCCATCTTAATACCTACAGGTCATTGGGTCGTAATCTTGCAGTAGCAAGTTCACGCAAAAATGTGATTCCTTACCCAGTTACACTTGTATAAACCCCTTAAGCCCCTCCCTACCCTTACCTCATTTCCTCTTAATCATTCCTCACTCCCATTTACCACTTTCTTTTCCTCCTACCCTCTCAACTTTGTTACCAAACCTCATTTATAAGAAATTTAAAAACAGCAGCCAGGGCTTCCATTTATTCATTTGCAAAGGAATAGGAAAGATATGCTAAGCCCTTAGGCAGAGTGTGGTTTGATACTGCTGTCCTATAATGTCTTCTACATTACACCTTCTACCCTCAGAAAAGGAACTAAGAATAAACTGTTTGGTACCCTTCCAAGCACACATATTCTTACAGCAATGGTCCTTAATAAAAATACAGCTCAACTATCTCAGAATATCAGAATATAAGATGCCTTTCTCTAGTTGTCTCTGAGACTTCACATGCTAAGAGAACAGTAATATTGCACATTGTTTAGATCCACAAGTAACATGTAAAGTCTGTATCATTGTCGTGTTATTGATAATATTCTGGTTAATGTTGCAACTTATAAAAGCATTTCTTGTTTTGGGTCCTTTTACTTTTAGGACTTGGGAATTTAGTAACATGCTCCTCTGTAGGTTACAAACATATCTCATATACCCTGGTTTCTTCCAATAGCTATGACTCACAACTGCATTGTTTTAAACCTAGAGGGAATTCAGATGGACAATAGTATACACCTGCTGACTAACACTGACACCAATTAGATTTTAATAACTGGAACAATGATGCCATTGTACAAACATCTACAATTACGGTAAGTATATTATATAACAGTTCTCCTTACATTATTCAACAGACATTCTTTATTATGAGACATGTCACAAAATTAGCCAACCGTGGGTAAATTTAGCATTACCCACACCCAGAAGTGGTTATTGCTATGACATTATTTAAGAAAAGAAACTATTACTTTTCTTAAATAATGGCATAGTATAATGCCTGTTTACTGCCCTTCCGCAGATGTCTTGGCATCCGGCAGTTCTGATGTACTGCGCCCGCGCAGTACATCAGAGCAACGGAGAAAGCAAGATCTCCGTTGCTTTTATGTCTCGCTATGTTAAATGAGTTTAACATAGCGAGACAGTTTTAAAATAAGCAGCGGACATCTCCGTTGCTTATTTAAAACTGTCGCTATGTTAAACTCATTTAACATAGCGAGATCTTGCTTTCTCCGTTTTTACGCTATGTTAAATGGGTTTAACATGGAGACAGTTTAAAATAAGCAGCGAGATCTCCGTTGCTTATTTTAAAGCTGTCTCGCTATGTTAAACCCATTTAACATAGCGGGACAGTGTTTAAAAAAAACGGGTTATACTAATGGAAAAAGTTCGGGGGACCGGACCTTTTTCCATTAGTATAACTCGATTTACAACGGGCACGCTGGCCAATCAGCGTGCACGTTTTGGGGGGATCATGGTATAATATATAACAGTTCTCCTTACATTATTCAACAGACATTCTTTATTATGAGACATGTCACAAAATTAGCAGCTTCTGTGCATGTGTGTAAACCATTAATTACAACTCTATGTCTAATTATGAAGTATGGATGTGTTCAAAAAATGGATGTTCACGACACTTTTTCTTTTCTCTTTTCTTTCTTTTTCTTAAGTATAGTTTAAGCTTTTTGTCCCATATTTGTGGTGGTGGTGGTGGTGGTGGGGGGGGGGTCATTCATCAGGTCTATATTATTAACTCAAACATCCAAAATAGCGAATACAACTCCGTTGACACACAAATGTCGATCTACAAACTCAGCGAGCTACCAAACCATCGAACCTGAACACATCAAATGTGCTTGTTGGCCGGCAGCATGATCGTGGGGACATTTATCCCTTTTTCCACTGTAGTGCGGTCTCGGAGTTGGTATATTTAAGTAGGGCGGTGTGGGGGGTGCAGGGGGGCTTGCCCCCCTGCTAAATGTCTGTTAATATAGTTTTATTTAGTTTGGTTTGACTTACCTGAATGGTGCTTTTGGTGACATAACGTGTTTGATGTCTTCATTTTCGATGGCTTGATAGTTTGCTTGATTTGCAGATCGACGTTTATGTGTTAACGGAGTTGTATTTGCTTTTCTGAATGTTTGAGTTAATAATATAGACCCCATTCATCACCTTGCATCCTTTGGCTATGTCCTTTGGAAAAATGACCAGAGTGGCAGGTTTCTAAGCATATTCACATCTCAAATGCTTTCCTTTTTACCATTATTTGCTTACATATATGTGCACACAGTGCTTTATTAATCATTTTTCTGCAGCTGGTTATGATTTGATATGTGCATTAAATGATCTCATCGTTTATGTTTCCTCATCTTACTATGCCTGCATAACATCTATGCTATTTTATTTATCCATTTATTAATTTGTTTTTATCAGACACATATCGTTAATGTAGAAACCACAAACCAAGCCGTGAACAACTCAAGGCAGTCAAAAAAGCTTTATTTAAGCGCTTTTCGTCAGCTTGATAAGCTGACTTCTTCAGAAAACAAAACAAAGACCACTGGCAGCTTGATCCTTATAAAGGCAGAACACTCATTTACATCATCAAGCAATAATTCAATTAGTATAATTAACATAAAATGAAATGAATTTTAAAAAAGAATTTAAAAAAAGACTATTTAAATAGACAGTAACCGTTAGTGATAGCAAACTACACATCCTTATAAATATACCTACAACAGAAGTACATAAATCAACCTGTTGTTATGAAAATTAATCTTGTGAAGTGTGTTACATGTTGCAACGATTAAGTAAACAACAATACTATTTAATTTTCAACAGCTTTTGAACCCTAGTTGTGTTTTACTGTTAATTCAAGGTTCTAAACCCACATATGTCGTTGTGTATAAGGTGGAAGCATCAAAGACCCCAAAAGTTGTTATGAGTTTCAAAAAACATGTTAAAAAAACATGTTAAAAAATAAAACTCAATTTATAAAACCAATTTAGAAAAAGAAGTTTGTATAAAGTTTGCAATTAACGTCTTTTTGTTTTTATATAATTATAGAACAATAAGTAAATATACTACTATATTTGATGGTGCTAGAAATTAATTGGTGCTAAGAACTGATATTTTCACAGCAAGTTTTTAGAAACATAAAAAACAATTGTGTGTATATGATGGTACTACAAAAAGTATATAAAGTACATAAAATGTATATAAATCGCACATAACACATATACTTGATAAAATTTTTTAAATAATTTAAGTTGTTTATAATAAGTTAGGCGTACCTAATGTCGTAAATGTTGTGGTCAATAGTTTTAATGAATTCATAGTGACGTTTATTAAAACTAGCTAATCCACGAAATTAATCATAACAGACATAGAAAACATGAAAAACATGGAAAACACCAAATATCATGAAAGTAAATGCCATAAAAAGTATATATATGTATGTATATAAATGCCATAAAGGAGATGTATCTAATAACAATACCTTCATCTTTTCAAACTATTTAATTTTAATAGGCTTCCTATTGAACAAGTCTCATTCAGTCCTGGGAAGCTATATGCATTTAGTTTTACCTGCCATTTCAGTTCCAATTCTTCCAGTTTCAGATTTCTGGGACCCCCTCTCGGGTCGATTTTTACATGGTCAATTACCATGAACCTGAAACTGTGATTTGGATGACCTGCCGTGTGTTTAGCAAGTGCGTTCTCTAATTTCCCCTTTTTAATGGCATACAGATGTTCGTACATCCTTTCACATAGTCTTCTTTCAGTCTTACCAACGTAAAATGCTAAACAGGATGTACACTTAGCTAAATAAGTAATGTGGTTAGTATTGCAATCGAATTTATTCCTTAACCTGAATTTTTGTTTGTTCAGGATAAAAGAGTTACCTTCCTGGACATGTTTACAATAATTACAATTGTGACATTTATACATTCCAGGGCATCTCACTGTAGGTGTGTCATGTTTTTCTAACAGGTTTTTGATGTTAAGCCCTTTCCTGTAAACTATCATAGGGTGGTCACCTAGTTTTTCAAATAGATCAGGTTGTATTTTAAACAAGTCCCAGTTTTTCTTCAATATAGATGAACACAAGGTGCTTGTTGTACTAAAGGTAGTAATGAATTTAACAGTACATAGCTCGTTATTAAATCGGCCACTGATTAGTGCATTACTCCCTTCTTGGTCACATAGGTTCTTGTCAACCAAGTTAGCACTATTGTCATCAATCAAATTTTTAGTGTTAGTCTTCAGGAGAGGTAAATACACCTTATTGTGTCTTTTGTCCATTACCTCCTGGACTATTGGGTCAAGAAAAGTTACCGGGTAGCCTCCATGTATAAACATTTCCCGTATGTAAGCACATTCCTGTTTAAAATCCTCGTCCAGGCTGACCATTCTGGAAGCTCTTACCAGCTACCCTTTCACAACAGATTTCTTCTGGTAGTGGGGGTGACAGCTGGTGTAGTGGAGGAAAGTGTTAGAGTATGTTGATTTTCTAAAGATATTTGCAGTAAACAAGTTTAAGTTATAATTTTTACTTAGATGGATATCAAGGTAATCGATACAGTCACAATTAAACGTGTGAGTAAATTGCAAAAACTCAGTAGTGTGGTTAAAGTAGTCAATAATTTGATGACTGACACTTTCGCTACCTTTAAGTAAAATAAAAATATCATCCAGGAACCTTGTGTAGTATAGAAAGGACTCAAAGAACAAGTTGCCTTTAAAGACAAACTCGGATTCCCAGTACGCCATTACCAAGTTAGCTACACTTCCTCCACAAGGTGATCCCATGGCAACACCTATTTTTTGCAAAAAGAATTCGTCACAATGACAAAAATAGTTGTTTGTTAATACTACATCCAAAAGGACAGAAACTAAGTCTGTTTCCCTGGTAGAAGCTTTATGTTTCTCAAGCATAAGTCCTACCCATTCTAATGCTACCTCATGGGGGATACTAGTGTAAAGATCTTTTACATCTATTGTGAGGAAGTTGTAGCTCTTGTCAAAGGGCAAGGTGTCAATATTTTTCAAAAAAGTCCAAGAATCTTTACAAATTTGAGTCTCCTTGACCAGATATTTTTGTAAAATGGCATCCAATACCTTAGCACAAGAGTAAGTGGGAGATCCCCTACTATCTACCAAAGGTCTAAGTGGTGGGTTCTCAATACTCTTGTGTATTTTAGGGATGCCAAAGATACTCGGGTATCTAGGAAATGACGTTACTAGGTAGTTGTATGTCTTTTGGTCTATTAGGGCATCAATGAACAAATCCTCAATACAGTTTCTGATGATGCTATAAGCCCTGTTTACCTCACTACGTGAACTGTGTTCATATGCTTCAGTATTGAGTAGTTTATACATTCTGTCATGGTAGTCACTCATACTGAAAACAACTAATCCACCACCCTTGTCAGGTTTACAAAACCTAAGCCGTTGGGTGGTAAGAAAGGACATTATTTCCCTTTCATCATTGTTCAAGTTAGTAAGTGTGGACCTATTATCCTTGTAGGTTTTCATGTGTCTTATGTCTAATTCACAACATTTCTCGAACAAGTCGAGAGCGGGGTGTAATGGGGGATTGTAAGTACTAGGGACATAGAGACTGTCAGGCAAACGAAACACGTCACCGATCAAAACATGGAGATTTAATTTCCTAACAAACAATTTGATATCCAAGATTGTGTTAGTCGTATCCCATTGTTTAGATGGAACGAAAGTAAGCCCTTTAGATAAAAGGTCAACTGTTTCAGACCCTATTTCTATGTCACTAAAGTTATACACTTTAAAATCACCCTTAGTGTTTAAAATAATAGAAGGTACTAATTTACTACTCTCCAAAGGGACAGACTCATAAGAACCACAACTAGACTCATTTAAAATAATGTCAGAATAAAGCGGTTCTATAGTACTCCTGCTTAACTCAGGTACAGACTCAATTGTGTCCAAAAAAGTGTCAGAAGCATCATGACCATCAAATAAATTTGACAATAAATCCATAACAGGTCGAGGATTTATTTCCTGTAAACATTGTAGACCCGTTTGTCTTTTACTACGTTTTGTTGGTAGCTCTTCTGCTTCGGTTTGGCCCAGGTGAAGGGGCCCTGCTGAAAATTTGAGTCTCGTGTCTGTTGCCTGTCAGGTTGAGCACTTCGAAGCCTATTACGCCATGGGGTACCCCTACCCCCTTGTCCTTGTTGGTTAGATGGCCCTAGATCAAAACTGATGTTGTCGGACTCAAAGTCATCAACAAGGTCACAAGGTCCTTGTTGGACGACATTCAGGTCCTTATTATGTGGGTAAGATTTTTTAGGGTTTACCATTCCCTTTCCCCAAACTTGGGCTACAGGTGGAATGGGGTAGGCAGTTCCTGAACCGTATGCTTTGATGTCCCTGTCGAGTTTTTTGATTTTATTAGACTCCAGTTTAGACATGTGTTGGTCAATACTATTAAATATACGGTCATAGTCGTATTTGTATCTACCAAATTCGTAATGGGTTTGTATACTAGTGTCCAAGTCCGTTACAAACCTCGAAAGGTCACTGACCGAATTATTGTAGTGTTTGATAATAGTCTCAATTAACTCAAAACCTTGTCTGTCAAATAAGGTTACCAAGTCTTTATGAAAGGTAGACCCATTTTCCAAGCCAGTAGGGTAGGATACACGTCTCAAACCTTTGGGAACTACCTTTCTAGATAGACATTCTTGGAAATAAGAAATTTCCAGCTGGAGCTTTTTAAGTTTAACTAAACACGCATCAAATAGTTTTAGTTTATTGCCTATTGAACTATCATCTTCCTCCATTAGCTCCCTACTATTTCCGTTAGATTCAGCATTGTACACACTATTTAAACAAAAACCATTCTCTAACCAAGTTGTAAAAGAGGAAGTTATTGTAGTACCTTTTAGTTTTGGCAATCCACTCCTAAATGGACCAGAAAGTTGCCTCGGTGCTTCCTCGTGAGAGCCTTCAGGCTCAACAACTCTGGAGGGCAGTAGTGCTTCATTTGTACGTCCCAAATGTCCTATAGGCACACTCTGGTTAAAATTAAACCTGTTGAAATCCACTCCATCAGTACTATCACCATGTATCACCAAGTTTGGTGTTAAAGTATAGTTGATTCCACGTAAAGGGAGCGTTTTATTGCTCCTGTTAATACTGGAGTCCACCTCAGGCATACCAACAGCGTTGCTGCAACCACGTCCGAAAACAGCATTAGATGCCTCTTCTCCGTCGTTAGCGTGAATCCTTTCAGCTGACACTCCGTCTACGCTAGGTTTAGGGAGAGTGAACGTACCTTCCACCTCGTTGTTAGTTTGCCACCTCGATGACTCCGATAGAGACAGTACCATTTGTTGTAGACCACGTTGGTCTAAATCTAACTTGTCAAGCCTCAAAAAAATGCCATCAAGTTTGGATGCGACGACATCCCAGGAACTACCCATAGATGGGATAAGGTTGACGTCCGTGTTATCGCCAGCAGCTGAATTATTTAGCAACACCCCTGGCGTGTCCAGAGGGTTAAACATTGTAGACCCGTTTGTCTTTTACTACGTTTTGTTGGTAGTTCTTCTGCTTCGGTTTGGCCCCGGTGAAGGGGCCCTGCTGAAAATTTGAGTCTCGTGTCTGTTGCCTGTCAGGTTGAGCACTTCGAAGCCTATTACGCCATGGGGTACCCCTACCCCCTTGTCCTTGTTGGTTAGATGGCCCTAGATCAAAACTGATGTTGTCGGACTCAAAGTCATCAACAAGGTCACAAGGTCCTTGTTGGACGACATTCAGGTCCTTATTATGTGGGTTTCCTCATCTTACTATGCCTGCATAACATCTATGCTATTTTATTTATCCATTTATTAATTTGTTTTTATCAGACACATATCGTTAATGTGTCAGAATTCGATAACTGGAAAAATGCATTAAGTTGCCTAATAGTGAACAGGATTAAACATTAATTAGTCCATATCTGATGTCACTTAAATATTAAATTTAGTTCAATTTGACTTGCTTTATCTGGATATTTTGCACTGCAAAAAATACTTCATTCTGGATTTATTTTTAATTAAACCCTTTTTTTCAATGTATAAGAAGACTCTAACATCCTGGGTCATGAGCTGTTAGTTCAACAATGAAGATAAATGCTCTTCCCTGTTAACTGCATCATAATCTTTCTGCAGTCTGTCCAATACAAGTTTTATGAAATGGATATCTGTAAGTCTGCTGCTTGGGCAGAATTCCAAAGGACTTGAACTCAGTGTAAGCGACCACTTACACCGAGAACAGGTCTTTTGGAATCTAGCCTCTGGTGTAAGCCTGGTTATAAATAGGCCTTATACTGAAGTAAGTCACCTACACTGAGACCAAGTCAGTCACCCTGCTAAACAGGGGTCCAGGGAAGTAAATATTGTGGGAAGAAATACCCAGGGAATTGTTATGGCTAGGCTTGTATAGGCCTTAGGCCCTAGGGCTGATAGCCTAGTACCAACCTATGAAGCTAGGAACCTAAGACTTGCTGAATAAGAGCAGGCTTACACTGAGAGCAACTCATTTGACCTCTAGCCACTTGTCTGTCCTTGCTCATTGGTGGAGATAAGAAGGCAGTCTTAAACTTTTGCTGAGTTTACATTCCTCATCATCTCTCTCAAGTCATGGGGAAGATTAAATAGCTGCTGGTTATTACCTGCTCACTTCACATGTTCATTGTTACAGACTGTACAAACCCTTAACTAACAAAAATTATTGCACCTGTTTTTATAATAAATATGCACTATATTCTTTGTTTGTCAAGTTTTAGTATTATTTTTCACAGATGTTTTCTTAAAAACTTAGAAGATAATTCATCTGCAAATTGGAAATTGGAAGCAGCAATTTCTGTAGAGGAGAGAGTCTCAATTGCCATGGTGTTACTATTACATTAATTGAACTGTTTTTGTAATTTAGTTATTCTTCAAAGTGACCTAATTTTGCTTCTATATTATTTGATAAATGTTTACCTTTTTTTAAATGTGTTATCGGAGCTGAAATATTTATTCTCCTGGCTTTACAAAATACTCTTTTATGTCCTGCAGGTTAATTGTAAAGTGTTTTGTAGTTTAGTGTTTGTCACAAAAGGGAATATTATATAGTGCGTTGTACACAGTATTATACTTTTTAAAGTAATTCCGGTATAAAGTGATGTATTCTAAAAATCACCATTGTATATGTAGGCAAGCGTTGACTTGCAAATTTATACTATTCTGGCCTGTAGATTAGCCTCATGTCCAGTCAAACCTTGGATGTTGTAGTTTTTTGCATGGTGGGGGGAGTTAGCAAAATGCTGTCTAATATTTATGTGGTCATTCATTGATTATGGATTATTTTCTTAGTTTCAGAACTCAGATTTTTTGTGTGTAACTTCTAGATATGCATATTCTATATGTGATTTACTAGGTTTAATTCTAAGTTGTGATTTTGCAATGTGTTCTGTTACATTGGCTGCAGTAATCATATGCATATTAAAAACATCTAACTTCATTTGCTCTACGTGTAAGCATTGCCAGATATTGTGTTCATTCTGTCTTCCACTTTCATTATTTTCTCTGCTTTGAATGAAATGTTGCAATCTGCTGTATTTATGCCAGCATCTGTCAAGTTCTCAGGTGTTATTTGAATCTGATACTCTGGACAATGAGAATTTAAGTATTAATCGTGGAAAATGCGTAATAATTCTGATATTGTGATACATTGTAGAATTATTTGTACTCCAAAATATATCATTAATAGAGTTAGTATATACAAGTGGCAGGGATGTGTGAGGCACAACCTATGTCAAGGATTGCAGTGTGGCTCGTACACTGTAAAAAATGCTTTAAATGTGTAAGACAGAAATTTTGGATTTACTATCTGCTGTCATAGGTTCATAGGTTCATAGGTAGGTACTAGGCTATTCACCCAAAAGACTAAGTAAGCCTAGCCAACAAGGTTCCCTGGCTTACGCCACCAAAGAAAGTTAATTTCCTGTGCCCCTGTCGACTAGAGCCACAGAAGTGATCCTCGGAGTATATTTCCTATTTCCCATCCACTCATCAAGATTTTTCTTGAAGAGTGTTAATAAGGAACTTTGCTTGACATAGATGGGTAGCTTGTTCCAGAGTATAGGAAGTCTTTGGGACAGGAAGCTATGCCTCCAACATGTCCTGTTTATTGTGGTGACAAGGTTTAGGTCCCTAGATTTCTTTAGGTGTAGCATCTCCAACAGCTCTGGGTTTAACATAGCTTTATATGTTAGGCAGAGATCTCCTCAGAGTTTGCAATAAGATACAGAGTAAAGCTGGAGTTTTTTGAGACGGTCAGTGTAGGGCATCTGTTTGAGGCCAGTAATCCTCTTTGTGAGGTACTTTTGTGGCCTTTCCACCTGTTTAAGATGTGTTGTGAGGTACATTCCAAAAGGGGAGTTGTACTCTATAATGGGTCTAATGAGTGCCGAGTAGAGGGGAAAAATGACCTCTTTTTTCCTGGATGAGAACCCATTTGTGATGAGGTGTGCCACATAGAAGGATTTCCTGGCTACTGTGGCAACGTGATTATCAAAGGAGAGACTATTGTCCACCTGGGTCCCAAGGTCTCATCACATATTCGGCATTAAGTAGACTGCCGTTTATGTGGTAGCTCATGGGTACAGAGTTTTTACCAAAGGGGATGACAATGCACTTTTTGGCATTGAGCTTGAGGCCATGGCTCTGACACCAGCCATCTGTATCAGTGAGGCCCTTCTGTAGGATGTCCACATTATTTGGGGACTCGACTATGGCTTCTAGTTTGCAGTCATCTGTGAACTTTGTTAGCCAGAGGCCTTCTGTGTTAGCCTGTACTTCAGAGAAGTAGATACCAAACAGGAGAGGTCCCAGGACTGAACCCTGTGGTATTCCACTTGTCACTGGTTTGAAGTCAGATTTGGAGTCTGCAACTTTTACAGTGTGGGTTCTGTAAGTGAGCCAGTTGGCAAACCATCTTGTGACATAGGGATTTATACCTAGTTTAGTAAGTTTAGCTATAATTCCAGAATGGGGATGGTGTTGAAAGCCTTGGTGAGGTCAAGATAGGCTGTGTGATCCACCTTACCCTCGTCTACGGCTTTGGTGACTGCCTCAAAAAAGTTGATCAGGTTCAGAAGGCATGATCTGCCTTTCTTAAACCAGAACTGGGTGGGATCCAGAGTTTGGAGGTTGCCAATGTCTTTGTTTATGAGTTCCATGATGATACATTCCATGGCCTTGCAGACCAGGATCATCAGGTGAATAGGGAGACAGTTCCCAAGATTGGTGGTGGCTCCCCCCTTTGTGGAGTGGGATAACTGTAGCTGTGTGCCATTCAGTGGAGACAAAGCCTGACGTGAGACTATGACTGAACACGGCGCTTAGGTGGGGAGCCAGTTCATTCTGAAGTTCATATAAAACGCAGTCTGGGATGTTGTCCAGTCCCATGGATGCTGTGTTTTTGGTTTTAGAGAGTGGAGCTTTTACCTGCATAGATGTGATTACAGGGACTCTGCATTCCTCCTGTATAGATATGGGCCCTTTAGCGGGTGAGAGGGGGGTAAAGTTAGCACTGAACCTATCTGCCAGGATGTTGGCAATATCAGTTGGTTCTGTAATTTTCATGCCGATGTGCTGTAACTCAGAGCAGATCTGGGTGTTGCCATTGGGATTGTTGACATAGCAATATAATGCTTTGTGGTTGCCCTTAGAATCAGTGGTGATTTTGTTTTCATAGCTAGCTTTGGAGGATCTTATAAGGGATCTCAGCTTCTTACTGAGGCTGACCAGGGAGCTCCTCCATTCATGGGATTTTACTCTCTTTTGCAACAGTTTCTTCCTTCTGTTGTAGTTTCTTTATGGTAGGTGACAACCAGATTGGCTTCCTATTTTTGGAGGATAGCATCTTGGTTCTGTTTGGGATAGCACGATCCATGCACTCATGTAAGTGCTTATAGAATGCATTTGTGTAGGAGTCGTCAGACGTAACTGTATTGTTCATCTGCATGGGTGTCATGAAGTTCGCTACTTCTGTCTTAAGAAGCATAAAGTTGGCTTTGGAGAACATTTTTACCATGGTTTCCTTAATTGTGGGTGGGGGCGGTATGCAGATATCTAGGGTGATTAGCTTATGGTCGGATCTGACCAATGAGGAGTTGACTTCAGGTGTGGAACACTGGTGACATGTTGGTAATGACTACTATACTGTTGTCCCTGGTGGGGGTGTGGATAAGTTGATCCAGGGCATTGGAATTTATGAATTCCAGAAAGCACTGAGTGAAGGATTTGGTACATGAGTAGTTTTCCCAGTTAATGCTGGGGTAGTTGATACTGCAATTATTAGCGTGTTTGGTTGAACCCTAACATTTTCCAGTATATCAAGAAAAGAGGAGTGGGAATCCTGGGGTATGGTTGGAGGATTGCAGTTTTGCCCAGAGTTAGTTGCACTTGGATAACCTCGGATGCATTATGCTGCACAACTAGCCTGGAGGTGTGGACATCCTTAATGAATATGATCACACCTCCGCCTTTGGTGTTCTGGTTCAGGTTAGTTGGCAGAAAAGTGTGTTATGAGTTATAGCCTGGTAATGCAGGGGTGCTCTCTAGAGCCTTGAACCAGGTCTCAGTCATTGCACAGATATTGATGTTCTCCATTTTAAGGAGTGCCTTGAGTGAGTGCATTTTGAGATTTAGGCTTCTAGCATTGAGTAGCATTACCCTAAGTTTTTGCTTGCCTGTTACTGTTACGCTGGTGAATTTGTCATTTGAACCTTGCCTAAAAAAGGCACCATAGGGGCGGCAAGACCCTTAGCCAGTATCCGGAATCCCAGGGGCAACAGGTGTAGGCCATCTCTGGCAAAGCATCATGGTCTGTTGACCATGTCGTCCCAGGCAGACAGATATTGGATCACCTTAGAATGACACCAGAAGCTTAGTCAATTGTTGAAGTCAATCATTTTGTCCTTGTACTTGTACTGCGGTATCATTCTGGGCGATGGCAGGATGCTACTCAGGGCTAGGGTCATACCTGCCTGGGCTACAAGATCAGAGAGCTCTTCCATGTCTCATGTCATGTTGCTCCAAAATATAACCATGTGCATAGAGTGCCCCACATAAAATAATCTAGCGACCCACCATGAAATAATCCTAAACCCTGTAACAAAATCTTCAAAATTCCCCTTGTAATTGGCAACCATGTATCCCTACGCTCCATCACCTTCCCCCACCCTCTAAACATACGTCCTAATGTCCAGGACATTGTAAAATCTTGCAACCCCCCCAAATTAGCAAAATTGCTAATAGCAGCTAGATCCACTTTAACTGTCTGCAAAGCCTTACCTTTCTCCCAAGCACTAGCCACATATATTAACAATAATTCCTCTGACCATACCCTTTCCTCATCCGGCAATAGCAAAACAAATTGATTAAAATCAAAAAGAGCCCTACCATATGCCTTTTGCATAGAAGAAGCCCAGGAATGCTGCACCAGATGCCTGACTATCCTGTCCCAAGATTCCACACCTCCTCCGGCAGTATTTCCGGCACCTCGACCGCCCTCGGAACCAACCCTCAAAACCTGTAAAACTGAAAGCGGGACAAACTATCAGCAATATCATTCTTAACACCAGGCACATGTACCACTGTAAAAGAAAAATGTATTAACAGGTTCTGCAATACCAGCTTCCACAATATCCTCAACAGCATTTCTGCCCTAGCTGTCTTCTTTTGTAACACCTTTACCACAGCCATATTATCCGAATAAAAAACAAACCGCTTCTTCCTCAACTGCTCCTTCCACACCACCGAAGCTTCCCATATCGGCATCAGTACTAAAAAAGCAACATCATGCCTCCATTCTTCATTCCAATCTGAAGGCCATTGCACTGCAAACCATCTTCCCCCAAAGTAAGCCCCATGCCGATACTACCCGCTGTGTCTGTAAACAACTAAAGTTCTTCCTGACCCACCCAATTCGATTGCCAAAAGGAAATCCCATTAAATTGTTGCACAAACCATCCCACAACTTTAAATCCTCCCACACTAGCCTGATCACCCTAACCCAATGATGTTTGCTCCTACCCCATTTTAGCATATAAGCTAACGCCCTGCAAAATGTCCGACCTGGATGTACCGCTCGACAGGCAAAGTTCAGAAGACCCAACAGTTCCATGACTGAACCAACCCGATACTTATTCTTGTCCAACACCCCTCGTATAGCTGACCACAGCCTCTCTATCTTATCCTGGGGTAGAAGAAAAAATCCCTGCTCCGCATCTACCATTAACGCCAGGAACACCAACGCTCTTGCTGGACCCTCCATCTTGTGCTGTGCCAAAGGTACACCCAATTCTTCACACATACTGGTAAATTCCTGCAACCCCTGTTGAGCCCCCACCCTCCCTTCCCCTGCTAATAAGAAATCATCCAAATAATGCACCGCCTTCTGCATTCCCACCCTCTGATTCCAAAACCAGTGTAAAAGGGTACTAAATTTCTCAAATGTTGCACATGCCACGGAACAACCCATCAGCATGGCAGTGTCAAAATAGTACTTACCGCCTACCTTCATCCCCAACAATGGCCAATCATCCTCCTAATGGGCAACAAACGGAAAGCCGATTCAATGTCAACCTTAACGAACCACAGCTCCCGAAATTCCCTGATCACCTGCACTGCATCGTCCAAAGAGGCATAACACACCCTAACTTCTTCGTCCCCAATAAAATCATTCACTGATCTCCCTTCTGGAAATGAAAGATGATGAATCAATCTAAACTCCCCAGGCAGTTTCTTCGGAACTAACCCCAATGGCGACACCTTGTAGCTAACAAAAGGCGGTGTATCAAATGGACACCACAAACGACCTGCCTTACACTCCTTACCTACAAACTCTTCCAAGATGTCCTCTTTCCCTTGCACTGAATGGAGGTTCTTACAATCCCCCAACCCCACCGTGGACTTAATAGGAAATCCCCGTTGAAACCCTTGAATGACCTCGGTTTTAAGAATGAAATCAGGACACTGGCAAAGCATATCCTCCAATACCTCCACCTTAATGGGGAATGGCACCCCACCCCTATTGCATCTAAAGGATCCCAGCCCCCTAGGTCCATGAAAATTGCCCCTACCTTGAGCTGTCTGTAATCCTTGAGAGGAAAGAAAATCTCCCTCTTGGCCCATACCAGTGTTGTTCCATGAGCCAAAACCCTGCCATCCACTATAAGCTGCGGAATGATTTCCTCCACATCTTAAGCAAGTGTGGGCAAATTTGCACCCAACCCATGAACAAGTACCATTGTTAAATGACCAACACACCCCACCTGTCTCACCCATGCTCATCCTCCTATTAAACCCACCAAAGCTGTCCATCATCGTAGCCAGCCATATATCAGGATGATGCACCTCCCACCGCAGAGACTGGTCAACTACTTTCCGTTTATGGAACCACTCATCATACCACAACCATGCGTTCCCCAGCCTCAAATGTTGTGCCTCCCGAATGGTGATAAATTACCCCAGAAGGGGCAAAGCCAATGCTCCATCCTTCTCCAGCTGTACTGCCATGTAATAAATAAAGCTGACCACCCAGTTGTCCCAAGTCCTGGGTCTAAGCTTACCTGTCCTTTTCCTACCCAGCACTGCTAACACCACCAACAAGTCCTTGCTAGTGTCAGACTCCGCTTCCACTAACCTCTGGACCCCTTCCACATCTAGCAGCTCAAACACATCTACATATTCATCTTTCCAGATTTTTTCTTTCACCATTCCTGGAATATACGGAGTCAAAATAACTGCTCTATTGCCCTGTCCCAGAGCCTGAGTAGCTAGCCAGTCCCCTGGCCGCAGCCCAAAATCTGATCCTACCTCCGAGCCGGTCAAGCTGTCCTTAGAGCCCAGGTCCACTCCAGCCATCTGTCCACCCACACACCTGGCTGCCTGTAACAACCCCTTTGCACTCTGTCTGACACTGTTTCTCCCCTTTTCATATCCCCATCCAACAAAACCTCATCAACCACCTGCACCACACCATCCTCACCATCTAGTTCCCCAATCATTGGTAAATTAATATCATTACCTGCACCTTCACCTTGCAAAGTACTGGGAACAGGAGTCTCCACTGTAACCATCTGCTTCTCTGCCTGCTGCCTTTTCCCACGGCCTGGAGTCTACATCACAAGGTGTCATCTCTTCCTGTCTGAAGCTTGCTCTGGCTCCACCTCGGGCCTCGTCATGTCCTAGAATAATTCTTCCACTTAGGCTATGATAGCCTGCCATCATTGTCGCAATTCTGGTAAATAAGCCATAGGTCATCTGGATGTAAGCTAGCTGTTACTGCACCACCAACTCACGCCAAATGTAACTACTTCCTTTAGCTCCCTACACTTAAACCCATCCTGAGTCCCACCCTTTCCTTATCTTATTTTCTTAACTACTCCAATCCCCCTTCAGTACCTACATTGCCATGACTCTAGTGATTAGCCAATCCCTTTATCCCTAGCCTAGCTCTTCCCCACCCCCCTTCCCCCTACACTTTACTCGTGGGTCCAGGACAACTTCATTTGTGCCAAACTGCATTTTTTGCATTGATATTGAACTCATGTTACTAGCGATTTTTGTGGACATGATGGTAGATCACACGATGGACAAAAAAGTTGTAATGTTATTAGGAATAACTTATTTATGGTTATTTTTCAACATTCTCCAAATAGTATTTAATGTTTTTAAGTTACTCAAACTAAGCACACATATTACTTCTTTTCAGTTAACTGATCATGAAAGGACCAAATGCCACCATGTTCCAAACTTACCAACACCTACACAGCACTCACTGTAGCTGCTTAGTGTACTAAAGTGACCATTCAAATACATAACACACACTCAGGTATGAACTTGTTATTCTACCACAGTTGTAATGGTGCAAATCCCTCGTTACTATTTGTGCCCATGCTTACATCATCAGGTGTACCATATATCTAGGCTTACATCGCAGCACTGCAGCTTCTACCCATTTATCACTGTAATAGTTGCAATGGTTCAAAGTAAAGTACTGTATCATCTTTTGTGGATACTGTATGGTTAAAAACACAGCAAGTTGGATTAATGCAACTTTACATGAAATTATTGTTGATATTGTTTAATCATGAGTACACATGCCATCCTAAGTCTGGTTAAAAAACAAGATTAAACACTAGAGTCCTTAGTTCAAAGAGTATCACTGACCTTATACAATGGCAAAGCAAGTTAATAAGGGAGAGCTTACTTGATAAACTGAACCACTTTTTTGAGAATAGATCTAGATACGACTCTTAAATGTCTAACACAGAGTGACTGATGTAATACATACTCACCTCCCACCAAAAAAAAATACAGCCCTGAGGTCCATGTTAAACATTTTGTGATAAGAGTGGATATTTTTGTTCACATCCTCAGTCTGCTTGTTGGTTCATGGTAGGTGTGTGTGTGTGTGTGTGTGTGTGTGTGTGTGTGTGTGTGTGTGTGTGTGTGTGTGTGTGTGTGTGTGTGTGTATTTCTGTGTCTGTTTGTGTGTGTGTGAGGGCTGCATCAACATTAAGACATTAGGTAAATTAGTCCAGTTAAGTATTTAGCATAAGAAGACAGAATGCTTTTTTACACATGGTGAACATAAAGCAAGTCATTAGCTTGCGATCCCAACATGAGCCAAATCATTACCCACAGTAAAAGGTTTTATGTAGTTTAAGTAGACATCACAGCATGGTTCAGACTGAACCAATCACAACTCTGGCTACCTGCATTTATAATAACCAGCATATTCTTCATAGGTACGTACTAGGCTATCTGCCTGAAGGCACTTATAAGCCTAGCCGGAATGTGTTGGCTTTCGCCGCCCCCTTAGATTAGTTCCCTGTGCCTCTGTCCAGCAAAGCCATTGAAGTGATCCCTGGGGTAAACTTTTTGTTTCCCATCCACTCGTCAAGGTTTCTCTTAAAGAGAGTTAGCGAGGAGCTCTGCCTTAATCTAGATTGGAATCTTGTTCCAGAGCATAGGAAGTCTCTGGGACAGGAATCTATCACTCCAGCATGTCCTATTTATTGTTGTGGTGAGGTTTAGATCCCTGGGGCATGTGGCTTAAGGGGATATGTTTTTTTTTAGGTGGAGCATGTCCATCAATTCTGGGTTGGACATGGCTTTGTATGTCAGGCAGAGATCACCTCTGAGTAGGCGGTATGCAACCGAGTACAGCTGGAGTTTCTTCAGTCGAGCTGCATAGGGCATCTGCTTTAGGCCAGTGATCCTCTTGGTGAGGAACTTCTGTGGTTTTTCCAGTTGTTGCAGGTGTCTTGTAAGGTACATCCCAAATGGGGCATTGTACTCTATGATGGGTCTGATGAGTGATGCGTAGAGGGGCCCAATGACCTCTTTCGATCTGGATGCAAACCCTTTTGTGATTAGGTGGGCCACATAGAAAGATTTTCTAACCACTTTGGCAATGTGATTATCAAAGGAGAGGTTACTATCTACTTGAATCCCCAGATCCCTTATTATGTCTTCCATATTTAGGGGGCTACCACCTATGTGGTAGTTTGTGGGTACTTTGTTTTTTCCAAAGGGGATGACTATGCCCTTTTTGGCATTTAGCTTGAGACCATGGTTTTAACACCAGGTATCTGTCTCAGTGAATCCCTTTTGGAGGATGTCTGTGTCAGCCAGAGAGTCATTTATAGCCCCTAGTTTGCAGTCATCTGCGAACTTGGTGAGCCATAGTCCTCCTGTGCTTGCCTGTATCTCTGAAAAGTATATGCTGAACAGGAGGGGTCCTAGGACTGAGTCCTGTGGAATGCCACTTGTAACAGGTTTAGAGTCAGACCTAGCTCCTGCAACTCTTACCATGTGGGCTCTGTCGATGAGCCAGTTGGCAACCCATCTCGTGACGTAGGGGTTTATGTTCAGGCTGGTGAACTTGTCTATAATACCTGAGTGGGGAAAAGTGTCAAAGGCCTTTGTGAGGTCTATGTAGGCTGTGTGGACCACCTTTCCCTCATCTATAGCCTTGGTAACTATCTCAAAGAAGTCCACCAGGTTAAGGAGGCTTGATCTGCTCTTAACAAAGCCGAACTGGGTTGGGTCCAATGTTTGGAGGTTTCCAATGTCTCTGTTAATGAGATCCATGATGATGTGCTCCATAGCTTTGCAGACCAAGCTAGTCAGGCTTATAGGGCAATAGTTCCCGGGGTCCGTTGTGGCTCCACCTTTGTGGAGCAGAATAACCATTGCTGTGCACCACTCTGTGGGCACATAGCCTGTAGAGAGGCTGAGTTTAAACAGTGTGTTTAGGTGAGGGGTTAGTTCATCTTTGAGCTTATGTAGGATGCAGCCTGGAACACCATCCGGTCCCATTGATGCTGTGTTTTTGGCTTTGGAAAGGGCTGTTTTAACTGAGTGTCTGTGATTTCAGGGGCACTACATTCTTCTGGTATAGTTATGGGCCCTTTTGAGGGTGAGAGGGGGGTGAAGTTTGCACTGAAACTGTCTACCAGGATGTTGGCTATATCGGTCGGTTCAGTGTATTTTGTGCCATTCTGCACTAACTCCGAGCAGATCTGAGAATTGCAACTTAGATTCTTGACATAGCTAAAGAATGCCTTGTGGTTATCTTTGGAGTCCATGGCAATTTTTCTTTCAAAGCTAGGCTTGGATGATTTTATGAGGGAATATAGTTTCTTGCTGATACTGATCAGGGATGTCTTCCCTTCTTGGGATTTTACACTTTTCTGTACTAGTTTCCTCGTTTTATTGTATAGCTTCTTGGAGGAGAGTCTTGGTTTTGTTTGGGATAGCACGATCCATGCATTCTTGTAGGTGCCCTTAGAGTGCATTAGTAAAGGATTTTGCAGCTTGGACAGCATTATCCTTTAGCATGGGGGCTTTGAAACTTCCCACCTCGGTCTTAAGTAACGTGAAGTTTGCTTTTGAAAAGTTTTTCACGGTGGTTTCTTTGACCGGGGGTGTTGGTGGAATGTGGACATCCAGAGTGATTAATTTATGGTCAGATCTTACCAGCGAGGGGTTGACCTCCAGTGTGGAACACCAGTCACCCATGTTGGTGATGACCAGGTCCAATATGTTGTCACCTCTGGTGGGGGTGTTAACCAGTTGATCCAGGGAGTTTGAGTTTATAAATTGTAGAAAATGTTGGGCCAGGGAGTTTGTACTTGAGTAGTTCTCCCTGTTAATGTTTGGATAATTGAAATCACCCAATATCAGGGTGTTTGGTAGGACCTTTATGTTTCCCAGTGTTTCCAGGAATGCGGAATGGGGGTCCTGGGACATGGTGGGTGATCTGTAGCAAGCTATAATTTGAATTGCAGTTTTGCCCACCTGCAGGAAATAAATCAGACAGTATGTGCTGATCTAAGGACAACAACAACATCTGTGATGTAAATGAAATGGACCACATGATAAACCATAACTGACACACACACACACGTATATATATATATATATATATATATATATATATATAATGTATAATAGATATATATATATATATATATATATATATATATATATATATATATATAATGTATAATATATATATATATATATATATATATATATATATATATATATCTATATAGATATATATATATCTATATAATGTATATATATATATATATATATATATATATATATATATATATATATATCTATAGCTCCCTATTATGCTGTCACAGATGTAGGTTGTGGAATGCATCTTTGTCGAACTGAAAACCGCGAAAAGGCAAAATAGCAAAGCGGCTTTTCAGCAAATTCTTTCCCTGGGAAAGAATTCGCTTGGACACTTTCACTACTTTGCCAGTAGTGCGATCTCAGAGTTGGTATATTTAAGTAGGGGGGTGTGGGGATCACAGCCCCCCCACGTCAGAGGGTGTGGGGGTGGAGCCACCCACATTATGTAATGTTTTACAGTTTGAGGTTTGGACATTGTAAGCTTTCACTTACATGGCGTCGATTATGTGTCATTTGCTCTTCTGAGTGTGCGATATAATATAGACCCTATATACATATATATATATATATATATATATATATATATATATATATACACATACACACACACATATGTATATATATATATATATATATATATATATATATATATATATATATATATATATATATATATATATATATATATGGTTTTCTATCGAATCTGTAAAGTGACTGCTATCAATGGGCATGTGTTCAAAAGGCAGTTTTCAAATGGGCAGAATGCCGACTCAAAAAACATCAACCACACTACAGCGAATGGACAGTGTACTTCAGTTATCTGAGTTAAGCATTGTGAACAGAGATTGTGGTTCAGTGAGGAACAGGGAATTTTTTTATGTATTTATTTATTTTACATTTGTTAACCGGGAAAAATCCAACTGGACCAGGTCCATTTTCAGTGGATGCCCAGGGAGAAAAGCTCCACAATTAACATATAGTAAAGTAGTTATGACACAGGTAAAATAGTCATAAAAAACAGGTCAGTTATAAGGACACACATACAAATAATTATTCACAATGGCTCAATTGTGATTGGTAAAGGACCAAGACTTTTGATAAAGAGTTATATATAAGTATAATTGACCTGACAGAGCTAATGCTAGTCTTTGAATAACAGTTAAATACAATTTGCATTTTACATTTTGCTTCTATTAAGAAACAGAGATGGAAATAATAACCTGAGCATCCGGATTATAAGGAAGGAGGAAAGTGCATCCGGATTATAAGGAAGGAGGAAAGTTACTTCTATGAGAAAGTAAGAGCCTATAGTTTGAGTAGTAAAGAGAAAGGAGAAGGAAATTCGGAGGAGACTGTCATGTAATACATGGGTAGATCCAGGTTTTCCTCAGATGTGTTTTGAGTACTTTTTTGAATTGTGTGTTTGTTGTAGTAGAGGTTATATTCGTGGGGAGTTTATTCCATTTTTTTGGGGTATTATATGGGAGTATAGAGCTTTGCTAGCAGTATTGTTGGCAGTTGTAATACAGAGGAGAGGTTTATAAGAAGAGTGAAGAGTGCGACTGGTAGAATAATGTAACAGCTGTTTTAGTGCTGGAGTTTTCTCTGGGTAGTTTATGATGTTAAAGGCACAGGTGAGTTGGTGGGCCAGTAAGTGAGGAAATTCTAGCCATTTAATTTCTTTTTGGTGCCTGGCAGTGGTGGGCTCTAAAGGGAGAATTGGTGGCAAATTTGGAAATTTTATTATAACATGATTTTAACTTGTCTAGGTCTGTTTTTCTAATACGGGTTAAGATTGGTGCTGCATATGTAAGTGTTGATAAAAGGTGGGTCTGAGCTAGGGTAAGTCTTGCTTTATCTGTGAGAAGGTTTTTATGTCTGTGGAGTGTCCCCATTTTCTTATGAACCTTCTGGATTGTTTGTGATATATGAATATCAAAATATAGGTTACTATCTATTTCTACCCCTAGGAGTTTAGTATGGGTTGATGGTGAAATGATAGTGCCATTTCTGGATGTGATGGAGTTATTTATAGCACTTTTATTGTCTGCTGCATGCTTTTCTAGCTAGTTTCACTGTGTGTGAGGTATTAACTGGAAATTGTCTATGATTGTTACGCATCTGTTTGGGTTTGTTTGTTCTGATTTTTGTTTCCCACCCTCCCTCCCTATTGGTATTGTGTTTTTATACTTGGCGGCTTTGCAGTTGCCCACCCCTACTGTAAATTTGATCTGGGATACTCCTCTCAGTCTAGTGTCATTACCTCATTCTACCTAATACAGGGAGAACATTTGAGAAGGCAAACCCACTTAGTTTCTTAACCTTGAATTATCTTCTGCTCCTCCTTTCTCAATTTCCACTTTATAAAAAAAAGTGTAAGCTTGTTTCCGTATGCCTTTCCTGTAAGCAGTCTAGCCCAGATACAGATTTGCTGTATCCAGGACTGCTTCTAAGTTTCTGAGACCCCAAGCCTTTCTTTGTTGGAGGGAAGCCTTCTAGCTTATCAGTGGGAGTAGTAAGCACTAGGTAGCCTATCTAAAAAAAAAAAAATGCTTAGCTAGGGTTAAACTATTCCTGATGCCATAAATTCTGTTCTTTGAATTTTCCCTTAGAACTATCCAGTTTTAGTTTTAGCAATCAAATCTGTTTCTTTGAGCTCAGCACTTGCTCAGAACTCATTGTAAGCACTAAGTAAGCTGAAAATTACTACAGCACTCAACATTCTTCACTTGTCTAGTGGAAAACAAGAAGTTATGTACTCACCATAATGTTCGATGTATGTAGTCCATCTCACCTTACATTCTTACCCGTGGGTTCGGAGCTTGGCCATACTCTAGCTTGAAGTCTTCAATTGGCTCGTGGCTAAGAGGTATCCCATCGTGCAACAGGTCTATTCCCCAGATCTTGTTTGCTGCAAGCTCACACACATACACACTGAGAAAAAGAACAACCCCAACAGAAAGGACTACTGACACCTAGAGACAATACCTCCAGGTCCTCCAGGAGGGAGAAGGAGGGAGGGTTAGTAAGAATGTAAGGCAAGATGGACTACATACATCGAACATTATGGTGAGTACATAACTTCTTGATGTTATGTAGTCCAATCTCACCTTCATTCTTACCCGTAAGACAGCGTCCCTAGCACCTTGATCTTGGGTGGCTCTGTGAAAAATACTCTTGAGCACCGTGGAACCAAAGAAAGATCTGCTTCTAGAGACCAGATCTAATTTGTAGTGACTAATAAAGGTATGAGGTGATGCCCATGTTGCTGCAGCACAAATATCATCCATAGACATCCTAGCCTGAAACGCAGTTGAGGTATCCACAGATCATGTAGAATGAGCCTTCACTTAAAGGGTAATTCTTTGCCATTGGAAGCATAAACAAATGAGATGCAATCGGAAATCCAGTGACACAAGGTTACCTTAGAAACCAGAACACCAAGTCTAGTGTCTGAAAACGAGACAAACATTTGATCTGATTTCCTGAAATGTTTTGTCCTATGTAAATATAAACGCAATTGTCTGTGAACATCCAGCTGATGAAACAAATTCTGTCTTGTTGGAGAATTCAGGAAAAAACACAGGCAACTCAATGGATTGGTTGATATTGACAACAGAGGCAACCTTTGGAACAAAAGAAGGGTTGGTTCTTAAGGAGACCCTATCTTTGTGAAACACCAAATAAGGTGACCTAATCGATAATGCTTGGAGTTCAGAGACCCGCCTAGCTGAAGTTATGGCTACCAAGAATACTGTCTTCCATGACAAGAATTTAATGTTACATGTACCTGCGGGCTCAAAGGTAGTTGAGGTGAGCTTCTGTAGTACAAAATTGAGGTTGCGTGGCATCACTGGATCAAAGACTGGAGGTCGGAGTAACAATGTCCCTCTCATAAAAGTCCTACAAAGCCTATGAGCCATAAGGTTGGGCTCATTAGCAATGTGAAAGGTAGAAATTGCTGCCAATTGCACTTTAATGGTTGCTGCAGCTGAACTCTGACTAAACAGTTGAGAAAGAAATTCCAATATTGCCGAAATAGGCGCTGTATAAGGTTCAATATATCTCTCATGGGCCCAAACAGAAAATCTCTTCCACTTACCGGAATAAATCTTCCTGGTAGAAAGTTTGTGGGAAGATGATAGAATATGGACCACTTCCGGGGAAAAATCATGAAGCCTGACTAAGGATGGAACTGGAGCAGCCAAGCTGTCAACCTGAGAGTCTGGATGGAGGGATGGAACTGTCCTGACATATGAGTCAGCAGATCTGGAACTGGGTCCAGAATCCAGGGCTTGTCCATTAGATAGGGTTGAAGGAAGGGAAACCAAATCTGACGAGGCCAGTATGTGGCAATGAGGATCATTTTGCTCCCCAAAGACTGTGCTTTCTGAATGACCTTTGATATCAGAGGTAACAGTGGAAAGGCATAGAGAAGACCAGAGGGCCAATCGTGAACCAGAGCGTCCCTGGGTGTCTCCCCCTCTGGGGGGATAAGGGTGAAGTAGCTGCTGCATTTGGCCTTGAGGGGACTGGCAAATAGATCGCAGCAAGGCTGACCTCATCTGTGGAATATCTCTTCCGCAACATAATTTTTCAGGGATCACTCATGAGGCATTAGGATAGCTCTGCTCAGCCTGTCAGCAATCACGTTGGACTTCCCCGGTATATGCTTTGCAACTAGAAAGTGTTGGGAAGACACCGCTCACTGCCAAACTCGAAGTGCCTCTCTGCAAAGGGGGTATGATTTGGTTCCTCCCTGTTTGTTCAGGTACCACACCACCCACATGTTGTCTGAGTGGATTGCAATTGTCCCTAGAGGGAGAGAGCTCTGAAGTGCTTACAACACTAATAGCACTGCTCTCATCTCCAAGACATTGATATGCAAATGGGCCTCGTGATCCTGTCACGTGCCATGGAAAGTTCTGCCAAGATAATGCTCCCCCACCCGATATGGGAGGCATCCATGGTCACCGTGGCAACTGGAGAAGATGGGACAAAGGGCTTGCCTGCATTGGGATTGCTGGCCTGAAGCCACCAGCGTAGATACCGCTTGCACTTGTCCGTAATCAGAATAAATTGGGAGAGTGGGAGATGCTGCAGTGACTATTGGGTGAAAAGCAGCCACTGAAGAACCCTCATGTGTAGTCTGGCAAGGAGAACTAGCATGATCGTGGCAGCCATGGTCCCTAATAACATGAGGACCACTTTTGCCCTGATCTTCCTCAATGGTAGTAAGGCCTAGACCTGCTGTTGTAGAGCCTGAATTCTCTCTACTGGTAAGAAGGCCCTCATGAGCACTGTATCTAGTTCAGTGCTGATAAAAGTGACATGCTGCGAGGGCAACAAGGCAAATTTTTTCCAATTTAGAGTAATTCCTAACCATTGGCACAGTGTAATGGTGGTGTCCCTGGTCTGTAACAGTAGATGCCTGGTGGTAGCAGAAAAGAGCCAGTCGTCCAGGTACGGAAACACTTGGAATCCCTGACATCTCAAGTGAGCTGTTACCACTGCCATGCATTTGGTGAACACCCTGCGGGCTATGGTGAGACCAAAGGGCAGAGCGCGAAACTGAAAATGACTGGCTCCCTGCCAGAAGCATAAATGACTTCTCGATGCCCTGTCCATCTTGATATGGTAGTAAGCATCTTTGAGGTCGATGGAGCACATCCACATATCTTTCCCTAACAGAGGGAGTATTAACTGTAAGATGACCATGCGGAACTTGGACTTTTGTACATGAAGGTTCAAACGGCTAATATCCAAGATGGGTCTCAGGTTCCCTGTTCTTTTCGGCACCAAAAAGAATCTACAGTAAGTCCCTAATCCTACTTGGTCTGTGGGGACAGGCTGGATGGCTCCCTTTGAAAGCAACTTTTTTATTTCTAAAGTTGCGGAATCCCTGTGACTGGGTGGAACGTCTGGGATTCTCTTGGATGGCGGGGGAGGAGAAGAGAAGGGGATATGATAACCTCTGGAAATTATCTTTAATACCCACTCGTCTTGGGTGACTTCTTGCGAGGTTTCTGGGTATAAATCAATGCGACCCCCGACCAGCTCCAGAGATGCACAGCCGAGCCTCCCTTCAGGAGCGCTGGTAGGGAGAACCCCAAAAGGAATCACGGTACCCCTGGTTACGCAGGCATCCTCTGCCTCTAGGGCGGCGTCTACCTGAATTTCCATCCCCTCCCCTGCCTCCGGAGGGGGAATCACTTTGTGCACCCTGAAATAACCTCTGCGACTTCCTGAATCACATTTTCCCACCCTTCTGGCCCTTGGGATAAGGTCTACAAGGCATGGAAAAACAGATTGCCACGGCAGACAGGGTTTTTCCTTCCTGCTCACACCTAGTGAGAGTGTCCTTCACCTTGGTTCTGAACAACGATGAACCATCAAATGGGGCAATGGTGAACATAGACTTGAAGGCCTCTGTGAAATTGCACAGGCGCATCCTGGAGTGTTTCCTAAGAGAGACTCCAGAACCCGCAGTCCTACTCACTCCATTGGCTGCATATGAGATAAGCCTCATGGAGAAGTTGGTAAGGGAATTTAAGGTAGACATCTGTGCATTGACCTTCTGTGCCACAGCATCAGAAATGTTACCCTGTAGAGAATCTCCTAGCTCTTTTAGGAGATCTCTCTGGAGTCTCGTAAAATGCATCAAGTAGTTCAGCGACTGCAGTGTAAAGGCCGCTGAGGTAAACACACACTTCCCATACCTGTCCATAGCCTGGGACTCCTTGTTAGGTGGATGGAAGGTAGATGAAGTTTCAGCAAGTTCCTTCTTGGTGGTCGCTGCCACCACCATGGCATCTACTGGAACGCCTTTAGATAGATACTCCTTGTCAGAGGGAGTGGACAAAAACTTATTGGGTCTCCTTGGGACCTGTTCCACGGTGTCAGGTGTTTCCCACATCTTTCAACAGACAGGGTCTAATAGCTCATCAAAAGGGGGAGAAACCCAAGAGGCAGAGGGTTGAGACCCGAAAGCCTTCAGGAACACCGACTTCTCATCAGAAGAGGATTTAGATGGCCGGCCACCTCTCTGCTTCAAGATCTCCAGGATATCTGAAAAAAAGATATCTTCAGGAGACGAATTTGGGGACACCTCTGAACCCTCCAGCTCGGTATCTGACGTGAGAGACTCATCCAGGTAGTCAAGTTGTTTCATCTTACACAATCTCTTTCTGGTGGGCTCCTCAGGCAAAAACTCTGGGGAGACGTCAGAAAGTTGGGGATCACTCATAGTAGAATCCTGAGGCTTAGGGTCTCCGTTGCCCATAGATAGAGCGTGATCCGAAACTGACACTGGTACTGGAGGGGACAGAGTATCAGTGCCGTAGGATGCAGCTGACGACCTGGCCAGCACACTCCTCATAACCTCAAAGGCTGATCTCCCTGGCTCCGAAGGCCAACTAACTGAAGATGAAATAGTAGCAGCCCTCGCTGACAAGGAGATGAGGTCCAAAGCTGATGTCGGGTCCAAGCTCACTCGGGCTGATGCACCGAGAGGAAGGCTCAGAAATTATGAAGATTGATCCAAGACCTCCCCCTCGGGTCCGACCGGAGCACCGTGAACCCTCGACCCTGTGGACGGAACCGACGGGTTCGGAGTGAAAATCAGAACAGAGAGGCCAGGTGAGGCTACTGGAACCAACAACTCTGGCTCTGAAGGCCGAAAAAGGCTTGGAGGAGGAAAAACAAAGGATGAAGAGGCCATAAGCTCCAGAGCTGACTGGGTCAGAGCCGAAATCAATTTGGCCAACACCGATGATTGAAGCAGTTTCTTCACCACGCTTTCAAAGTCCTCATTGGAAAGGGTCCTGGAAGACCTGAAAGATAAAGTAGGAGATCTGGATCTCCCTACAGAAGGGGACTTGCATGAAGGAGAACCCGGTCAAAGAACTGGAGACAGGCTCTGAGCCAAAATATCCATGACCGGCTCCGAAAGGCTGGGAGCCGATACAGACTTAGTCAAGAGACTACCTTCTTTCGGCACGGGTGCAATGGAACCGAAGAAGAAGAAGCTGTTCTAGCAACTTTCTCTGGCAACTCCAAAGAAACAGACAGAGCCTGAGAGCACTTCTTGGAAGTCTTTTTCTCCTTTTTAGCTGAATAGGATAATGCACTGGAAGGCTTAGCCAAGTCTTCCTCGATGGAGTGTTTAAGCAGTCCTTTCAAAATGAGCTTGTTCTTCCTCTCCTGTAACACACAGGGACTGAAGGAATGAAAAAACAAGGACTCTTGGAGGTGAAGAGCCCCCAAGCAGTACACGCACACAGAGTGCCCATCAGCTAAAGACATTTTATTGTTGCATTCAACACACTTTTTAAAGCCAGAAGGCCTGTGTTCCTTAGGATCCTTGGACATGCTGAAAGGAACAAATTAATACATACACCTAGACCCAACTAACAAGAAACAGAGCCTCTAACTCAAATGGCCAAGAAACTGGCTGGGAAAAACAACAGGGAGGACTAGGTCCTCTAACTAAAATGGAGCTAGCCTGGGGAAACAAAAGCAGGAAAGCACCACTAGCCAGACACAACACTAAACACTAACAAAATGGAGCATCAAACTAAAGACCACACAGAAACAATAGGGAGGACTAGGTCCTCTAACTTAAATGAGCCTAGCCCTTGGGGAAAAGAAAATGAATGGGATACCCAAACAGCCAGACAAGGGCACAAAAACAGCCAGAGAAACAAATACAGGCAGTAAAACAACACTACCACACATACAGAGCTATGAATATAGCTTTTTTGAGCAACAACAAGTCAACAGTTTATAAAGATTTTATAAATGATATACTTAGCCACAGCCAAAAGCAAGACCACGTCGACGTTAACCAGCGGCAAACGAGATCTGGGGAATAGACCTGTTGCACAATGGGATACCTCTTAGCCACGAGCTAATTGAAGACTTCGAGCTAGAGTATGGCCGAGTTGGAGCCGAGGTTCGGCTCCAAACCCGAGGGTAAGAATGAAGGCGACATTGGACTACATAACATCAGTTTTTAGTACTTAATAAATAAGCACCTATCCAGGCATGTCTAAGGTTCAGCACCCGGTGTTTTCTCCTGTCTACCTGATCATGTTGGGGCAATGCAGCAATTGCCTCATGTACACAGACAACCCTCTCCTCCTACCACCCAACACTACAACCTGTGAGAGATGCACTTATATAGCCAAACTGAAAGCAAAGCTCTCTTCACCCAAGACTGGACTAGACAGTCAAGAGGAGACGTTAAACACTTGTGACACAGCATACTCATCACATAGTCCCTCAAAACCTGCACCACCAAAGCACACACCTAGAAACACAAAACACAAACCTATATTCGTGGAAGTTCTCAATAAAAATCTGCCCAAGCAGCAGGGACCTCCAAAGCAGAAATGCAAGCAACATCCACCCCTCAACACAACCCAAAAGACACATAGCCCACAAACTCAGTGTGCCACTCAACCACAGCCAATAAGGCATAACAACGTACCCAACACCCTAGTCATAGGTGACTCTATAGTCAGGCAAACTGATGTTCCACTCACCAGGCTAAACAAGGAGAAAGTTACTGTCAGCTGCCTGTCAGGTGCTAGGATCCGCCACATAATGCACGCATTGAGGTCACTCCACAACATGTACAAATATGACTCTGCCATTGTCCATGTTGGTGTGAATCACCTTTGATATACCTCTCTGGACTACATGAAAATAGACATGGAGGAGCTTTCCAATCTTGTAGGTATGACCCTAGCCCTGAGTAGCATCCTGCCATCACCCAGAATGATACCACAGTACAAGGACAAAATGATTGACTTAAACAATTGGCTAAGCATCTGGTGCCATTCTAAGGGGGTCCAGTATCTGTCTGCCTGGGATGACATGATCAACAGACCACAATGCTTTGCCAGAGATGGCTTGCAACTGTCGCCCCTGGGATTCCGGATACTGGTTAAGGCTCTTGCCACCTCTGTAGTGCCTTTTTTTAGGCAAGGTTCAAATGACAAATTCAGCACTGTAACAGGTACAAGCAAGCAAAATCTGAAGGTAATGCTACTCAATGCTAGAAGTCTAAACCTCAAAATGCACTCACTTGAAGCACTCCATAAATGAAGAACATCGACATCTGTGCAGTGACAGAGACTTGGTTCAAGGATCCAGAGAGCACCCCTGAATTACCAGGCTATAATTCATACCATACCTTTCGGCCAACTAACCTGGACTGAAACACTAAAGGCAGAGGTGTGTCCATATTCATTAAAGATATCCACACCTCCAGGCTTGTTGCTCAGCATAATGCATCCAAGATTATCCAATTGCAACTAACTCTGTGCAAGTTACAATCAAAATTGTAGCTTGCTACCAATTCCACACCACTCCCCAGGATTCCCAATCCTCATTTCTTGATACACTGGAAAATATTAGGGTACAACTTAACACCCTAATAATGGGCAATTTCAGCTACCCCACCATTAACTGGCAAAACTGCTCATGTACAAACTCTTTTGCTCAACGCTTTCTGGAATTCACAAATTCCAACACTTTGGATCAACTTACCCACACCCCCAACAGGGGCAGCAATATCCTAGACCTGGTCATTACCAACATGGGCAACCGGTGTTCCACACCAGAGGTCAGTTCCTCGTTGGTCAGATCCGACCATAAGCTAATCACCCTAGACATCCACATCCTGCCCCCACCCCCCATTAGGAAAACCACCATAACATTTTTTTCCAAAGCCAACGTCACGCTTCTTAAGACAGAAGTGGCAAACTTCATGACACCCATGCAGATGGACAATAGAGGTACGACTGCTGAATCTTATACAAATGCACTTTATAAGCACTTACATGAGTGCATGGATCATGCAATTCCTAACAGAACCAAGATGCTATCCTCCAAAAAGAAGGAAGCCAATCTGGTGTTCCCCTGCCATAAACAAACTCTACAACAGAAAAAGAAACTGTTGCAAAAAAGAGTAAAATTCCATGATTGGAGAAACTCCCTGGTGAGTCTCAGTAAGAAGCTGAAATTCCTTATAAAATCCTCCAAAGCTAGTTACAAAAACAAAATCACCACTGATTCTAAAGACAACCACAAAGCATTCTATAGCTATGTCAAGAATCTCAATGGCAACAATCAGATCTGCTCTGAGTTACAGCACAATGGCACTAAATATACAGAACCAACTGATATTGCCAACATCATGGCAGATAGGTTCAGTGCTAACTTTACCCCCCTCTCACCACCTAAAGGGCCCATCTCTATACCAGAAGAATGCAAAGTTCCTGTAATCACGGCTGCACAGGTAAAAACCACACTCTCCAAAGCCAAGAACACAGCATTCTTGGGACCTGACAACATCCCAGGCTATGTTCTACATGAACTACAGAATGAACTGGCAACCCAACTAAGTATCATGTTCAATCATAGCCTTACCTCAGACTTTGTGCCCACTGAATAGAGCACAGTGATGGTCATCCCACTCCACAAAGGGGGAGCCACTACAGACCCCGGGAACTACTGCCCCATTAGCCTGACGAGCCTGGTCTGCAAGGCTATGGAATGTATCATCATGGAACTTATAAATAATGACATTGGTAATCTTCAAACTCTTGACCCCACCCAGTTCAGGTTTGTAAAATCCAGATCATGTCTCCTTAACCTGATAGACTTCTTTGAAGCAGTCACCAAAGCTGTACATGAGGGTAAGGTAGTTAACACAGCCTATCTAGATCTCGCCAAGGCTTTTGACACCATTTCTCACTCTGGAATTATAGATAAACTCACTAAACTAGGCATAAATCCCTATGTCACAAGATGGTTTGCCAACTGGCTCACTGACAGAACCCACATTGTGGAAGTAGCAGACTCCAAATCTGACTTCAGACCAGTGACAAGTGGCGTACCACAGGGTTCAGTCCTGGGTCCTCTCCTGTTTGGTATCTACTTCTCTGAACTACAGGCTAACACAGAAGGTCTTTGGCTAACTAAGTTCGCAGATGACTGCAAACTCAGAGCCATAATCGAAACTCCTAACGATGAGGACATCCTACAAAAGAGCCTCACTGAGACAGATGCCTGGTGTCAAAGCCATGGCCTCAAGCTTAATGCCAAAAAGTACATTGTCATCTCTTTTGGTAAAAACTCTGTACCTATAAACTACCACATAGGCAGTAGTCTACTTAACACCAGTGGCGGCTGGTGACTTCAAATCAATGGGGGGCTGCAGGAGACAGCTGAATGGGTGGGGTCAATGGGAAGGGGTGCGGCCAGCTAGAAAGGGGAGGAGCTATGCTCAAAACCACAAAAACTAACTAAATACATTGCCCTGGGTGCCAAACCATCATTATGAGAGTCCAATCAAGACAAAACGAAGTGTAGAAGAATAAAAATATTTCAATGCATTGGCTGCATGACAGCTTACTTAATATCTAGATGGAAACAAAAAGGTTGTGAGGCATGAAAAAAATAAATTACTTTTTAAATACATTAATGGAATGCCAGTCAAAATCAAATATAAGAAAAACAAGCAGCACTCAACTCAAACCACTTCTTGCACTGCAGTTCTAATTATAATTTATATTCAGCTTTATTAAAGTACCAAGTAACATGCTGAAAGTAGAAATCTCTGATGCCCCCACTTGTAAAAATGTTTCTTATCCAAAAAAGACCTGCTGCCTGACAACTATCTACTTGTTTCATGGGGAAAACATGATCAAAGTAAAAAATGAAAAACAAACAAGAAATAAGCTCAAGATACATTGCTTAAAAGGATTACTGTACAGGTTATGGACCACATGATTGGCATTCTGTTTAGTTTACGGGTAAAGCCTGCAGAGATAACTGGAAGTCTCCAAGTGTAATGAGCTTCTTAAAATAATGTAATCCTGTCCTTTATTACAAATACTGTCATATGCATTTAAATACCCAAGGTTTATACATTACCTAGTTAAGTATTCTCTACATGGCAACAACAGAAAGGCTTTCTGCAGTTCTTTAACAGTATGCTTATTAAAGCTTACTTGCATCTTACGATCTCAGCCAAGCTTACCTGATGGTCATTAAAGTATTGCTACTTAAACACAGAGCAACAGGCACTTTGAGTAATAAGCATAAATCAACTGTACAAAAAATATGACAGAAACCAGACCATTCTGCAAAAATCAAGGACAGATGAAAAGCCACTCTAGTACTTGTGTCTACCTTGGCTGGGGGGATACTCTGCACATGTACACTGCATAACTACTCCTTGCCTTGCTTCGACACATTCAGAATCACTACATAGGGGAGTGGGGTGCAACAAGTATGTCACAATTTGAAATGTCTCTGGCTGACTGTGATGGCCCTGACATATTTGTCATACCTCTCAACCTCAGAGCAAGAAATCTGGACAAGGCCATACAAAGAAGTGGGACAAAGGCCCAAAAATAAGGACAATTTTTAAATATCGCTCTTATAAACTTAGAAAGATAATAGAATAGGTCTTGCATTAGTATGAATTTTCTGAATGGTATGAAATCTGAAACTCAAATGTCTGTCATTATTTACTAACTTCGGTCTTTAATGATTTGTCACTAATTTGCCAAAAAAAACACAATTTTATGAAACATGGACCAAAAATGTGATGTAAAAATATAAAATAGCCACACAATACAGCTGGGAACCTGTCAAAGAAGGGACACTATTAGTACTGCTAACTTGAGCAGTAGACAAAATAAAAGAATCTACATGCATTTCTGAAATAAAAGTAATCTATAACTCTGATTATTACAGTTATTTCTTAATTGTAAACCCTCCATGTTTTCTTCCAAAATTGCTATTTTGTGGAGGGATTATTAGGGGAAAGAGCAACATTTTGAGCCAAAATCAGGGACAGTTGAGAGGTTTGGCTATGCCTAATTCTATAAAGCAATTTATTTACATGTACCTCTCAACCTGTTAATGCAATAAATCTGGACAAGGCCAAATATATTGGGGGAACATATAAACAGTACTAAAAATTGCTCTTGTATAAACTGAGACAGTTGATATAACAACAGGTCTTACTTTAGCATGCATTTTTCTGAAGGTTATGAAGTCTGAAACTCGGTGTGTCATTATTTAGTGACTTAATTCCTAAATGATTTGCCAGAAAACCACAAATTTTATGAGGAACAAACCAAAAATAAGAAGCAAAAATCTTTTCATTCTTTGAAAATCTGGACAGTTGGGAGGTATAGTTCAGCTGGGGCTGTCTTTAAGTTTGCCGCCCTTCCCCCTCACAAAATCATGGTCGAATGGAGCCTCCCCCTGCAGCCATTCCAATGATCCATTACTTGGCTATTTTACTCCATTTACCATAAACACTAATGTGCATACTGATTTACTTCTACGATGATTTGGACTTCATTTGAAAGCTTTATTTTGCATTTTACAGCACAAACACTAAGACATCTGCTAAACAAACTTAGCATTAAAACTTCTCTGCCCTTGAAACTCACATTCATTGAAACAGCATTGAAACCCACATTCAAAGAAAATACATTTTACCAGTGACAGATAAAGATTAATTCTGGGCTGTTTTCAAATCATAGGCCCCTTGCATATGAAACATACATGTGCTCTTTGATACACCTTCCTATTGTTTTGAACATTTTTCCAGTAAACAATGAAACAAAACGCATGCACCAATAATGACTAAACTGCCCAATTCAGAACATCTTTCCAGTAAACAATGAAACAAAATGCATGCACCCATAATGACAAAACTGCCCAGTTCAGAACATTTCCATCATAAAAGTCTACTCAAACCTCTACAGTCCACCATTATCAGTAAATATGCACAATTCTACAGTTCACCATTATCAGTAAATATGCACAATTCTACAGTCCACCATTATCAGTAAATATGCACAATTCTACAGTCCACCATTATCAGTAAATATGCACAATCTCTGAAGAAGTAAAAAAGTCATCTAAATAATTCCACATTAAATAAATCTGTAACTAATGAAGAGGTTGCTGCTAGCAAACACCTTTATATTTCATGGTTTCATCGAAAAATAAAGTGTCTGATGCCCCTGAGGAATAAATTGCCTATATTACATTAAAAATGATAAGCTAGTAATATTGCAATAGGAAATGGATGGCAAACTGATAACAGGCTCATAGTTAGTATCTTAACTTTTTCAGTATGGCAGCATTCACCCCTTGTGGGAGTAGAGCCAACAACCTTCTGCATCAAAAGCAAGTACACAACCTGTTGTGCTATTAACAATGCAAGCTGACATAGCATAAGCAGCACTAAACTTCTCTTCCCCTGCAGCTCTCAGCTCCTTGTAAAATCTACTCAATACTCAACTGCATCTCAACTTTGCAGCACAAGAAATATGGAAAAAGCCAAATTTATTGGAGGGGGCTCAAAAGCCCAAAAACCAGGGACACAATAAACATTGCTTGTATAATCTTGGAAAGTTGCTAGAATAATATGCTGTGTTACCACCATACATTTTACTGCCAAGGACCCTGTGCAAAAGAATCAGAGCAACATACCACTATGCCAAATCAGCTGCTTTGTGAAAGAAAAATGCTGTGTTACCACCATACATTTTACTGCCAAGGTCCCTGTGCAAAACAGTCAGAGCAACATACCACTACACCAAATCAGCTGCTTTGTGAAAGAGAGGAAGGCTGAAACTTAAATGGCTATCATTTAATGAATTCAGTTCTCACCATAGCTGTCAACCTCTTAGCACAAAACACCTGGACAAACCCAGTAATGAGGGAATACAGCCCTCAAACATATTCAGTGAATTCAGTTCTTGCCATAGCTGTCAACTTTAGCACAAAACCTGGACAAAGCCAATAATGGGGTAATACAGTCCCAAAAATAAGGACAAATTTCAAATATTCATCTTATAAACTTAGAAAATTGCTAGAATAAAAGGTTGTGTTACTATGTATTTTCTGAAGAATATGAAGTCTGAAATTCAAATGCCTGTCAATTTTACTTCTGATGGAACAAAAACAATTTTCAGCAGAGGCCCAGGGAGAAATACTGCAGACACATGTCTTTGTAAAATGGCAGGACACCAGAGCAAATCCACACAAACACAGGGATGAGATGCAGACTCCACACAGAAGGCACCCCAGCCAAGAATCAAACCAGAAAAGCTATAGTTGTGAGGCAACAATGCTACCACTGGCACCATCAAATATGTAAGAAATTAAACATTCAGAAACCTGAAGTCTGAAATTTAAATGCCTGTCAATTTTAACATTTGTTAATCAGGACAGTCTGACTTGGAACAAAAAAACAACTTTCAGCAGTGGCCCAGGAAGAAATAATGCAGACATGTCTTTGTAATATGGGAGGACACAAAAGGAAACCCACACAAACACATGGAGAAGATGCAGACCCCGCACAGAAGGCACCCCAACCAAGAATCAAACCTGAGAACCTGCAGCTGTGAGGCAACAATGCTACCACTGCACCATCAAATATCAAGCATTGCAACATTTAGAAACCACAGATATTATGAGGAACAGATCAGATCAAATATGAGGCAAAAATCTGCAATTTCTTTTACAAATGGTGGTGGGTAGGGAATTCAGGTCCTTAACACCTGCATACAAGGTACAGTGTTCAATCCTGAGGTATTCCCCTACCACACCACCATGAGTTTGTTCTAGCCACCAGTATATAGCAACTGGGGCATTTAAACACACACACACACACACACACACACACACACACACACACACACACACACACACACACTTACCTGGAGTGATGTAGATCCCTTTGTGCCATTAAATCCATAGCTGTTAGAGGACTATAAACCTGCCCATGCATTACGTCTGTTGGAGCATTAAATCCACCACGAGAGATGTTCTTCCCCCAACGAGACTCCAGCCTGCTGACGTTGGCGTTCAATTCGTTTCCAGCAACAGTCTATGCAGTTACAACTGCATAGACTTCTGGGATCTCTGTTCTTAAATGTTTCCTAATTTGGACTGCTGCTGAAACAGTCTGTGCATGCTCCAGATTGTCTCAGCAGCAGTCTGGACTAGTCTTGCGAAAGTCCATAATTTTAATTTTCTTTCTTTTTTTTCTTTTTTACAGCTGGGGGGGGCTGCTGTCCGGCAGTCCAATAGCACGGGCTGCCCCTGCTTAACACTGAAAGTGTGATAAGAAACCTTGGGACACAGGTGGACAGTAGTCTCTCCTTTGAAAATCACATTGCCACAGTAGTCAGGAAATCTTTCTATGTGGCACACCTCATCACAAAAGGTTTCTCATCCAGAAAAAAAGAAGTCATTGTTCCCCTCTACTTGTCACTCATTAAACCCATTATAGAATACAGTGCCTCTTTTGGTATGTACTTCACAAGATAGCTACAACAACTGGAAAGGCTGCAGAAATTCCTCACAAAGAGGATTACTGATCTCAAACAGATGCCCTACGCAGACCATCAAAAAAAACTCCAGCTTTACTCCACCGCATATTGCCTACTCAGAGACAATCTCTGCCTGACATACAAAACTATGTCAAACCCAGAGCTGTTGGACTCCACTTAAAGAAATCGTAATCCCTCTGAGCTACACACTCTAGGGACCTAAATCTTGTCACAAAAATAAACAGAACATGCTGGAGGGGTAGATTCTTGTCCCAGAGACTTCCTATACTCTGGAACAAACTACCTATCTATGTCAAACAAAGCTCCTCATTAGCACTCTTCAAGAAAAATCTTGACAATTGGATGGGAGATAGGAAATACACCCGGCACTTCTGTGGCTCTGCTCGACAGGGGCACATGAAAATAATTTTCTTAGGAGCCAAAACCAGGGTACCTTTTTGGCTAGGCTTATATAGGCCCTAGGGAGAATAGCCTAGTACCTACCTATGAACTAAATTCAGATTATATATATCCTTATAAAATTTTTAACTAAACTCTTTCTTTGCTCCTACTTAAATCTGGGTTGTTCTACAAAATAAAACCTAAAAATTACTTTGTAACACCTTAATCTTTATTTAGTTTGCAACCCACAAATGACTGACATTGTAAACTGCTGCAATCTTTTGTTACCACTGCTTTAAAGCTTTGTGTTTAACCTACTAATAATTTGAAATTGTAAGCTGCTGTAATAATTTTTGTAACCTTTGTTTTGGAGCTTTTCTCCCCAGGACTCCATTGAAAACGGGTTCTTATTGGCCCAATGGACTATCCTGGTTAACCAACTGCAAATAAAATAAATAAAAATAAATTATATGTCTCTTGTTTCCTTAGTGAATAATTACTGTATAAATGTTTAATGTTTCTAATAATAGTGTATGTAACTTATCTCTAAAACCTAACTGGAATCAATATCTGATTAGTTGTTTATCACTTCTATTTTTCTCTTAATTTATAATATAGTCTCCATTTTTTACTTTATTTTCATGGGCTCGAACCAACAAACGTTGATGGTTGAGATAGGTAATCTAGCAAATTTAGTTTTGTTTGCTAGACTAGGAATGTATCTCATTTCATGTATAGGATGTATTAAAGTTTATATCAGAGTGAAATATGCTAATGTTTTGTTATTTAACTGTTTTTCTAGTTTTGAAATGCCTGACACAATTGTTTTACTTTTATCTTTCATGGGGAAAGTTATTTGGATTGAGATAAATTGAAATACAACAACTGATATTCTATTGTCTATTCAGGAAGAGTATTATGTACACAGGATTCTATTAATACAGGTTCCTTTATTATTTGTTATCTTTAAAGAATTCTGATATGGATTTAACTTTGATATCCTTAAATACTAATGGCTTAAACAACCCATATAAGAGAGCCAACCTACTAAGGTATCTTAAACTAAACAAGGCTCAAGTAATTTTTCTCCAAGAAACACACTTTAAAATAAATGACACATTTATGTGGGACCCTATGGAATACACAATACTTGCTCAATCTTTTTATAAAAATAAGACCAGAGGTGTAACAATTATATGGCAAAAGACTTGCTTAAATCACCAAATCATTTACAAACATGTAGATAATGATGGACTCATGGCCTTAGTTATACTTAAGTTTAATAGAAATTAGACCTGGTTAATTTATACTGCTTCCCGGATATGGAGGTTGGACTAGCTAAGAAACACTTAGACTTTATTATAACTACTTCTAAAGGTAATATTGTACTAGGAGGTGATTTCAATTGTATCACAGATATTACAGAAACTACCAATAGGAAATCTCCTAGACTATTGTCCTCAGCCAAACAGTTAAAAAATGGACAGAAATGTTTAAATTAAAAAATACCTTTGATGTTTAGGGACTAAATTCTTTACCATTCTCGCACCAGGATTATAGACATGGTACCCAAACTAGAATAGATAAAATTTGTATCTCACAAGATCTTTATTCTAAAGTCTTGAATTTTTCAATACAACCTTGTCCCTTTTCAGATCATAATTCCCAGTTGTTAACAATACACTTGGAATTCAATTGATTAGTTATTACTTCAAGGATTCCTTCATATATCACAAAAATTAAAATTTTAAATCTTGGATAACTTCTGAACTTCAGATTTTCTTAGCAGTTAATTATAAACCTGAAGCAAACACAGTTATGGTTTGAGATTCTCTTAAGGCCTATCTATATGGTAAAACCATTAGCTGGTACAAAAATAAAATTAAAGAATGGGACTCAGAGGTACAGCAACTCCAAAATCAAATATTATCTCTTAAATCTAATAAAAAAGTAATTGCTACAGATAATAAGAAGAAAATAGAAGAAGCAAATAAGAAATACAAAGAAATATTATCCCATAAAACTAATTTAGCTATGGAAAAACTGAAATTAAATTCTTATGCTACCTCTCCTAAGCATCTTCATAACCTATCTACGAAAGTTGAGATACAATCAAAAATTAATAACATTGATAGTATCTTTCATGAAGGGAAAAGAAAAAAAGTCTTGGACATAGGGGACATTCTGGAGGCTATTAATTATCATTATGCAGAGCATCATAAAGATAAAATAAGTACAAATGAATGTGAGAAGTTAGAGAATATAGTTCCCAACATAACAAGAATTCCTTAAGAACTTAGTTAGTTAGAACTAAGTTAGATCTACAAAAACCTATTTCTCAAAAGGAAATTATAAATGGGATTAAAGGAAGTAAATCAAAATAACTACCAAGTGGGCTAAAAGTTCACCAAGAATTCCAAATCCAGCCCAACAAAAAGGTGAAGCAATAAAGCTCTGAGAGGACAAACATGGATCAAAAGTTTAATACATAGACACTGACAAAAATACGTTTTCGTTTGACATACACTTCATCAGATGCAGGCTTGAATTAAACTCCTTCTATATATACTATTTCCCTTACATATCAACCAATGAAAAGTGAACCAATTAATGAATTAATTGTTACAACCTAAGCTGAAAAACATATGTATACCTCGCATTTAAGAATCAAAACTGGTTATAGATTATTCATTTTACTGAATAAAAACATAAAACATCCAACAAATAACAAATAACAACACATTGATTTAAAACCTATTTAAAATACATTTTTCACTATATGTAAATGTAGAAAATGTTAAATTAATTATATTTAAATATTTATCTGGGGAAATGACACCATCTTGTGGATTGTTTAAAAATTGCAATGCACTTGAATATACATAAAAAATACCAAAGTGTCTGAATGTGAACACAATCTCAAAGTGAATAAAAAAAAGCTTTAAAACCATTTTTTAAAAAAGATTTAAACAGCATATAACTGATAACTTACATCAAGGATGACAATGTATATTGTCTCAGTTGTACCACAATCAAATTTAAATTATAATTTGGCTGCTCTAAGCTTCAAGAGGGAGCTTTTGGAAATATGATAATTCAATCCAGACTTTTTATTAGCTTCCAAGGTGATTTGCCACCATAGCTCCTTATATTCAATAGTTTCTTCCCATAGCCCCCCTCGAAGATTTTTATCCACCTTCTCCAAGGTGAAAAATAAGTAATGGGCACTATCACACTCTAGGCTATGCTTGTAAAAGGCATTAGTGTCTTTTTTATTTGATACATCATATGTGTGTTCATATATTATTTTTCTTAACTTTCATTCTGTTTTACCTATGTAAAACTCATCACAGAGCTGACAGTTGGCCAAATAGACAAGCCTGCTACTGTCACAATTTGTAAATTCCTTGCTTTCCAAGAGCCTATTTCTGCATTGCAAATACATATTCTCTTTGTTGTAGACAAAGGCATATTGGGAACAATGCCCACATTTAAACATTCCTTTCCTCTTTTTATTCCTTGTAACCCCATAATCAAAGTTACTTTCCAAAAGATTTTTCACATTCCTAGAGTTTTTGTAGACAATAGTAATGCTTTCCTTTTTTATTTTGTCCAAGTCCGTAAGGGCTACAAATCCATCCCATTCATTGTTAATAATACACCTTACCATGGCGGACCCAGCATTGAATTCCAATATTAAAGCCCTATCAAAATTTTCCACCAAGCCTGTATTAACAATTTTTGTGACCATAACATCCCTTTTGCGTAGGATAGGTTGGTATTTCTCCATTCTACCTTTCAAAACCTCATTTTCTACTTCAAGCAACAAATGATCCAGATAATTCCTAGATTTAAACATTTTTTCTTAGCAATTCAATTTCCTTGTCAAAGTCCTCATTTTTGGATGTCATCCTAGAGCCCCTTATATATTGTCCTTTGATAATATTTTTCTTGTAATGCTTAGGATGAGCACTATCAAAGTATAGATAGGAATTGGAATATGATGGTTTTCTGAAAACCTTGGAATTAAACATATTGTCACACTTGTATATTTCCACATCCAGATATTGTAAAGTGTCCTTACTGGTTTTGTAGGTGAATTATAAGAAAATAGTACTATTGTTAAGGTATTCTGTAAAGTAAGCCACTTCACTTTCTGGGGCCACCCACAAAATCACTATATCATCCAGAAATCTCTTGTAGAGAATCCAATTCTCCTTGTAGATGGAATCCACTACATACTTCTCCTCCCACCTGGCCAAGACTAGATTTGCATAAGTGGGGACACAAGCTGCACCCATTGCTACACCCTGTATCTGGTAAAAAAAAATCACCTTGTATTTTAAATAGGTTTTAAATCAATGTGTTTTTATTTGTTGGATGTTTTATGTTTTTATTCAGTAAAATGAATAATCTATAACCAGTTTTGGTTCCTAAATGCCAGGCATGCGTATGTTTTTCAGCTTAGGTTGTAACAATTAATTCATTAATTGGTTCACTTTTCATTGGTTGATATGTAAGAGAAATAGTATATATAGAAAGAGTTTAATTCAAGCCTGCATCTGATGAAGTGTATGTCAAAGAAAAACGTATTTTTGTGAGCATTAATTGTCTATGTATTAAACTTTTGATCCATGTTTGTCCTCTCAGAGCTTTATTGCTTCACCTTTTTGTTGGGCTGGATTTGGAATTACAGAAAGTAAGTCTAATAAAGCACCTGGAATAGATAGCTTAATTTTCGAAATTTATAGATTATCTTCTATAATCTCTCCTACATAAAACCTTTCTTGAAGTTGAAACATTAGCAAATATTAATCCTTCTTGAAGATATTTTCTAATTTCTTTATATTAAAAGAGAATAAGGACCCTAATCATTGCAACTCATATAGACCAATTTCTTTGTTGAATAATGATTATAAACTGTTTATGTCAATTATGGTCAATAGATTGAAAATACCCATCTGTAAAATAATTAATGAAGACCAGACTGGCTTCATACATAACAGGCATACACAGGATAATATTAAAAGAGTATTAACTCTGATAGATTACCTCAATAGAGGAAACCATGAAGTATTGATAATAGGTCTAGATATTCAAAAGGCCTTTGACTCCTTAAATTGGGGTTATTTATTTAAAGTCTTAAAGTTATTTGATCCCCCCTTTTTTTAGAACAATGATAAAGAAAATCTATGAAAATACTCTAGCATATGTCAAATTAAGTCCCTTTACTTCTGAAGCAATCCAAATCACTAGAGGTACTAGCAATGATGTCCCATGCCCCCTATCCTATTTGCACCGGCCATAGAAATACTTGCCATTTTAATATGTAATAACCCAAAGATAAGTGGTATAAATATATATGGCCAATATATTTCTAAAAAAATGATGTTTGCTGATGACGTCTTACTTACCTTACCCAACTCTAAGGAAGTGTTAGGTGAAGTGGATATAGTAACAACACATTTTCCAAAAAATCTCAGGACTCTCCTTTAACAAATCTAATTAAAATATGTATTATTAAATAAAAAAAGAATATACAGGTTCCAGTTAATCATATTACTGGAAACCAAGTTTCAACTCTAGACTACTTAGGAATAGTCTTAGGCAAGAATATAGAGGAAACCTTACAACTTAACTATGCTAAATGCATAGACTTAATCAAGACATTAAGCAAATGGAATAATTTACTTATAACATTTGATGACAGGTTACAACTGATAAAATGGTTTTGTTACCTAAAATGTTATATATAGCACAAGCCCTTATACTTCTACCAGGAAAGAAAATCCTTAAAGAAATCACTTCAACTCTGATGAAATTCCTATGGTACCCCAAAAGAAATAGAGTGGCATATTCTCAATATATCAGAAAATGGGAACAAGGGGGGGGTTAAAATTCCCAGAGACTGAAACTTATATAAAGGCATCTATAATTAAAATAGTGATGAACTGGATAAATCCTAGATACTCTTCCAATTGGAAACAGTTACACTCCATTATACTAATGAATGAAAATTATTCATCAAAGAATGTTTTGACTGACAAAGATAACAATATATGGCACTATTTAAGTTTCAATTTATAATATAGTACAACAAAATAAACTAAACTAACACTAATAAATAATATTTTGATGTGTTTAGAAAATTCATTAACACAAATTTAGATATAAAACTGTGGCATAGATTTCTAATACCATTTACTAAAACAAGGGATTTCCCTAATAAAACGCATAGAGAGATTTTTGGTTTATGGGAAAATAACTTATTCTGTTGGTTGCTATGTATTGAAAACCAACAAGCTTTAAACACACAAAGTATATTTTCAACTTATGGCCTATCCCCTAATGACTGGTTGGTTCTTCAGAGTGTCACAGCATACACTAAGGATCTGCATAGAATAATACATAATTCATCCTTCAAAACCGTACCAAAATTATAAACTGGATTTTTGGAATTCTATATAATAATATCAATGTTACGGATGAATTATCATATCTATATAACACTCTAATTGTCTATAACACAGCTCCTATAGATTTGTACTGGCAATACCTAACTAAAGGGTTTCAAGTGTCATTATCAATGGAGGATAAAAAAAAAACATTTTTTTCAGTTAAACTTCTTACTCACTATTCTTGAGGATTTTTCATTGGGAATTTTACAATACAAAAATACGATTTGATGTTTCCTGCTCCACTGGTTTCTCCTTTTTGACACCTAAGAAACTGTCAAAAATGAACCCTTCAAAGAGCAAGTTAAGTTGGAGATGTCATCTGTCCACTAATACTGACTGGTCTCATATTTTTATGACTGTACTAATATTAAACCATATTGGAATGAGATTAACAAATTATTTCAAGCTATCTATACTGATATATTTGTTTTGACAAAGTCTTTAATTTTATTGAATGTTGTTAATAGTAATAGTATGAAGACAGATGACCTGTTTTTGTTGTGGACAATGTTAGCAATAACCAGAAAATGTATAACTAGAAGATGAAACTCTAATGTAGCACCCACAATGGAGGAATTCCTATAATCACTGAAGAAATGCATACTAATGGAGAAAAGAACTAAAGAGTTAAATACTTTTCCTAAGCCACTGGTTAATAGTCCATGGAGGAAAGTTTTGAATTTGATTGATACCCTACAGATGGAACCAAACTCTTCCTATCATAGTTTATATATTAACTTATTATTTAACTACAAATGTTTTTATCTGAATCCTTTTTGTCAGGCTGAATGTAAATAGTTATTGAATTTTATGAATGTATTAAGTTATTGTGTTATTTCATCAAAATAAAAATCATTTGAGTAAAAAAAAAAGAATTGCATAGTACAGTTATAATACTTTAATACTGTATAGTATAATAATTATAATACTGCACATTGCTTTTATCATGTCTATCTTTCTGAGTATTTTTGTTGATCTGCTTCCATGATGTATGATGGCATTCGATTTCTCCCCATCTTTTCCATTACTACCCAATGTTCTAGTGGTAAGGCTATCTGTTATTAATTTGGCTGCACAGTAATGCATCCTATTTACTTCTGTTATAGTGCATAACTCTCTATGGACAGTCTTAATTCCTGTGTTCAGTTGTTTTAGTAAACTTCTAACTTTTTGTTTTTTTTTGACATTCTGCAGTCTATTTCTTTCATTTATCTTAATATGCGATCCATCTCTATTAAATCAAGTAACTCTTTCTTAGATAATTTTCTTCTAAACTGAGGGCACATTCTTTGTTTGCCATTTCCTGTGGGCATTCTATAGAAGGTTCCAGAGCTTCTTCCTGTGCCACATTCTCTTTCGTTTTCACCCTGTGTCATCTGTTGCTCTTTCATATGGGAACTCGCTGGCCTATCCCTCCATGACCCACAGCTTCCTGTTCTTTCCCTTGCTGTATAGCTGCAACTGAACTTTTGTACTGGTTTCCTATAGAGGCTCCAAAGTATCTTCATATGTCAACTGATTAGATGCTTCCTGCTCCTGGTTTCTCCTTAATTTGTGTGTCCATTGCTCTATCCTGTTGTGTTATTACCCGAGTTAAATTTTATACATTAAATCCTTCACTTTGCAGGCAATCCATAACCTCAGTTTCTATTTCTTTACCTTCTCCATTACTAATCCGCTTTTCTACTTTTCCTCTTTGTTTTCTTATTTTTGTATTGTAAAATTGTCCATATCTGGAGGTCTTTGCCTGTGTTTCTCTTCAAATATCTTTGGTGCTGCTTCTTTTGCTTTGATTAGTTTTGACTTGTCCTTTGCACAAATATTGCACCATATTAAATCACTTTTTTTCCCATGTCCATATTTCTTGTTCAGATGTCTCCTGCTCCTTTTAGTTCTCCTTCTTTGGGGACTAATTGTTCCATCATGCTGTGATATGACCTGTGTTAGACTTTCTACACTAAATCCTTCACTTTGCAAGTATTCCATAACTTCAGCTTTAATTTTTTTTTTACTTCTACTTGACTAGTCTTCTATTCTTCATGCCCTCTTTGTGATCTTATTTTTTTATTGTGAAATTTTCCATACCTGGATGATTTTGCCTGTATTTCTCTTTGAAAATCTTTAGGACTTTTTTTGTGTAGCTTAATTTGACTTTCTTCTTTGCATGAATATTGCAACATATTAGATCTCTCTTTCTTTCCCATGTCCATATTTCTTTTTTATACCTTTCAAACATCTCTAAATTCTGTTACTTAATTTTTTGCACTTACTTAGTCATTTCATTTTCCAGACAGCACAAGGTTTCTTGGTCGATATAGTGCTTTTCATGGATGTGTTGCATTAACAAATGTAATTTTTTTATTTAAAGATTCTGACAGTTTTTCTTGTGGAAGTTCTCTTTCTTTCCTCTAAATTCTCTCTTAATCTTTTTGTATAGCTTTTGTCTGGAAATTTTGGGCTTCTTGTATAATAGTAACAATACATAATTTCTTTCTTATCCTCAATAATCCACTGTATCATCTGTAGGGCTCTTTTTTGGCCTCTTAGTTCTTGTGATTTTTGTGAACTGCTACTTCCTTCTACAATGGGGGGCTGGTGCATTCTCCCCTTGGGCCTGCCTAACTCAATTGTAGAAATATTTCCATGTCTTGAAGACTCTACACTGCCATGTTTTCCACTCCTAGTATCAATGTGCCTACCAGAATTGGACATTTTTTTTATCCTGGCACATGTGCACCCACTTATCTTCTTTATTTTCTAACTTACATCTGCCCATGAAATATGCTATATAAAAACTGTGTATATAACAGTGTCATCTTAGTGAGATTTTGTGAAAACATGGCCTTCCTCTTGAAAGTACTCAGCAAGACTTGAGGATAAATTCAGTTCCAGCAATACTTCTCTCCTTTTGCTGATTTTATCATCTCTCCGTTCGTGACAGTAACGGTTTGGAGATTATCCAAGAACATCACATGTACAGAGCTGGAAACTAGGTAGGTAAGACTTACGCTGAGTTTTACTTGATTTAAGGGAGTGTTCTTGTCACATCGCTTGTGGGATAGAGTTCCGGGATTTAGGGAGGTGGTGGGAGGGTAGAGATTTGTCAGCAGAATTGTTGGGTTTGGGTACATATAACAGATAGTTGTCTGATGAAAGTAGTGGCCTGGAAGGGTTATATATTTCTGTGAGGTTGGAAATGGATGGACAGTTTTTAGGTTAATACACAATGTTATGGATTTGTGGATGTTGTGAGTAGGTTAGATATTGTGGGAGTTCCAGCCGAAATAACTCTGTTAAGGCAGCTCAGTGGTGGGTTCAATTTGGAAAGATGGTAGTGAATCGAATTGTGCTATTTTGTAGTAACATTGCACAAGTTTGTTTTACAAGGTTACTTTGTTGTTGCTAAGGATGAGCACAGAATATGTTATTGTAGTTTAGAGGAGAGAAGAGGCAGTGTGATTTCTTACAGTGTCTGAGAGGAAGGGTTTGGTTCTATAGAGAGAATGTAGTTTTTGGTGTAATTTTTGTCACTATATTTTGGATGCATGTGTTTAGGTTCTCATCTACACAGGTACCTAGCAATGTGGTGCATGTGACCAGTTCATTTTTTGTTTTCTTGGATGAGATGTTAGCCAGGTTTCAATAGAAGAGAAAGACTCCTAGGTAAGTTTCTGTAGTTTGTTGATTTTTTTTGCAAATGACATCATCTTCATACAGTACTAGGGATGCACTTGTCCATGTTTTATGTATGTGATTGATGAAGATGTCAGAGAGAATGGGTCCTAAGACTGATCCTTGTGGTACACTGACTGGAACAGGGAGGAAGAATGAGATGTCTTTTTGCCACTTGACAACTTGAGCTCAATTTTAGAGGTAGCTACAAAACCATGATATAGCAGTGGTGTTGAATCTTAGGTTATAAAGTTTGTGTAGGAGAATAGAGTGAGAGACCATGGCAAAGGCTTTGGATAAATCAAGGAAGAGGGAAGACAGTAGGTTTCCATCATTCCTATTGGTGTTTATTGTATCGGTCAAACTAAGTAAAGTGGTAGACATACTGTGATGGGGACAGAAGTCATGATGAGATGAATAGAGGAGGCTATTTTGTGTGAGGTAATTTGACTGGCTGCATTTTTCGAGTATTTTTGATAGAGGAGAGCATATCAAAATAGGTCTGTATTTTGAGAGTTAAGCTGAATACCCTCCTTAGCATAGGGGAAGAATTAGATTTTTTATCAGAAGGTAGGGACATATGTTTCACCGATGGAGTGATTTTTTAGAATTGAGATGGGGTAGTCTATTGCTTCTGCAGCCATCTTAAGGAAGGTAGGTTGTCGGGGGCCAAGGCAGTGGGTTTCAATTTAAGTAATTTATTTTTTTTGTTATGTAAGTAGTTTGGACTGTTGAGAAGGAGAAGTTATGAAGAGGAATGGCTGGTGGAGCTGTTACCTAATTGTTGGTGTTAGGGAAATTTTGAAGTTGTGATGAGACTGAATGAACTGAAAGTTGAAAGCATCAGCACAGTTGGTAGTTGTTGTTAGCATTAAGTGTAGGAGATGGTTGAGTGGTATGGCGAGGATTGATCAGCTGGTTTATACAGGGCCAGAATACTTTGGAATGTTTGCAGTTTTTATATTGCAGGTTATTGCAGTATGTTTTTTATTCTAACTTCATTTGAGTTTTAGTTTGGTTTCCGAGTTCTCAGAAGTTTTGCAGATGAGTTAGTGTTTTATTGGATAGTCATGTAGTCCAGGCTCTCTAAGTCTTGTAAGGTATGTTATATTCAAACTAAATATTGATAGATGGAGCTTGCATAAAATATATGAATATTTGAGAGGCGTATATTAAAAGCTGCATATGAAGAGATATATTAGGCTATTTAAAATTGGGTAATGCAGTTTTTAATGAATAACAAGTTATGCTATAGTAATTAATATATAGAGTACTGACTATGTCTCTGATGTAGTGTATATGCCTTACACAAATACGTCAGCACAGGTATGATTCCTTGAAGTGAAGAAATATGAATAAGTACCTATCAAAGTACCTATTTAAGAAGGTTATATATCCATCATATACATCCATGTATACATCAGTCATATATATATATATATATACATATATATATATATATATATATATATACATATATATAGATAAATAAATATAGATATATCATACATAAGACTGATGTATAGAGGTATATATTTTCTGTGCAGCATGTTCTTTCTTTTAGCCATATAACCTATGCTGTTTGTGTGATACAAATTATTATCTATTATGCAAATATATTTTTGTTTGACTAGCACTGAGCATTGTTCACTGCATGTGTATATACCAGACTGTGTATAATTTGAGGTTTTAATATCTCACTACTCTGTTCTTCTACACAACTTAATGAGTCAAAAGTTAATTAGTATGCTGGCTATTTTATTGTTATAATGGCCTGTGAAATCTCAATTATGTAGTGCAATTTATTGTTTTCCTTACATGTTATAGGAAGATCATTAAAAGACTGCACTTCTGCAACTAAGACATTAGAAGACATGCAAATTAATCTATGTCATTAGCTAATTCCTTGGATAATGAGGCCAAAAGTACTTTGTGTGATTATTGCCTTCCTCATACAGTGTAAAATTGTGTCATTAGAAAAAAAGAAAATTGGTTTAAGTTTTTTAGCCCTTGTTACTTGATGCCCTTTCTATGTATCTTTTTTGTATCTTGTTATTCCTAATTCATTTCATTAAGATTTTCTTTTCTTTTAAAAATTAAGTTGATTTAACGTAAAGTAAATCATGACCATATTGATAACAGTGGAAAGACAAATATTACAGGGTAGGAAGTAAGAAAGTGATTTAATGATTTACCAAGTGGATGTGGATTCACTGGATAGACTACGTATTATTAAAAATGAACATAACAAATTCATACAACACACACAGATGTGCCTGTGCATGCACACACATATACACAACCATACAAATTCAACTAAAATTTTCACTTTTAGGTTGTGCATCTGGGAATATTTGTAGCCTGACACTAAATGGATTTTCTGTGATCTTGGACTTTGTCTATTTGACTAACATTATTAAATCAGTATAGAAGACTTTTGCAGATGGTGACACCATAGCATATTGCTAAAATTATTATTTCTGCCTTATTTCCTTTACCTGCCTGTATTGGACATTGCTGAGATACCATACAGTAACATGATGTGGAAAGAATGTTTACAAACCCCTCTGTCTTATAGATATGATATGCCCCTCATCTAGTGAATATGTAATAAAACAGCTGTAATCCAATAAAGACTGATTAATAGTATCACTGAGTGTATGCTGTGTAACCTGTAGATCATTGCAGTTTCCAGTTGTGTAGCCTACTGCACCCAGATGCTGTTGTCCTGTGAGAAACTTGCCATGTAAAATTGCACGTGTCTTCTCAAAATTTTAAAACGAAAATATGTTTATTACAATTCAGCATTGCAGTAAGAGAATGTAATAATTACTGCAAAATATCAAGTAATGTAAATATACCTGTCTTTAGGTTATACAAATAAAAATGTTACACTTGGTAGGGCATTTGCATATTCTACATAATGAAACTTAGTTGAAGAATCTCATAAATTTGCCAAGTCACTTCCTCAATCCCTTAAGGTAATATGGGGGTTTATCAGGTCAAGCTTGAACAATCTGAATTTATGCTTGTTCTACTGAACAGATAAATTGTTTTAATTAACCTATGTGCTGTAATGATAGTGAAACCTGAAAATGCTGGCATGCAGAGTAGTGTATAATTCCAGCAGATGTCTGGAGCACAGCTAAGAAAAAACACTATTCAAAAATTGCAATGTTCACAACTACAGACAAAATAAAAGGACTGAAAATCTTGTTAAGGGAATTACACAATAAAAAAGTGCCACATATATTATTTCTGCAATGTGTACCATGCTGTAGACCACACTTAGTCATACATGGTGCATACATGGCCATGTTTTTGAAATTTATGGGCAATGAAATCACCATGGCAATGCACATGAATATGCTTGGGAGTATAAAAACAAGTGCACCGTAAGATGCATAACTTTGCAAACAAACATGAGTGCAGGCACATACTGGTAGAGTTTCTATATGATACAGTTTTGAATGGAACACTTAATATGTTTGCCTTTGAAGTATGCACATTTAATAAAGTTTTTACATGGATTTCCTGAGCAGGCTTTATTGAATTTAATTTATATTTAATATCACCAAATACAATATGTCATAATGGAAAGCCTGCTTTAACATACAAATCAGAGGTACTTATGTGGGAACAACACTACTCTGTGAGGCTGACCTGATGTGTGTTGTACAAAATACATGTCCTAAGATACTATTGCTAAACAGACAACTGAACCACTGGATGTTTGATATACCAAGTACAGCTCGATACTGTTGGGAAAATCTAAAAGAGCTTTAGAAAAACATCCTTGTGAGCACAAATGTAGACAGTCATATCAGACATGCACACAGGAGAGAACAAAGAGGGTGTAAACATGCATTGCCTCTTCCAGGTCATATATAAGTACAATGCTACAGTATGTAACAAAATGGATACACATCATGTCAGAACACATATACACATTCATGCATATATCAGACAATAAATAAATAAAGCAAGTGTCATGGATATAAACATTTCCAGACACATGCGTCTAATGCATTTCTCCCCAGACCTCTGCTGAAAATAGGCTTTGTGCCAGTCAGACTTTCCTGGCAAACAAATGTAAAATAAATAAATAAATAAAATAACATTTCCAAATGGAAATACTTTTCAAAAATAGAAATGACAAAACAAGTTGTGAGGATGCTGGGGATAATTGTGCAGACATAACCTATTCATATTTATCCTCATTGTATTCTACAACACCCCAATCTTCTCCTCTGAACTGGATTCTTGCAGGTCACCACTCACCTGTTCTATGTTAGTCCACTTTCTACCTGTTCAGAGCAAAACGATACCATCTTGTAGTATTCCAAAAATCATGGTGATGTGGGTGTGCTAGGAGGCAAACCATGTAAGACGGCCAGCAAGCAACCTTCCCCAGGAGGCAGGAATATGGTAGAGGAAGTATTGACTTGACTAGTCAATGAAATTATGAATGGCCACAGGATCAAGATCTGGATGTCTGCAAAAAAAAGATACATTCCATTTGCCCAGGCCATATGGCCATGGGATTTCACAAAGGAAAGTCCACCTATAAGAGGATGCCCATAATGAACTGGGAGCATATGTTCAAGTTGTGATGCTTCACCTCGGCAACATACACTATGTACTAAGACTTTAAGGAGGTCTCATATTGTGCCAGACATCATTATACCTAAACCTACCTAGCTCACCCTCTGCTCAGTTGTGTCATGCTGTTCTCCTACAGGGTGGAACTGAAAGCATGGTTCTTTACCATCTGTATAAGACACCACAGTTCAGAGACTTCCACATAGAGGCCATACCACCCCTTCCTGGCTTAGCTAATAACTTTTATCACACCCAGAACCAGGTGTGTGTGTGTGTGTGTGTGTGTGTGTGTGTGTGTGTGTGTGTGTATGTGTGTGTGTGTATCTGTGTGCGCGCGTAATTTTTCTACATGGAAGAAAGAAGTAAAATGACCTTCATAAGCATGTGAGACAAATCATTCATATACGAAAAGCAAACAGGTCCTGCTCATGCAGAAAGAGGTGTATAATCTGTACTAATAACAAAAACGTGTTTGCAATGGATAGCATGCACACATGCAGAGATGAGGATACAGATAGTCTGAGCAGCAAATTCCACTTAGCACCACATTGTACTGTGCATCCAGATCCTGATATGTGCAGGAATGCATGAAACATTCCATACACAAGTATATGTCAGTTTTTATGTATACAAATCCAGGGAGTGTCTTAAAACAGTTAGCTGGGAATTTTCTCCATTTCTATAAAGACTCATTGGGTCACCCCCATTGTTTGTATATACACTGAAGGTGCTAGAGATGGCACCTGCATAGATCTGTAAACTCTTACCAGTGCAATGCTAGTAGTCTTACTGTTTATTTTTTATTTCCCCATCTGGTATCTCATTTACTTTTATTTTCTTTTACAGTAGTGAATTAGCTTTTTGCAGTGCTAGCTGTGATATCTCCTGTCATACATTAAAGTGCTTATTTAAAAGAAACTGCTAGTACAGATCATATCTGCAACTGTCCTGGGTAAGTTTTATCTGCATTCAGTTGCTGAAATTGTAATACCTTAAACACATTATTTTTCAAATTCTACTAGTAGAGGCCACTTGGCTGGAGATTCCCAAACTTATTTTTAGAGTCCATATTTAACTTGGTAGCTGTTAGTCTCCCTGTTCAATATTTCTATCTCCTTATCTATAAATGCCTGTAATTACTCAAAGCAGGGTCAGCTGAATGTTTCATATTTCTAATTTTTTCTACCATAAAATCACATCTTTAGACATCTCCCATACCTTAAATAGTTCTATACATCACTCCTATAGGTCTTTCCTTCTCATGCAATATATGATTTTAAGGTTTATTTCCACTCTTGTGGCATTGTTTCTTTGCTAATGTTGTGTCAATAGCATTCCCTGTTAATTTCTGGCTGCACATCCACTTTCTCACTCTGTCTAATACTTCCTACCAGTTTCTGTCTGTAACTGGTGTCCCTACTTCATTTCTACGGCTTCTTCCACCATACTCACATATTGTTCCTGAAAGAACACAATCCTGCAAGGGACAGCCCTGCTCTGCTCACTCACCATATCCCCCTTTTTCTCGCTCACACGCTTCTCTAGCTCAGTACCTCGATAACCACTGCACAATCCATTTACCAATCACATCAGTAGCATCACTGAAACACCAATTCTTCTCCCTACATGGTATCCAGCTACAACAAAACCACCACCCATTTCCCAGAAATATTTTTTATACCCTCATGTTGCCCAATGACATCTTCTCTACACTTTAAGCCTACCTTTATTCTGTTTACCTTTTGTACATCTCTTCTTATGAATAAATTGCATTCATTTACACTTTCTACGTGCCTTTCAACTGTCCAGATTTTTCCTGTTATTTTTACTTTGTCCCTCATCAGATTTGTAGTTTTCTGGCAAACATTTTTGATTAATGTCACTACATAATAACCAACATTTGAGTTTTGGACTTCATAGCCTTCAGAAGGTGCATGTCAACACAAAACTATTTTGTATATTAACTTTCTAAGTTTATAAGAGCATTATTTAAAAATTTTCCCTATTTTTGGCCTTGCCCCCTGCCATTATTTTTGGCTTTGTCCAGAGTGTTTGTGCTTACCTTACATCTTGAGAGGTATGACTTTCTATAGGTCTATATCACTTCATTGAACTTTTATTTTATCGAATAACTAATCATCAAACCCTAATTGTCAAAGTTTCTATTCAATGAATTACCTAAACACCAAATGGGAATTCATTAAAATATTTTAGTTGGCCAACACCACAAATGCTGAATACGCTGTGACAGTAAACTTTTTTTACATAGGTACACCTCCCCAGGCACCTCCTCCCCCATGGGGAGCTGCGCCCCACACACCCATGCAAATTAAATATATCAACTCCAAGAGTGCACTACAGTAAGGTAATGGGTAAATCATGGCCAGTTGGCATGTCAGTCACACAATGTTTTTTTCAGGATGGCAAACTAAACAATTTAATGAATTTCAATTCGATGTTTAAGTTGTTCGCTGAATAGGGACTTTGACAATTAGGGTTTGATGATTAGTTATTCGATAAAATAAAAGTTAAATGAAGTGATAGAGTCACGACTTTCTACACCCACTTTACTCAACCTTCAATGCTTAGAATACTGATAGTCACTCAGAATCTAGACTCTGCAGTTACACTGTCTCTTCCTCATATATTCTGTGCCACATAACACACTATACACTTTCACAAAGTCATTATAGTCACCTCTCATTCACTCTCATTCATCTTCACATCTGCATTCCTGCTTTCAAATATATAAATCCCTCACAGTCTTTTTCTCCTGTGTTGAAATCACTATTCTACCATAGTCTTCTCGCTATAATATAGACATCTTATTTCATATGCTAGCTTCTATAATAAATCTCCTATCATCCTTCTCCTGCTTCTGAATAATTTACATATAAACATTTCTCCATTTCCTCTTACCCGTCCTAAATAACTTCTGCTTGTATCTATTCCCAACTTATTTCTGCCCTGTTGTATAGACATTTTAGTATTTGCCTCTCCTATAACTGCTTATTTATTTGTTTTTAGGTACCTCCCTCTCCTATAACTCCAAGTTTCCATTAGTCCTACCTCCTCACTCTAGAATATCAGACTATCTATATCTCTAGCTTCATATTATTACAAATGATACTTACCCAAATTGCAGTCACACTACATCTTCTAATACTTACACTCCTCTCTACATATCATTACCATGTCTATAACATCTATGTACTTACTACAAAAAATAAAACACAAAATGTACAGCCAGTACAATCACATTATATATCCCCCTGCCTATTTAATACCTCTTATACATATCTAGTTACTTCATGATGGCATATTTCATAAATTATGCATAAAGCACAAATACAAAACTAAATAGCTTTCCCCTTACCACTTTTTTTTTCCATCTTCCTATGAGATATCTATCCCAACTCTTTTGTATTATAGCCATCTTCTTCAACAAGTACCCCATCCAGCTTAAGTACTTCTGCACTGCAATCTGTCTCATCTAATAATGTAGGCTTATTGCTACTAAATATTAGACTTAGGAGTATCTGGAACAAGCTGTCCGAGTTACATGCTTGAACACAATTCTACTCCAGAGACATCTTAGATCTTATCAAAGCTTATCTTGAACCCAACATAAAAAATGAAGACGTACTTCCTCCAGGACAGACTTGGCTAAGAACAAAGGATTACCTGCAAGCAGTATGACAATTATCTATCCCAATGAACTAAAACGGTCTTTCTTCCCTCCCCTTTTTCAACAATGTTAAACTTCTCAACTCCTTCCTAAAATGCGACAACCAGAAAAGTGTATGTATTATTGCAGCATAAATACCACCAAGTACTTATATCTCCACTGTTGAAGATACATAGGTTCATAGGTTGGTACTAGGCTATCAGCCCTAGGGCCTATACAAGCCTAGCCATAACAATTCCCTGGCTATTTCTTCCCACACTGTTTACTTCCCTAGACCCCAGTCTAGCAGGGCGACTGACGTGATCCCTGGGGTGAATTTCCTTTCTCCCATCCAATCGTCAAGGTTCCTTTTGAAGAGGACCAAAGAGGCACTCTACTTGACATGTATGGGCAATCGATTCCAGAGTCTGGGGAGTCTCTGGGTCAGGAACCTATCCCTCCAGCATGTTTTGTTTATTGTGATGACAAGGTTTAGATCCCTGGAGAGTGTGGCTCTGAGGGATTGGGATTTCTTTAAGTGTAGCATGTCCAACAGCTCTGGGTTTGACATGGCCTTGTATGTTAAGCAGAGATCGCCTCTGAGTAGACGATATGTGACAGAGTATAGCTGGAGTTTTTTAAGGCGGTCAGCGTAGGGCATCTGCTTTAGGCCTGTGATTCTTTTAGTGAGGTATTTCTGCGGCCTTTCCACTTGATGCAGATGTCTTGAGAGGTACATACCAAATGGGATGTTGTATTCTATAATGGGTCTAATGAGGGAAGAGTACAGTGGGACAATGACCTCCTTTTTTCTGGATGAAAAGCCTCTAGTGATGAGGTGTGCCACATAGAAGGATTTCCTGACTGTTGTGGTGATGTGGTTATCGAAGTTGAGACCACTGTCCACCTGTGTCCCTAAGTCTCTTATCACACTTTCCGTTTTTAGTGTACTACCAGCTATATGGTAATTCATGGATACATGTTTTTTCCCAAAGGGGATAACTATACATTTCTTGGCAATGAGCTTGAGCCCATGGCTCTGGCACCAAGCATCTGTTTCTGTAAGGCCTTTTTATAGAGTATCCACATCATTTGGGGATTCAATAACGGCTCCCAGTTTGCAGTCATCTGCGAACTTTGTTAGCCAGAGTCCCTTAGTTTTGGCCTGTACTTCAGAGAAGTAGATGCCAAACAAGAGCGGTCCCAGGACTGAACCCTGAGGTACTCCACTTGTCACTTGTCTGGAGCTGGATTTGGAGTTGGCTACTTTTACAGTGTGGGTTCTATCAGTAAGCCAGTTAGCAACCCATCGAGTGACGTAGGGATTAATGCCCAGCATAGTAAGTTTATCTATGATTCCAGAGTGGGGGATGGTGTCAAAAGCCTTGGCAAGGTCTAGATAGGCTGTGTGGACCACCTTACCCTTGTCCATGGCTCTGGAGACTGATTCGAAGAAGTCAATCAGGTTCAGGAGACAAGATCGGCCCTTCACAAACCCAAACTGGGTGGGGTCCAGTGTTTGAAGGTTGCCAATGTCTTTGTTTATAAGTTCCATGATAATAAGCTCCATGACCTTGCAGATAAGGCTTGTCAGACTGATGGGACGGTAGTTTCCGGGATCCAAGGTGGATCCTCCCTTGTGGAGTGGGATAACTGTAGCTCTGCGCCACTCAGTGGGCACAAAACCTGAGGTGAGGCTATGATTAAACATGACACTTAGGTGAGGTGCCAGTTCATATTGTAGTTCATGTAGTACACAGCCCGGGATGTCATCTGGTCCCATGGATGCTGTATTCTTAGCTTTGGAGAGTGCATTTTTTACCTGTGTGGCTGTTATTACCGGAATTTGGCAATATTCTGGTATTGAGATGGGCCATTTAGGGGGGTGAGAGAGGGGTGAAGTTGGCACTGAATCGATCTGCCAGGATATTGGCAGTATCCTTGGGATCAGTATATTTAATGCCATTCTGTTTTAGCTCAGAGCAGATCTGAGCATTGCCATTTAGATTCTTGACATAGTTATAGAATGCCTTGTGGTTGTCTTTGGAATCTTTGGCAATTTTATTTTCGTAACTAGCTTTGCAGGAGTTTATGAGGGATCTCAGTTTCTTACTGAGGCTGGTAAGGAAGTTTTTTGCATCCTGGGATTTTCCTCTTTTCTGCAACAGTTTCTTCCTTTTGTTGTAAAGTTTGTTTATGGCAGGGGACCACCAGATTGGCTTCCTTTTTTTGGATGAGAGCATCTTGGTTCTATTTGGGATGGCACGATTCATGCATGAGTGGATGTGCTCGTACAATGCCTTAGTGTAGGATTCAGCAATTGAACTTTCAGTTCCCATCTGCATGGGTGTCATGAAGTTTGTCACTTCTGACTTGAGTAGCATGAAGTTGGCTTTGGAGAAGTTTTTTATGGAGGTTTCCTTACTGGGGGGTGGGGGTGGGATGTGGATGTTAAGGGTGATTAGCTTATGGTCAGACCTGGCTAACGAGGGGGTGACCATAGGTGTGGAGCATCGATTTCCCATGTTGATAATGACCAGGTCTAGGATATTGGAGCCCCTGGTGGGACTATGGATTAGTTTATCCAGGGCGTTGGAATTTATGAATTCCAAGAACCGTTGGGCAAAGGTGTTTTTACATGAGTAGTTTTCCCAGTTAATGGTAGGGTAGTTAAAATCACCCAGTATTAGGGTGTTTGGTTCTATCTTAATATTTTCCAGTATGTTTAGAAAGGTATAGTGAGAATCTTGGGGTATGGTGGGGGATTTGTAGCAAGCTACAATTTGGATTGCAGTCTTACCTAGTGTTAGTTGCACCTGGAGAATTTCAGACACATTGTGTTGGGCAACTAGCCTGGTGGTGTGAATATCCTTGGTGAATATTGACACTCCTCCACCTTTAGTGTTTCGGTCCTGCTTTGGTGGCCAAAAAGTGTGGTAAGAGTTGTAGCCTGGTATTGCAGGGGTGCTCTCTGGAGCCTTGAACCAGGCCTCAGTTACTGCACAGATATCGATGTTCTCCATTTTTAGGAGTGCCTTGAGAGAGTGCATTTTGAGGTTTAGACTTCCAGCATTGAGTAGCATTACCTTCAGATTTTGCATGCTTGTACCTGTTACGGTGGTGGTTTTGTCCTTTGAACTTTGCCTAAAAAAGGCACTATAGGGGTGGCAAGAGCCTTAGCCAGTAACCTGAATCCCAGGGGCAACAGGTGCAGACCATCTCTGGCAAAGCATCGTTGTCTGTCAATCATGTCATCCCAGGCAGACAGATACTGGATCCCCTTTGAATGACACCAGAAGCTTAGCCAATTGATGAAGTCAATCATTTTGTCCTTATATTGTGGTATCATTCTGGGCGAAGGCAGGATGCTACTCAGGGCTAGGGTCATACCTGCCTGGGCCACATGATCCGAGAGCTCTTCCATGTCTCTTTTCATGTAGTCCAGGGAGGTAAGTCTTAAGTCATTCACTCCAACATGGACAATGACAGAGTCATATTTGTACTTGTTGTGGAGTGACTTGAGTGCATGCGTTATGTGGTGGATCCTGGCACCCGACAGGCAGCTGACTGTAATTTTCTCCTTTTTCAACCTGGTGAGAGGGACATCAGTGTGCCAGACTATAGAGTCACCTATGACTAAAGTGTTAGGTACATTGTCTTGCCTTAGGGGCTGTTGCTGGGTATATCTACAGACATCTCTTAGGAAAATAATTCTTAAACTTAAACATTGATTTGTTCACAGTCACCAACAATTTGCCCAATATACCTTAAACCTATGTGGCTTCAACCAACTTATTGAATTCCCAATGATTTAAGCAATACACAAGCAGGACATCCATTCCAAACTGGATTTTCCATCCAGACCTAGGAAAAATTATCTCCACAGGCACCCTGCCATGTAGCATAAGCAATCAGTTTCCCACCTTTGCAAAAAGATACAAATAATACATTTATACATACCACCACATTATAGTTCACAACAAAATAAAATCTATCTGTGATTGTTTATTTATACTTAATGTATTACAATATAGTACATCCACACATTTGGTGCTTATACAAGGGTTGTGTGATATCTGAAAATGTGGTGGCTTCTACTACATATGCTGATATATATATATATATATATATATATATATATATATATATATATATAATCAGCCTTATGAAACCACTGACTACATATTTTCCTTAAAGCAATGAAGCTGGAATATATTTAAAATACTCCAACTTGATAGTGCCATATCAGAATCCATCAAATTGTCCCTAAATGTAGTAGGAAAACAAACTCCACTGAGGCAATGGAGAATCCAGTCTAACCCAGCTCCATAATTTTCTTAAGCCACTAAACAGCTCATAAGACATAGAGACATGGCTTGAAAAATTACAGCTACAAACATTAACCCAGCAAAATCTTCAACCTTTCAGATACTTTGACATTATACTACATGCAAGATCAAATTAATAAGAAAACAGTTGATGTCACTCTACAAGATACACATCAAAATATACCTAAATAATGTAAAAATGTTCAGGTTTCCTGTATGTATCTTTTTTAATTCCAGGCATTGTTTTCAGCTAACCCCATTTATAAATAAATGAACATGCAGACAGTATTGCCTGCCAAATCAGCTTACATTTTACACAAATCTGTAGCAATACTTATCAGTGAAGAAACTACGAACATCAGATTTCTCCCTGCAGTCTGCTCACTCTAACACTTTCTCCTTCAAACTAGCCCATACTTCCACCATTATAAAAGCTCCTTAATATGCTAAAAATAACCCAACCACATATGCATCAGTCAGTCTCTCAGCTAAATCCATCAAAACTGCAGTTGGCACTGACATTCTCTATTTCTATGTTAATAAATGCATCCATTCAAGAAAGGTACTATGCCCCATCCACTTGCAAGAAAATCTTTCATCCTATTGATGCATAAAGGCTGAACCTCCACTGACTTGCCAGATTAGAGATCCATAGTCATAGTGTTTCTTTTATCCAATGTCCTGGAGACATGAATACAAAGGCAGATACCTTTTAGTTATGTACTCACCATAACTTCAGATGTTTGGGATCCATCTCGCCTACATTCTGACTGATGGGTTGCTTATGCCAAAGAAGTCTCTTATTGGCTGAGCTTACTATATCCCAGGATGCACCACTACCAGTCCCCAGATCTAGTTTGTCCCATGCACACATGCGCTCTGATTATATAACATCGTCAGATGAAACAAGATAAAAACAGTAGAACTCAAACCGTTCAATCTCTTCTGATCTCCGGGGCAGGGGAAGGAGGGTGGGTATTAGGAATGGATGGATCCCAAACATCTGAAGTTATGGTGAGTACATAACTAAAAGATGTTATGTGATCCTATCTCACCTACATTCTGACTGATGGGACAGCGTCCTAGCACCTGAATCCTGGGTGGCTCACTGGAAAACACTCCTGAGTACCGTGGAACCAAATGATGCTCGCCCTTTAGATGCCACATCCAATTTATAGTGGGAAATGAAAGTGCGGATTGGACCAAGTAGCCGCAGCACAAATCTCCGATATAGCGAGTTTGGAATGAAAAGCTATAGAAGCCATAGCTCTGGTAGAGTGAGCTTTGATAGATGTTGTAAGTTGCTTATTCGAAGAAGAATAAGCCTGAGTTATACAATCTCTAATCCATTTGGAGATAGTAGCTTTTGTGATGGTTTTACCCAATTTATTGTCTGAGAAGGACACAAACAACTGGTCTGACTTACAAAATTGCTGAGTCCTGTCTAAATAGAAGCGCAATTGCCTGTGAACATCCAATTTATGGAGAGTGTATTCTGCTTCATTGGAGAATTTTGGGAAGAAAACTGGTAGCTCTAGAGATTGTTGGAGACAGAGATTAGAACAGACCTTTGGGACAAAGGATGGATTAGGCCTAAGTGATACTCTATCCTTGTGGAAAATCAAGTACGGTGGTTTAATAGACAGGGCTTGAAGCTCTGAAACTCTTCTTGCAGAAGTAATTGCAACTAAGAAGGCAGTTTTCCAAGACAGATATTTTAACTCACATGTAGCAGCCGGTTCAAAGGGGAAGATGTTAATGCACGGCACCAAATCAAGATCCCACGGAGGGAGGATGAAAACTGGGGGTCTTAACAGGCCGCACCTTTAATGAAAGTTTTGCATAGTCTGCTGCTCATCAATGGAGGATCCATGGATTTGGAATTTAGAGATACCAGTTGGACTTTAATAGTAGAGACAGAAGATCCTTGATTAAACAGGGATGTTAAGAATTTCAAAACTTCGATTGGAGCAGTGATAGGGTCTAAGCCCTGAGTTGAGCCCAGATAGCAAACCTCTTCCACTTACTGAGGTACAATTTCTTAGTGGTGGGTTTGTGGGCTGAAGATAAAATGTGAATAACTTCCGGGTCTAATGTGTGACTTCTGACTAAAGTCAGTGGAGGAGCCAAGCTGTCAACTTCAAGGAGTGTAGGGACTGATGCTGTCGTCCCGACTGATGAATTAGCAGATCGAGTTAGATCTAAAGTCCTTTCTTCAGGTAGGAAACCATACCTGACGAGGCCAGTATGGAGCAATCAGTATCATTGTGGACCCCAATTGAGAAGCTTTTGAATGACTTTGGAGAAGTGGAATCGGAGGAAAGGCATAAAGTAGCCCTGTTGGCCAAGGTTGTGCTAGAGCATCCATAGCTGCTTCCCTTGATGTGGAGTCAAGGAGAAGAACCTTAGTGGTGTTGCAAATCCCCATCTCCTGAAAACCTGAGCTGCTACTGTTTCGCTTAGGGACCACTCGTGAGGAGAGAGAATTGTCCTGCCCAATCTGCCTGCCAATATACTTGATTTCCCCAGAATGTGGGTCTACCAAAAGCAAGCGCGGCAGCTACAGCCCATTCCCACCCTCATGGCCTCTCTGCGATCTGGTCCCTCCTTGTTCGTTTAGATACCAGACCACCGACATGTTGTCTGTGTGGATGGCGATTATGCCCTGAGTAAGGCCTGTAGGGACAGAAGTACAGCCCTCATCTCCAATACATTGATGTGGAAAAGAGCTTCGTCTGGAAGCCAGGAGCCCTGAACTAACCTGCCCAGACAATGCCCCCCCCCACCCTATCTGGGAGGCATCTGTCGTCAGGGTAACCACTGGAGGGAATAACAAAGGGGCTTCCTTGATTTAGATTGGATGTCTGTAGCCACCAGCGAAGGTCCCGTTTGCATGTTTCTGTAATCATAATGGGATGATTGAGGGGAAGGTCCTGAAAGGACCATTGAGTTGACAATAGCCACTGAAGAATCCTCATGTGCAATCTTGCCAGAGGAACTAGAAGAACCGTGGCAGAAAACTTGTAGGACCATCCTGGCTGGGGCTTTGGATCTTGAAATCAGGGCTTGAACTTGGCCTTGTAAAGTTTGGATCCTTTCGTAGGAAAAAAAAGCAGCATCAATTTTGAGTCTATCTCTGCTCCTATGAACCTTATGCGCTGAGAGGGCAGCAAGACAGACTTTGACCAATTGAATGTAATTCCCAGGGTAGCACCCAGGGAGATGGTGGCTTTGAGGTTGTCCATTAGTAGATGCCTGGTGGTGGCAGTCAGGAGCCAGTCGTCCAGATAGGGAAACACTTGGAATCCAAGACTCCTCAGGTGAGCAGTCACTACTGCCAAACACTTGATGAACACCCTGGGGTCTGTGGTGAGACCAAAGGGCAGTGCACAAAATTGGAAATGACTGTCTCCCAGGCTGAAGCGCAGATACCTCCTGGACGCCTGATGTATCGGTATGTGATAATAGGCGTCCTTGAGGTCTATGGAGCACATCCAAACATCCTTCTCCAACAATGGGAGAATGGATTGTAACGTGACCATTCGGAATTTGGATTTTGGTTTAGTCTGCTGAGATCCAATATTGGTCTCAGGTCCCATGTCTTTTGGCACTAAAAGAACCTCGAGTAATTTCCGGATCCGATCTGGTCTGTGGGGACCGGTTGGATGACTCCTTTCTAGCAGCTTTAAAGCTTCTGCGGCTGCAATTTCCCTTTGACTGGGTGATGGGTCCGGGATTTTTGGGCCGGTGGGGGTGAGCATGTGAATGGGAAGGTGTAACCTCCGGCAATGATCCGGGCACCCATCTGTCCTGAGTGATTGATTCCCAGGCTTTTAGGTGCTTGGCAAAGCGGCACCCGACTGGCTCGAGCAGCACAGCCGGGCAATCCCTCATGAGGTGTGGGAGGCTGAAGAGCCACGAAAGGACTCGCGGTCTCCAGAATGGCCCTCTGCCCAGAAAAATTTCCCGTCCTCTGCCTCTGGAAGGGAATCTTCCTGCTGTTGAGGAAAAACTTACGTGATTTACGGAACCACATCTTCCCTCCTCCTTTAGCCTTGGGATAAGGCCGAAGGGAGTGGAATAACGGGCACCCTCGGCAGATAAAGTTTTTCCCTCTTGCTCACAGCGGTAAGGGTGTCTTTAACCTTAGGTCCAAACAAAGAGGACCCATCGAAGGAGCGCCGTGAAGGAAGACTTGAAGGCCTCCATGAAACTGACACAACGGAGCCAGGCTTGTCTCCGGCCTGTGCCTGCCGCTCTACCGCCCTTGCCGCATATGAAATGAGCCTCATGGACGAGTTAGAAATTGATAGCCAACTGAGAGCTAACCGACTGGGCTAGCTGCTCAGGTAGGTTACCGAGAGGGAATCTGACAGCTCCTTGACCAGATCCCTCTGAAGTCTGGTAAAATGTGCCAAATAATTCAGGGACCTTAAAGTAAAGGCCGCTGAAGTCAGGGTGCGCCTGCCGCGGGTCCATGCTCCTAGACTCCTTATTAGGAGGATGGACGGACGTTGAAGCCTCTGCCACGTCCTGTTGTGTAGCAGATGCCACCACCATGGCATCTACAGCCACGCCTTTAGTCAGGAACTCCTTCGGGCAGACAAAAATTTGTTAGGGCGAGAAGGGACTGGTTCCACGGTATCTGGATGTTCCCACCCTCCGACAAACTAAATCCAGGAGCTGAGACACCCAGGAGGCGGAGGGCTGAGCCCCAAAGGCCTTGAGGAGCACTGACTCATCAGCAGAGGGGGGTTTGGATATCCAGCCGCCTCGTTGTTTGAGGATCTCTAAGATGTCTGCAAATGAGACCTCTTCCGAGGGCGACCCCTCCGCATCATCAAGATCAGTGTCAGATGTAATAGACTCGGGAGTCCACGTGCTTCCTCTTGCGATCTCTTCCTTGGGGGTTCCTCTGAAGACAACTCCGAAGAACCCTCAGGAGGAGGAACCCCAATGGGGGTAACCTCAGGCCCAGGGGCTCCGCTGCCTACGGACAGGGGAACTGCCAAAGACCCAGTCTCCACACCCAGGGAAGGTGCTGGTAAAGCCGGGAGATGGCGAAGACTTGGCCAAGGCACTCCTCATAGCTCTGCGATAGCATAGGTCCCAAACATCACCCCAGGTCCAGCCGAAGAAGTCCGTGTACCAAACTCTAAGATCTCCACAGCACCTGCTCAGCGGTCAGAGGAGGAATAGCAATAACATGGGGCCAACTGGGTAAAGACTGGGGACTGGAACAGTCTTTGGAGCACCCTGTCTATATCGAATCCGACATCCTCGATGACCGAGAGGATACTGAACGGGGTTCGATGGCCTCTCCAACGGCCCCAAAGGGCTGAATACCCACTAGTTTCCATCGGTGCCGAGGAGGACTTGAGGAAGTGTCTGGCCCAGTGGAGCCGGCGAAGACGCCGACGTCTCGATGCCCCAGCCATCGCCAGAGGAGTCGAGACTGGTGGCATCGAGGCAGAGCCTGCCTATGTCTTTTGGCGGTCGGATCCGATGCACTGGTCGGAGCTGACGCCCCTTTTTTAGCTGGAGAAGGAGAGGATGCCAAAGCTTCTTCAAAGGAGGGTTTTATTAAGCCTTTAAGAATGAGTTTATTTTTCCTCTCCTGGAGGACCCTCGAGGAAAAAGCGTGACACACTGCATGACTCTTGTAAATGTTTTGCACCCAAACAATAAACACAGAGAGTGATCATCTGTGATTGACATCTTAAAATTACATTTGGTGCATTTTTAAAGCCGAAGGCCTAGGATTCTGAGACATTATAACAATAATCGTAATTCTGACAGAAAAACAACACTATCCACTTGACTTTCTGATTTAACTGACACTACCAAAAATCAGTTTACAGCTGCCGATTAGGTAAACAATCCGTAACAATTAACTCAAGGGTATTTTGAAAACCCTAAGGTTTGAGAGGGTTGACTGACCGGAAGGCCCTAAGATGAAGGAGGCCTGAAATCAGAACCAACAATCACACTACAAAGTTTCTCACAAAAACTCCAATCACACACAAAAGGAAGAGTAGCCGTTAAAACAGCTTTTTATGACAAGAACAAAATTTTCTTTCAGAAAAAGTTAGTAAAATACTACTCAGCTCAGCCAGCTCGAGACCACGTCTTCGCAAGTTAGCGGCAAACGAGATCTGGGGGACTGGTAGTGGTGCATCCTGGGATATAGTAAGCTCAGCCAATAAGAGACTTCCATCAGTCAGAATGTAGGCGAGATAGGATCACATAACATCTAACACTTTTGTTGACAAATATCCCGTCTCCAACCCAACACAGTTTCTGACTACACCACGGCAGTACCACAGCCATTCAAAGCTTTTCCAGTACTGTTAATATTTAAAGAAGTTCAGGTAACCTATTTTTTCTTATTTTCTTGGCTTATCTAAAGCATATCAAACCATGCCCTACCCCAGCACCTTCATAACCTGTCTACATTTAGTCTGTCTCACTCCTCCCTCTCCTGGTTTCACAGCTATATATATATATATATATATATATATATATATATATATATATATATATATATAAAAAACTAACTTCAAACAATTAAATGCCCAAAGCAATACCCCTCCCCTTTCCCAGTCTTCATCAGCATTCCACAAGGGTTTATATGAAGTCTGATACTGTTTAACATATTTATAAATGAGCTACCCAGAGCAACAAAATGTGCCACTATTACTGAATATGTGGATGACTCTACTCTTACATGTTCCATGAGAAACTTACCTGAACTACAATTAATCTATTACTCCTTTTTCTCTATTGAATCTTGGCTAGGAAGCTCATGGCTTCTCTTAAACCCTAGAATAAAAATTAAACCTATTCTCTCATACATCTGTCTTTGATAACTAATTACTTCTTACTATAACGTCAGCAGCTAATACTGGAATTGAACATATAACCCACACAAAGCTATTAGGATTTACTATAGATGATAATTTGCAATTTCACACACACAATATTTTGGGATGTGAAGACTCATCACAAACCTGGCTTTCTGTTATCTTCTTCCTACACTTCTACGTGCTTTTCTAATCTTGAGACCAACTTAAAACTACACTAAAGCTGAGCTAGAGCTAGGCAACAAAAATATTAGGATTTGCCCCTGATGATACACATAGGTCCCAACAATGATCATCCCTAAAAAAAAATTAATAATAATGATAATAATAACTGGAATGAACTATCTTAGCACATGATTATGCATATTAGCTGTCCACAGTTTCCTATATAGACCAGATTAGCATCCAGTCTTAATGAAGACAATTCAGTAATATTCTCCTTGTATTCCCTAGGTTCTGAACATGAACTAGTACTCATAAGAAAGCTCATAATACTACTGGAGGTGCATTCAACTCAAAATATGTATCCAAATACCTGGAATTCTATTTCTCTCCCTCTCATATAGAAATATACAAACTACAAATATTCAAATCTCAACTGTTTCCAAACCTCCTGCCACTAAGTAGTTTAGCGCTTTTGCAAAAATACTATGTTAATTTGTACTATCTTAAGTTGAAACTTTTTCAGTTGTCATTCACTGTTAAAACTACTCCTATTCCAATATGCCATTGTCATGTCTCTATTTCACTTTATAGTCTGTTTCTCTTGTTAATGGTCTACCCATAAAATTCTAAGTGTTTATTTGTCACAGACTTCTCTATTACACCTACTAATGGTGCATAGTTCAGTGCCCACACCAGATTGAAATGATGGAATCAGCATGTTTACAGTGAAATTATTTTTCTTTATAAGTTAGCTTATATTTGTTTCATGTATTCGAATACTTGTAACTGTTATCACTGCTGTATTATATTTTATGTGCCTAATACTTTAATCTGTTGCAGTTTTACGAAGGTCATTCTGTGACTTTTCTGTAATTTTATGATATTCTTCATAATGTATTTAGTTATTATTTCTATGTGGAGCTTTTCAACTTGGGCTTCCACTGAAAGGGCTTTTATGGTCCGTCAGACTTTCTGAATAAATCAGGAAACAAATAAGCTTACCAGTGATTACACAAGCAAAGTAAACCCTAGATGCTGAACAACCAAGATCTGAAAGTCAACACGTGTATGACAGACAATAGCAAGAGAGATTAAAGCTGAATGCACTGATATTCATAAAATGCATATATAACAGTATATGTAGCAGAAGGCATCACATTTTCCCATATCAAACAACCCTTGTACAAGTGCCAATGGTGCAAATACTATGTGTGAATGTAATATATTGTTAAATATAAATAAGAAATCATGGCTGAAGTTTGATAAATTGACTTACACAGCCCAGAGTTGCATAAGCCAGTCAGCTGCCAACTTCCACTGGTGGCAAAGCAAGAGAAAACATAAGAAATACATTGCATGTGCACCACACTATAATCTAATGGCAACTGTAGTGACAGGTTGTAAGCAGTGTTCTCTGTAGAATGGGATGTTGCTACTACCTATGGTGTACTGCATGCTTATTTGTAGATAGTCCAAGCCTATATTGTTGAACACACAACTGTCAGCTGTGGGATGTCTATGCACCATGCACTTTACAAACAGTATATCATTTGTGTGCAATGCTGTATGCTAGGCAGCAGGGAATGCAGCTTATAATGATCACTGCAGTGTAATTATAACTTTGTAAAACAGACACAACAATGCTTGTAGTATATTTGAGTTCCCATACATCTCATGCTTTACTCAAAGTTCTCTGTAGGGACCAGCTCCACTGTATGGTAGGTAGCAGAGGAAAGAAAGAGTCCATATACTTAATGTGTTACCAGCTACAACCACTGATGCTGCAGTTCTACAGGCAGTAGGTAAATAATGCTTATGCATAACACAAGTTATATAGTACCTGACAATATGCACTATCTGTATGTCACATCAGAGAGCCCCTCAATCTACAGACTTTGCTGTCTACTACACAGGCTGCAGGAGAGACATTCTCTGCACAACTCTTACACAGTCTAACAATATAGACTGTACTATTTACTGAGCAAGGATAGGGTCATAGGATCAGGTCTATATCATTTCATTGAAAACTCATTTCATCGAAGCTTAATTCATTGACACATATTCACTGAAAGCTCACTTCACTGAAAACCCATTTCACTGAAACTCATTTCATTGAAAGGTATATATGGCCTTTTCCCCACTGTTGTGTAATACTGGAGTTAGTATATAAAGTAAGGGTAGTGTGGGGGGCATAGCCCCCTACATATTGTAAATATTTTAAAGCATATAGATGGATGGGTCTACTACCGTAGATCGAAATTACACTATTTCAAAATACGATAGTAGTGTCCCACTAAAGCGAAAGTGCACTTCAATGAAAGTGCACTTTCATGAATGTCACTAGAACAAAAGAAGGGTTAGGGCTTGGGTTATGGATAGTGGATAGCTAGTAGGGCTATCCACTATCCTTAACCAAAGCCCTAACCCTAAGGTCTGTGATTACCGCACCACAGTGCAGGAAATTGCATTTCCTCCACTGAGTAGTAGTTACAGACCTATTTCCTGTACTGCTGTGCGGTAGTCATGGACCTTAGGGTTAGGGCTTGGGTTAAGGATAGTGGATAGCCCTACTAGCTATCCACTATCCTTAACCCAAGCCCTAGCCCTAATGTCCCGTTCGACTTAGTGACTTTTGTGAAAGTGCACTTTCGTTGAAGTGCACTTTCGCATTAGTGAGACACTACTACTGTATTTCGAAATAGTGTAATTGCAATCTACCGTATTAGACACAGATGGATACTTACAAGTGTAATGAATAAATTCTTCCAGAAGACAACATATAGCCAATTTATGTGGGGGGGGTGAACCCCGCCGAATGTGGGGAGCTTACTTTATATACTAACTCCAGGATCGCACAACAGTGGGGAATAGGCCATATATACCTTTCAATGAAATGAGTTTCAGTGAAATGGATTTTCAGTGAAGTGAGCTTTCAGTGAATTGGGTTTTCAGTGAAGTGAGCTTTCAGTGAATATGTATCAATGAATTAGGCTTCAGTGAAATGAGTTTTCAATGAAATGATATAGACCCCATAGGATCATAGGAGGTTGCTAGGCTAACAGCCCTAGGGCCCTTACAAGCCTAGCCAAGTTTAACCCATGTTCCCAAGGGTGTCTGGTTCAAGCAGAGACTAAAATCAGCACTTATTGTCCCTGTCCAAGATGGACACAGGTGGACGCCTGGGGTGAATTTTGGGTTACCCATACAATTGTCCAAATTACACTTAAATAGGGCCAATGATGGGCTTTGTTTAATATGAATAGGAAGCTTGTTCCAAAGGTGGGGCAACCTTTGTGAGACAAATCTGTCTCTCCAGCAAGTTCTGTTGATGTCACATACCAGGTTAAGGTCCTTTGAGCAAGTAAACTGTCTGCCATTAGACTTGCAAATGTGCAGCATTTCCATTAAAGCTGGGTCAGAGATTGCTCTATATGCAAGGCACAGGTCACCTCTGAGCAGTCTGTATGACACAGATTAAAGTGACAATTATATAATTCTGTCCACATGAGACAGCTCTTGAAGACCCTGTATTTTCTTTGCAAGGAACCTTTGTGGTGTCTCCAATATCTGCAGGTGTTTAGAAAGGAACATATCAAAGGGAGCATTGTACTCTATTACTGGCCTGATGAAGGAAGAGTACAGGAGGTTATAACTTCTTTTGTTCTGGAGACAATACCTTTACTTATGAGATGAGCAATATAAAATGCCCTTGTTACCACTGTGGAGACATGGTAATCAAAGATAAGATTTCTGTTGACTTGTTTGCCCAGATCTCTCACACTTGCATGGGGTTTCAGTGATCGATCCTAGTGTAGTCATCAGCAAACTTTGTCAGCCACATTCCTTTAGTTTTAGCCAGCAATTCAGAGAAGTAGATTCAAAACTGTAGGGACCTAGAACCAATCCCTGTGGAACACCACTTATTACAGGGCTGCTGGAGGAGGTGGAGTCCCGTATTTTGCCAATATGAGTTCTATCAATGAGCTCAGTCTGTAACCCACCTGACAATATATGGGCTGGTACACAGCTGGGTGAGTTTATCAATGATGCCTGAGTGGGAGATTGTGTCAAAGAGCTTGGCTAGGTCTAGGTAGGCTGTATGCACAGATTTGCCCTCGTCTAGGGCTTTGGTGATGGTCTTGAAGAAGTCCAGTAAGTTTAATAGGCATGATCTCCCCTTGAAAAAGCCAAACTGTGTAGAAAACTATTTTGCAAGTTACTGAAAATCTGCCATAATAATCCCACTTTCCTTGTGTGGCCCATAATTAGCATTCACTTACTTCAGTCTTTGCTCAGTTGCTCTGAATTTTTTTCTTTTTTTTTTTTTTTTGAAAAAAAAATATCCATTAGAAGATGATTCAGTAAATAAATTCCAACAACTACATTGGTTCAGACTCAAAGCAAAGCATCATAATTGACTGTAATGGCCAGGAGTCAGTCTCTGAGTATAAAACATAATTTTGTCACTGGTGTATTTGTCTAAGACTGTTGATAATGCCAGCCACCATTATCTTTGCTAGTTATTATATGTTGACCTCAGTGATGCCACAGTTTAATGGTTGAATAATTATTTAGTGAGTAGAAGTAAGAGACATGACTACAGCCCCAACTTTCAACAAAATTTTCTTTTCCTGCTTCACAGTGCTATTGCATTTAGACCTATATTATTATTTGACATTGTTTTAAAGAGATATTTAACACAGTGGAGAAGACATGTTAATTTATTTTGTGGCTGTCTCTTCATTTCTAGATCCATTTTACTTTTCTGCATCATTGCAATTATAGGAGCATCACAGTTCAATTTCATAGGTTCATAGGTGTACTAGGCTAATGGCCTTGGAGCCTTTACAAGCCTAGCCCATAGAAGTGTCCTGGCATTGTGCTGCCCCACGTTAGTTCCCAGAGCCTCTATCAAGTAGAGCCACTGGAATGATCCCCAGGGTGAACTTTCTATTTCCCATCCACTCATCAATATCTCTCTTGAAGAGGACCAGTGAGGTGCTCTGCTTGACATGCATGGGAAGTCTATTCCAGAGCATGGGCAGTCTCTGGGTTATGAATCTGTCCATCCAGCATGTTCTGCTGATTATGGTAATGAGATTGAGGTCTCCGGAGCATGTGGTGTGGAGGGATTGGAATTTCTTTAGATGTAGTATTTCTAACAGAGCTGTTTCAGACATGGCTATGTAAGTCAAGCACAAATCGCCTCTTAGTAGACAATATGAGACAGAGAATAGCTGGAAATTTTGAGTCTGTCAATGTAGGACATGTATTTAAGGCCTAGTCTTCATGAGGTACTTTTGTGGCCTTTCCAGCTGTTGCATGTCTTTAGTGAGGTACATGCCAAATGGGGCACTATACATGATGATTGACCTAATGAGGGAAGAGTAGAGAGATGATGACCTCTTTCTTTCTGGATTCATAACCTTTGATAATGAGATATGCCACATAGAAGGACTTTCTGAATACAGTGGCAATGTGGTGTTTGAAGGAGAGGTTGCTGTCAGCCTGTGTCCCCAGATCTCTTATATTGCCTTCAGTGTTCAGTGGGCTCCCATCGATGTGATAATTAGTGGGAACTTAGGTTTTTCCCAAAGGGGATGATGACGCATTTTTTAGCATTAAGCTTAAGGCCATGGTGTTGACACCAGTAATTGGTCTCAGTGAGGCCTTTCTGTAGGATGTCTACATCACTTGAGGAGTTAATAATGGCTCCCATCTTGCAGTGTCTGCAAACTTGGTCAGCCAGAGTCCCTCCATGTTGGCCTGGACTTCTGAGAAGCAGATGCCAAACAGGAGTGGACCAAGGACCAATTACTGTGGGACCCCACTAGTGACTAGTTGGCAGTCTGACTTGGAGTCCACTACTTTCTCACTGTGGGTTTTATCTGTGAGCCAATTTGCAACCCACCTAGTGATATAGGGGTTGATGCCTGGCTTGGTGAGTTTATCAATAATTCCTGAGTGGGGAATGGTATCAAAGGCCTTGGCCAGATCGAGGTAGGCTGTATGAACTGCCTTGCCCTCATCCACAGATCTGGTGACTGAATCAAAGAAGTCAACCAGATTGAGCAGGCATGATCTACTTTCACAAAACCAAACTGTGTGGGCTCTAGAGTTTGGAGGTTCCCTATATCCTTGTTAATTAGGTCCACGATTATACACTCCATAGCCTTACATGTCGGACTCATCAGGCTAATGGGGCAATAATTCCCAGGGTCTGTAGTTGCTCCCCCTTTATTGAGAGGGATGACTGTAGCAGTGCGCCATTCAATAGGGACAAAGCCTGGGGTGAGGCTGTGATTGAACAGGGCACACAGATGTGGTGCCAGTTCACTTTGTAGTTCATGTAGAACACATCTGGGGATATTGTCGGGTCCCATGGCAGCTGTATTATTGGCCTTGGTCAATGCAGGTTTAACCTGTGCTGCAGTAATGCTGGGTGCCTGACATTCCTCTGCCTGACATTCCTACAGTATTGTGATTGATCCTTTAGTGGAGGAGAGAAGGTTAAAGTTGGCAATGAATCTGTCAGCCAGTATGTTGGCAATATCTGTTGGCTCAGTGTAGGAGGTACCATTGTGCAGTAACTCAGAGCAAACTTGGGTATTGCCTTGGAGATTCTTGATATAACTATAGAATGCTTTGTGGTTGTTTTTCAGTACAGATGTAACTAAGAATATCAGGTCAATCCTATCCCACTATCCCAATTATGACTTTTTTCTTTTAAATCTCATATGTCATTCTTACCTCACGCTACTTTACTAATCATTACTTATGTGGTCAAACAGCTTATTGAGCTGGATATTTCCTCCAAGAAGATTCCAATTAGTATTCAGAAGGACCTCAAATCTGGCATCCACATAAAGGCAGATGTCACAATACAAATCAATGTCTTAGCATATTGTACTCAATGAGAGCTTACTTGATTATTCAAAATCATATAAAATGAGCACATGCATTTTTCAGCACAGTTTTCTTTATTCTCTTTACATACTCAGAACCAGGTACTCCAGTATTTTTTTGTAAGATTAGAAGAAATGTACATAAATGTACATTAGAAATACTTTGCCCTGGCCTCCCTCTCCATTTTAACCAATCTTGGTTCTAGTATATACTCAGCTCAACGGATCACTTTCATCGAGTTTTGTAGACCCCATAGGCTGGTGGATAAAGTGTAATGAATCCCCAAGTGCCCATCACTGTGTAAAAAATTTAAATTTAACATAACATAATACTGCCTAATTCCAAACAATGCATTCACAGTGCATACTCACTCCATGGCTTTTAGTCATAGAGAATTCCATGTCTGATGCCATTATATTGCATACATCCAACAGCTTAAAATATTAACTCTGCATTATCATGACAGCGCAAGCCACTCTCGACAGACCACACTAGTCTTCTAATAAAATAACATTTCTTCCAGCTGTATCTGAAAATTCTATGGCAGTTTCTCAACATCTTCCAGAACTACAGCCCACATATTCTTTAGTATCATCTCCAGGAGTCCAACCCCAAATGAATGCCTATGCATTACTATTCCTCACAATAATAATCCTGCATTTCCTAATTGATTTACTATGCTTTGTCCCTGACCAGATCGCAAAGATGCCTTTGTCCATTCATCATATTTGATGTCATTGTACAGCACTACAAAATGTTTTGTCTTGCGTATATGGTACTTAGTCACACAAAACTAACTAATCACACAAAACTAATGGTCTCAGCTATAGTATTTGGTATGTCTAAATGCTAAAAGAAGGAGGCAGTGTCTCGTTGCACCCAGCCAGCTTCTTCAATGTGTATATAAGACTAACTGATATACATTTTTTAATGTAATACTTTAAAGTTAAACCATCAATTTCTTATTTATTTATTTATTGACCAGGAAAGCCCACTGGTTCAAGAACCCATTTTCAGTGGAGGCCTGGTGGAAAAGCTCCACAAAAAGTTTGTTTTTAATACGATTATTGCAACATAAATAGATACTGAAAGTACACTATGTAAAAGTTACAATGGATATGGCGATTATGGCATACATTGATTTATAAACAAATATAAAATACAGATGATAGCTTCTGTTAATTTGTATGTATATTAAATAGTAAATTTTATATACTTACAGAAATACATTGTTGCTTGCCTATATTATACCGAATTGCATTGCTTAGTAAACAGATATATGCTTCATTATTTGGGGTGGGGGTGGTATTCAAAGATGACTAACACTGTTGTGTGACACCAATTACTAAAACCTGGTGCTTTTGATACAATTGTGGATGCACCTAAAGGAGCTATGGATGCATCTGAAAGTAAATGTAGTGTAAAAACATTTATTTCAGATGTATCCACAATGTGATTATGTGCAGATATGACAGAAAAGCACCACCATCTCATGGTGATTATCACTACAAGATAGAGCACGCTATCTCTGAATAACCCACTTCCATTGAAAATATTACTGTATATATTTTTAAGTAAATGTTACTTTTTGTTTCATATGCAAGGGAAGCCCATACTTATTTGCTTGTATTTTTCATTTAGTGCTTCACACACAAAGCTGAACACTTTTGTAAAGCAACAGTAAACAATAATTTACCAAAAACATATTTCAGTTCTTTTCAATATTTGTATGTGTTTGAGGTTCATCCCTGCCATTTTGGCAATTTGCCATATTTCAAATATTTTGGAGAGTCCACATTCTGTTCTTGTATTACTGGCATACTGGAAACAATGAACATTATCAACAATGTTTCCTTCAGGTAGTCTATCAAGATATAGTTGAGCATGAATTATTCTTTGATTTCATATTGATGCTTCTGGAAATGTCACTGGTAGCATTCAATATTATTAATGGTAATAAACCTACATTTGAAAACAGCTTTTTAAGAAGGTGAAGTGACATAAAAAAATGTTCATGATAACAGCAAAGTAAAACTTAATTCTTTACTATATAAAATCCAGTTCTTTACAACAGCTTCAGGAAGTGTAGTCATTTCTTGGAGAATTTCTCTGCAGAGGAGTTTTACAGTAATCAGAACTTAAAGTGGCTTTATAGGTTTTAAAATATACAAATATTGATAAGATATACTCAACAGATTCCTTTTGCATTCAGATTGTAGTAATGTCTTCCATACTTCATATTGAGGGGACAGCTTCTGGTTTGGCTCTTCCCCTCACATTCAGTTTGCTTGGAGACTCATTGATACAATCCTTAGCCTAACCCTAGAATTCAGAAAAATAGGATAGTAAGCTGTGTAAGTAACTTTGCTATAACAATAAATGTTTGAATGATCCCTGCTACAGTATCCTTAGCTATACAGGTTATATCCTGCCATAGATATAACAGTCAGCCAGTTTCCAAAGCTTTAGGACACCTTCCACATAGCTGTCAAACAGCTCAAGCTGACTAAAAGACAAGTTAGGGCACCGGGCCTTTCAGAACATTCCTGCCCAACAGAGAGAGAGAGAGAGAGAGAGGCTGAGACCTGAAACCACAATGCAAGGAAAACAAAAAATAAACTGCCACACCCTTGCATACACAGCACACCAAAAAATAAGGAGGATGGAAGGAAGGGGCGGCTACTGCATCAGTTATCATTTGAACATCTACTCTTGTTGTATGTTTACTTTCACAACTATACTATGTTCATCATATTCATCACTCCTGCAGTAGCCTTATCTCTATGGTTAGAGTGCCCTAGATTACTACATTTGGGAGATGGGAGAAGAAGACTCCAGGAGCCCTTGGGGAATGGTCCTTGCAAACCATGATCTAGATATAGAGAAGGAATCAGGTCATAGTACTTTGTAAAAGTACGCAGAGAAGACCAAGTTGCAGCTTTTTGAATACTCCCAGAATCCAGCCCTTTCCAAAAATCCATAGATGAATCTAAGAGCCTAGCAAAGTGGACATTGTCCCTGTCTGAAATATTTTGTTGTGGTGAGTATAAAAAAGGAAATAACTTTACATAATCATTTGGAAATAGTCTGTATTGACACAGGTTATCCCTGCATCTTACCTTCTCAAGAAAAGAACAGCAGATCTGAAGATTTGAATGATTTAGTTCAATCATTTATCCCAGGTATGGTGTATCCTTTCTCCTTCATTTTAAGATCAGTGTAGAAAATGAGGGAATTGATAGTTTGGCTTAAAGTAAAGCTGGATACCACTTTAGGCATAAAATACAGATTACTTCTCAAAGAAACCGTCTCTGTGAAAAATGGGGCTGGAGTGCATCAAACACCCCTGATCTTGTGTGAGTAGATCAATTCTGTCAGGAAGGTAATTACTTGTGTCCATTTCTGAAAGAAGGGTGAACCACTGTTGCCAGTGCCAGAAACTGAGTCTTGACAAAGATCTTGGTGGATTCCTTCTGAATCTTCCAAAGTACCCTGAATATCAGTGGAAAAGTTGGAAAAGCATACAGGAACATTCCTGCCAAAGAAACAAAACAAGGTTCATATGTTCATTGGTGTATACTAAGCTAATGACCACAAGGGCCTTTTAAAGCCTAGCCATGCATCCCAAATCTCTGACAGGTTCTGGTAGCCTCGATAAGTGTAATCAGTGGCATGGGAGATGAAATCTTTACAAGCTGCCTGTGTCCATTAGAGACACAGGTGCCAAGCCAGGGATGAATTTCCTCTTTCCCATCCAATTCTTCAAGTTGCACTTGAATTGGGCTAAGGAGGAACTCTGCTTTAGATGGACAGGTAGGCTGATCCAGAGAAGGGGGGAGTCTCAGGGATACATACCTGTCTCTCCAGCAGATCTTATTTATATCACAGGCAAGGTTTACATTTTCAGGCTGGGTAATTCTGGTGCTGTTTGTTTTGCGGATATGCAGCAGGTCCATCAGAGTGGTGTCTGACTATGTCTTGCATGCTGGGTGAAGATCTCTTCTCAATAGCCTGTAGGAGACAGAAAACAGGGATTGAGTTTTGAGGCAGTCTGCATAGGGTATGTTACTTACTCCCTGTATTCATTTAGTAAGGGACCGCTGTAGATGTTCCAGTTGTTAGATGTGCCTGGATAGGTACATACCAAAGGTGGGTCATTGTAGTAAATAATAGGACTGATGAATGCTGAAATCAGTAGAACAATGACCTCCTTTGACCTAGATGCTATACCTTTGTTTATAAGTTGCACAACATAGAATGATTTCCTCACTACTGTAGACATGTGATAGTCAAAGGCTAGCTTACTCTCTATGTGTGTCCCCAAGCTTCTGACTACTGGATTGTTCTTAGGGGTGTGTTGTCAACATGATAGTAACCAGGGATGGATGATTTCCCAAAGAATACTATTACAAATGTCTTTACATTTAGTTTTAGTCCATGGCTATGATGCAAGTCCCTTGTCTTTGTCAGTCCTTCCTGAAGAACATTAGTGTCAGTGGAAGATTTTATGGCTGCTCCTAATTTGCAATCATTTGCAAATTTAGTCAGCCAGAGGTCCTTAACAATGGCCTTGACTTCAGAGGAATGAATGCCATATGAAGTGCAGAGGGAGCTGTGTCCAAAGATAAATGTATTTCTTTCAGTGGAAGTGGACACAACACATTCGACATTGAGACAAGCAACTCCCTCCATTAGTTCCCCATCGGGAGAATTGAACCTCCTATCTGTTGGGTTACACAATCTAGACAGAACAGTATTAATCACAAGTGCCAGAGTTATCTGTTGTCAAGGCCTTCTAGCATGGACTCCAGAAGCAGAATCTTGCCAGCTGATTATTTAGAGAGAAGACAAATGATTCTATTAGAGGAGCTCCCCATGGATAGATAAAATCTTGGAAGATCCCCTTATCTTGTTTGCATTTGTGAAGGTTTTCCCTGTCCTATTCAGCTTGTCTGTCACAAAATATTGCATTGATGAAATGAAGGATACCTGTAAAGAGATATTGTGCTGAGAATCAATATGCCAAGCTGTGACGACCGTGCCCTGGCCCAGCAATCAAGGAGCCTCAGTCCTCATCACTAACACCAGGGAGGTCATCTCAGAGAAGTAGAAAGGATAAATAATGCACACAGTAAAGTACAATTTCCCTTAAGTGCACACAGAGATCACAGTCATTCTGGGGCTGGTTGCTCCTTTGCTCACCAGGTCCCCAGTAAGACTCCCCACTGGCACAGCTACAGGGTCCAGGTCTCAGCCTAACTGGGCAAGTTAAAACCTTCAGTACCTTCTTTGTCCAACCAGTGCTTCATGTCTCTGCCCAGGTAGCTGATACATACACACACACACACACACACATACACACACGTGCACACACACACACACACACACACACACACACACACACACACACACACACACACACACACACACACACACACACACACACACACACACACACACACACACACACACACACACACACACACACACTTTGAGAAGAGGTTATACAACCACACAGACTTTCCTGGGAAAAGGCTGGCACAGGTTCTCCAGCTGTGCCCCTATTACTCAAACCATATGGTAGTAATTCCTGCCACCACCCAGTTAATTATCAGCTACTAAAAGGCTCTTAAAAGGGTGTCTAATTATTACTGTGCAATATTATAATCCAATAGTAATGTGACTATTCAGTCTACGCTTATTGGAAGGGCTTAGACAGTAAACTCTATAAATATATAATGTACTCTAAAGCACAATTTATCCCTACATAAACCGGCCACAGGTAGAAAGTTTTAAAAATATTTAATAATAAATAATTACAACACAAGACAAAACTACTACACCACAGATATATCTAAGAGTTCAGAGATCACACAGAAACTTAAAATAATACAGTAGGACATATGTGATTTCAAAGAAAAATATCTAATTAATCTTTACTAGCTTTAACTATTCCTACAAGAAATCACAGTGCTAGAAACTTACATGTGAACTTAGGCAGAGTGCCGAGTTAGATATCCAAGATCAAAATGCTCCCCAGTCTCTTGTGAGAAATAGTATTTAAACATTACTAACAAACATGTCTGCTGGGTCCCTCCCAAATTACATCATGTTGACACTTAGGTTTTCCCAGGCAAGTAAACTACATTATTTAGCAATCTAACACCTGCTCAGAAACTTACAACAGAAGACATTTCACATGTATACTCTAGCACAAACCAGAGCAATAAAGCACCTTCCACATGTAAATTCTGGTCATAAACTTTAGCCTTAAAACAATGGGCATGAAACCTTCATCCAGACTCACTGGAGCCGAATTCTAACATGAAAGTGTCACAACATGCCTCATTGGGCCAGTAGAGTGCAATGTTGTCACATATTTTGCAGTTCCACATTTCACAGTATTCTTTTACACTCAAGAAAACATGCCTGTATTTTACATTTATTTACAAATGCCAGAATTATATATCAAATTCTATTTGACTAGGCTGGCAGCCTTCGCCCATCTCTCCCCAGTTGTCACACAAGCTAACATGGCTAGTCTGAAAAGGGAGTATGATCTTCTTCCCCCCTGCTTGAAGGTGTATTACATGGAGATTAATATGTGTGTATATACCTTTAAGAAGCTATCCAAGGGCTTGCACAAGTGTATAAATACTGAGTACATGCAAGCTAGACTGCCATTTTGTAGTTAGCTGTTGAGATGTAAGCATCTATGTATGTAAGCTCTGTTTGTTAACTAGTTCGTTCATGCTGCTGTCCATCATGATGTGTTTGTATGTATTAAAGCATCTGAATGAAACCACAAGCCTCCTTGTTATATATGTTAGAGAAGAACAGGTGACCTAGTACCAGAAGTGGCATGTGTAAAAGAACATTGTGTTAGAAGCAGCATATCTAAATGCTATGGAGTCAGAAATTGATTGGCTAAAATGACTTAAGGAACTTGTTTAGATACTGGTGGAATATACAGGAGTGGATCATCCTAAAATGTGAAAACTTCACAAAACAGGCCAGAAATTAATTTCAGGTATTAAAACTTGCTCAGCATTATTTATTTTTGCAAATGTGAAATGGGGAAGATAGAACGTTCTAAATATTTGCACAAGCCGATATGTACTATATTGAGAGAAATATTCAAATTACTACGAAAAATGTTTGAAATAAAGTCTGAATTGCATAAAATAAATAAAATAAAGGGAAGCAAATGCATTTTTGCAAAGCGTATGTATTTTTCATATTAACCAAAGATATTTGAGTTATCAGAAGTGTATGTTGTCTGTATGTTTGTGTGATGTTACAGCAAAGCTATTTCGCAAAAATACAGCCATTGCAGACCATATTTTGCTAAATACAGCAATTACAGAGCATATTTCACAAAGTACAGTATTTTGAAGAGATTATTGTGCATCTGAATGTTGTTACAAGCTCACAGAACTGCTTGTTCATACATAATTACAAGGGCGATATTTTCAGTGTGTTTGTGCATACTTTGTGGAGATGGCAGATGGATTTCGAAAAACCCAGTGCACTTGTGTTGGCAGTAATATTGCTGAGAACTGGTGAGTGTTTGAGCAAGAGTGCAACATTTTCATACAGGCTGCATTTTTGATAAAGATGACCGTGGAAAGGTGTTTATTCTGCTTAAATTAGCTGAATCAGAAGTCATAAAAAGGGAACATTCATTTGTGTATGCACCTGTTATCCTTAGAGGAGAGGGGGAACCATCATTTTGTTGTACCAAGTACTGAGTCAAGGGAGGACCCAGAGTGCTTGAAATGTAAATTAAGAGAAATAGGTAATCCTCAGATGAATGTTATGGTGGAAAGGCACATATTTTATACAAGGGAGCAAAAGCCTGGTGAAACATTTGCAACATATATAACTGACCTGAGAAATAAAGCTAAAACATGTAGATCTGGTGATTTAAGGGATACATTGATAAAAGATAGACTTGTATTTGCCATAAAAGATGATGCTGTGAGAGCGATTTTGATTTGTGACACTGATTTAACTTTAAATAAGGCAATTGAGATTGGTCAGATATACAAGCTCACAGAAAAGCACAACAAATATGCTTACAAATGAGAATGGATCTAGAAGGCATGGTGATAAAGCTCATGTTGATAATATGCAGCACGTGGTTAAAAGAAATAGGCCCAAGCACATGGCAGTTGTAACCCCTGCAGTACTCACTGGTAAACCCCAGAACTTTCTAGCACATTCCAGAATCGCACAGTCTCAGTGAAGCACAAGAGTGAGTCAGCAAACTCCAAGCATGGGCCCCAACCTAGTTTCATACCCAACTGTCATAGCTGTGGTGGAAGTCATGAATCTAAAAGGGAGAAATGTTTAGCTTTTGGTCAGCAATGCCACAAATTTGATAAAAGGAATCATTTCAAAAGATTTTGTAAATCAAAATGCCCACATTCTTTCATTAAAAGGGAACATTTTAAGAAATGAGTTGATCAGTTAGACAGTGGCAGTTGTACTCTTTATGTTGATGGTGTGTCACTGTTTCATGAAACGGTCAATGCAGTATATCTAAGGGCAAGAAATAAAGTATTTTGTACTGTTTGGATAAATGGTAAACCTATGAGGCTCAAAGTTAACACAGTTTCCAAGTGCAATGTTATTTGAGCAGAAACATTTCTAGAGTGTGTAAAGGTGAAAGGCTTGATTTGGCAAGGTGTGCGGAACTTGTTGCTTATGGAGGTGAAGAAATTCAGATGGAAGGCTCAGTAGTGCTTTCTTGCTACTCTGCTGGCAGAAGCTATGACTTATTATTTATGTGGTCAAGGGGCACATCCAGTCATTATTAGGGCTCAGAGACATTTGAAAATGGGACTGCTTTCATTTAATAAGGAAGTCCATCATATTAGCTTAAAAGATCACTACTCAAATTTTGCGCAGAACAGTTTTTCTACCTATGCTGATCTTTTCAAAGAAAACTAGGCAAACTTCCAGTTGTCTACTCCATGAAGTTAGACTCAGATGTCAGTCCAGTTATTGGGCCAGCATGAAAAGTTCCAATAGCCATGTAGGACAGAGTGAAAGCCGAACTAGATAAAATGGGATGACAAGGTGTGATTTGTCCAGTTGAAACTGCAACTGAATGGGTATCTTTCATGGTTGTAGCTCATAAGAAAAGCTCTGATGACATCATAATATATATTGACCCATGAGATTTGAACAAAGCTCTAAAAACACCTCATCATTCAATGTGCAGAGTCAAAGAAGTCACAGCTTTGATGCCAAATGCCACTATTTATTTATTTATTTATTTATTTTATTTTACATTTGTTGACCGGGAAAGTCCGACTGGACACATGTCCATTTTCAGCGGAGGCCCGGGGAGAAAAGCTCCAATAGTACATAGTAGGTTACAAAAAGTTCCAATAGTACATAGTAGGTTACAACAATGTTTGACAGCTAACATACGATTGTAGTTATGCACTAAATACCCAGGGAAGAAAAAAAGTTACATTAGTATGTACAATAACAATTATAAAGAGAAAAACAAAGCATCATATAGTTAGTATACACAGGTAAGAAAAAGTTACATTAGGATGTACAGTGAACAATTATTATAAGAAACAAACCTACAAGTAGTTAGTTTCAGGGGGAGAGTAGATGGCTTGAGGCCTAGGAGGATAGTAATTTCACTGAGGAGGTTGAGGGGGAGCTATGGGTTAGTCTGGATTAGAACATTGGCAAAGCCAGTGGGATTTGAAGTGGTGGGAGAGGCCATTTCTGAAAGTATTTAGGGAGGTTGATTCGGTGAGACTAGGTGGAAGAGAGTTCCATATTTTACCCACTGTGTTTGAAAACAGAGAGTCACCTCCTGAGTTACAGGATTTGATTGTCTGTCTGAGTAATCTGTGAGATGATCTTAGTCTATTTAGGTTGGTATAAGGGGTAATTATTCCAGACAGGCCGGGAGTGTTTTCAGGTTGAGAGAGTATTTTGTAAGCAATAATAAGTTGCTTCTGTAGAAGTAGATTTGGTAGTTCTATCCAACCTAGGTTCTGAAGATTAGTACAGTGATGGGTTTTGTAGGGCAGGCCTGTGGCAAATCTTGCAATATGATTATAACAACAAGAGAGTTTAGATAGATCCGATTTGTTGGGATTTGTAAGTATGGGGAGGCATACAAGAGGGTAGAAAGGAGATGGGTGCGAGCAATGGCAACTTTAGCCGTGGGAGTCAGAAAGATTTTATTCTATAAAGGGACCCCAGTTTCTTATTAACAGTTTTGATAGTTTGGTTGATGTGCACATCAAATCTGAGTTTGTTGTCAATGGTAACCCTAATAGCTTGGTATGAGGGTCGGGGTGATGGTGGTTCCATTGTTGGATTGTACACAAAAGGAAAAGTTGGTGTTTTATGGGTAGGATGGAAGAGTAGCATTTTCGTTTTTGGATTAAGGATCAGTTGGCGTTCTGATAACCAATTCTCAACTGCAGTGAAACAGTCTTGAGTTTTGGATAATAGAATAGTTGGGGATCTATCTGAGCAAATTAAAGTCGAGTCATCAGCATATTGAATACATGTAGACTCTGGGATGACTTTGTTAAGATCATTAATAAAGATGGAAAATAGAAGAGGGCCAAGTATGGAACCTTGTGGGACTCCTATGGTGTTGGGTATGAGGTCGGAGAGCTTGCTGTGCCAGAGCACAGCTTGTTGCCTATCAGAAAGATAGGCATGAAACCAGTCTAGGGTTTTGTTATCTAGATAGAGAGTTTTTAGGGTTGCATGCAAGAGTTTGTGGTTGACCATATCAAAAGCTTTTGATAGGTCCAAGAAGAGGGCTGAAGAAATTTTTTTGTCATTCCGGTTAAGATTGATAGTGTTTGTGAAAGAGAGGAGAGCGGTAGTAGTGCTATGTTTGGGCCTGAAGCCATGCTGGGAGTTGGTTAGCAGGTTTTCCTGAGTTAGGTAGTGGATGAGTTGTTTGTGAATACTTTTTTCCATGATTTTTGCCAGTGGTGACAAAACACTATTTGTTTCTGTCTTGAATGCAAAGAGTTCATTTTGGCAAATTCAGCTTGACAAGAAATCATCACTGCTCACTACTTTCAGTACTCCGTTTGGCAGGTGCACAATTTTGAGAATGCCATTTGGGATAAATTCTGCAAGTGAAGTCTTTCAGCCTGCAAATGAGCAAGTTTCTTATGGGTGTCCTTGTTCCATTACAGTAGAGGACATACTAGTAGGAGGTCATGATGAAGCTGAACATGACAGAAACTCAGAAAAGTTCTAGAAAGGGAATGTCAAGTGAATCTTAAGCTCAATCCACACAAATGCAAGTTCAGGCTACATGAAGTTACTTATGCTGGTCATTTATTTATGAGTACAGGCTTATGACCAGACCTTTTGAAACAAAAAGACATTCTTGAGATGCCAGCTCCAGACAATGTTCAAGCCCTGCAATGTTTTCCTGGCATGGTCAACTACCTAGGCAAGTTCATTCCAGACATCGGCCAACTTTCAGCACCAGCACCATTCAGAAAGCAAACACGTAAAGATGTATCCTGGACTTGGTTAGAGCAACACCAAAGAGCATTTGATGTCCTGAACACTGAATTGCAAGTCCACCAACTCTCATATACTATGATGTTCACAAGCCAGTTAAACCTTCCTGTGATGCTTCAAAATTTGGTCTTGGTGAAGTCATTCTACAGGAGGATCAACCAATTGCCTGTGCATCGAGACCTCCTGCCCAAACTGAGATGCAGTATTCCCAGAAAGAGAAAGAGATTTTGGTAACTGTGTTTGCATGTTCGAGAAAGAGCTTTTGGCAATTGTGATTGCATGTTCGAAGTTCCATGATTATGTTTATGGTAGACCTACCCAGATCGAAAGAGACCACCAACCTCTAGTCACTATCTTGAGAAAACCTATGCATTCAGCTCCAGCCAGACTGCAACATATGATGCTGAGATTACAAAAGTACAATTTTAATTTTGTCTCCAAGAAAGGCAAACTTCTTTATCTTGCTGACAGATTGTCCAGATCACACAGAAACACCACAGAACAGCATGAGAATGAGAACCTTCATTTTGAAGTCATGGAAGTGAGACATTTTTCTTCCACACATCTTAATGAGCTGAGAGATCACACAGTCACAGATACAGTTTTAGAAAGGCTCAATCAAAGAAATCAAGTTTACCTCAAGAAGTGCAACCTTATGTTACATACAGAGATGAGATTTTGTCTGACAAAGGTATCATAATGAAAGGTCCAAAAGTAATTATTCCAAAGTCCTTGCAACCAGCGTACATTACTATCTTGTATTGTGGTCACACAGGAACCAAATCTACCAAAAGAAGGGTGAGAGGACTGGTATTTTGGCCTTCTGTGTCACAAGACATTGAGACAGCCCTTTCTTCTTGTTTAGTGTTTAATAGTACAAAGCCACATCAACAGAAGGAACCACTTCAGCTTAACCAAATTCCATAACTACCTTGGTTGAGAGCAGCCACTATCTTCAAGTGGAATGGTCAATATTATTTGGTGTTAGTAGACTCTTATTCTAATTGATTCGAGATCGACCGACTTCCCAACTTAACATCCAGTACTATCATTGCAAAGATGAAGTGTCATTTTGCTGTTCATGGGAGACTGTATGAAGTTATTTCTGACAATGGCATGCAGTTTACAAGTCAACAGATCAAAAGATTTGCTGAATAATGGAACTTTAATCATGTTACAAGTAGTCCAGAGTACCCACAGTCAAATGGTTTGGCAGAACATGCAGTTCAAAGTGCAAAGCAATTACTAGAGAATTCAAAACAAGATAATACTGATGTTTTCCTGAATCTCTTGAATCTCTGAAATGTTCTTTGTGATAAACATCTTGGTTCACCTGCTCAGAGACTTCTGATGAGACAAACCAGAACCACATTACCCATCAGTAGTCAGTTGGTGCTTCTATGTGTCAAGAACAACAAATCAGTGAAATCCAATCTGTTGAAGAAGCGGCTATTCCAGAAGTCCTACTATGATAAGACCAGCAAACCACTCAATTCATTATGAGAGGGAGAAGTGGTAATGATACAAATGTTCAGAGGTCATGATCGGAATGGTGTCATGAAAAATATTGGTCCAGAGACAAATCATACATTGTGGAATCAGAAGGAGCAATCTTTAGGCATAATTTGGAAGCATATGAGCCTGATGTCTGAGCCTGTACCACAGCAGATAGCCTAGGAGAAAGACCCTTTATCTCAGAGTGAGTTGTCCGGTGTTCCAATTTCAGAGGAAGTTCCTGAGGACATTCCCATTCCTGTGACAAATCCAGAAGTTCCCGATATGAGTTGTGCACCGCAGACTGCCCCTGTTGCTAAATTTGGTCCCAACTGTTCCAAATATGGTCAAATCTCTAAACCTTGCAACAGATATGAAGCAAATTGGACATGAACATTGTGGGTTTTTTTCCAATGTATACAGTAATGCATGCCTAACTCTGATATTATTTTGTATTAAAAGGACAATCTTTTTAAGAGGGAGGATGTAGATCAATATGTGTGTGTATACCTTTAAGAAGCTATCCAAGGGCTTGCACAAGTCTATAAGTACTGAGCACATGCAAAACAGACTCCCATTTGTAGTTAGCTGTTGAAATGTAAGCATGCTTGTAAGCTCTGTTTATTAACTAGTTTGCTTATATTTAATGATGCTGCTATCCAGCCTGATGTGTTTGTATGTATTAAAGCATGTGAACGAAACCCCAAGCCATCTTGTTATATGTGTTAATAGATGAGCAAGTGATATTACATGACTGTGGTATTGTCTGAAATAACTTTAAGAGGTCCCGGGGACCAAATATTAAAGAGTTGAGTGCCTTGTTCAAGGTAAGCATCTCTTTCTTTTTTATGTGCATGCATTTGACATAGCTGCACCACACACCTTGCACTGGTATTCCTTCTGAAACTGCTCCCCAGGCAAAGTCCAAAATGTCTGTGATGACTGACTACTTTAGAACAGGCAGGGATAACGGTAGACCTGAATTTAGGGATATTTTCTTTTTTCATGAAGTATTTTTTTTTCTGTTGACACACTCCAGCATTGAGGTTTGAAAAGACAAGATATGATGCTGGGGCCAAAATGATTTCAAATACCATTTTATCTTTCTCCCATGGAGACCTGTCTGGGATATATGTGAATCAATAAACAAAGAAAGTGGAAAAAGTGCCAAAAGTAAACTGATAACCAAAAATAAGGCACTGGAAGGTTCACCAGAATAAAATCCACTGTTTTATTGATCGCACAAGATATTAAAAAACGTAAAGCACATCCAGAGTGCATTAACTATATCACCGCGTTTTCATCACAAAAAACTTCTTCAGATGAGCATACCAACTTCTGAAACCCCTTTATATACAGAAACATCCCCAATTAATCAATTAACAAACTGTTATACTTTTAAAAACACAGTGCAAAAAATATATACACAAACAATGAAACACAAAAAGTACAGAAGTGCGAGGATATGTGAATCAGAGATGCCACAAAACCCAAAATTCTTAGGCATTTCTTGACAATGACATCTGAATGGAAAACCTTAGAAACAATCCTAGATATAGATCTATATTTTTCCTGTGGAGGCAAAGCTCTTTAAACTGGGGTGTCCAAATGACACCCCAGGAACTCAATCTTGTTTGAAGGAGTCAAAAAGCACTTTTGAATGTTGTCTTGGAATCCCAACTCATGTAAGAGATCTCTCACCCAGGTGACACTTTGAAAAAGACTCCTCAAAGATAAGCAAGTCATCTAAACATGAACAAAGAAAGAAGAAAATTGATACCCTGTAGGCTGCAACAAGGTATAAATAGAGCTGGCCACATAGTGAACTCTCTCAGTGCAGTGGATAGTCCAAAAGGTAAAGCAGAGAACTGATAAAGTGATCCAGACACAAATCTTAGGAGACACTTGAAGTCTGAATGAAAAGCAATGGGATAATAAACATCTTCTAAATACAGAGATACCAGGAAACCTAATGAGGAAGAAATGTAACAGAGTGTGAAGTGACATCATTTTCAAGTTAGGTCTGAAAAGAAAGATGTAGAACTTGTCTCCAAGTATCTTCTTTCTTTTGCACAAAAAAATCCTTAATCATAAACCTTTCCTAGCTTGGGAAGGAGGATCTGGTTCAATCATTCCCTGGACTGGAGAAAATAAAAGTCTGGTCTGTTGAATGAGAAATAACCTCCTGGCAAGGAAGAAAATCCTCTCACTGTCATCTATAACCTTGATGAATGACCTTCAGTACCTATTTGTCTGAAACTATCTATTGCCAAAGAAAAAAGTGAAGATTCAAACTTTTTGGAAGGGAAAAGGGACTGCCAGGTTGAAAGGGGAAACAAAGTCCCTTAAATAGTCAAACTAATTGGTTTGACTTTCATTCTTTTGGAGGGTTCCTGAATTCCTTTTGGAACACCCTTGCCATTACACAAAAAAAATGGAAAACAGGTTAGACAATTCCTTAGAACTATAAAGAGAACTGAAAACAGCTCAAACCAGTTGTCGAGTCTCAAAAGCCTCAGCATACTCTTCAGCAGCAGTAAATGTCTGGAGGTCTTGGCATCCAAACTTGTCTTTTATCTGCTCAGTTCAAGCTACTTGACAGGTTGGGAGTGTGGAATGTGCACTGAAGCTTTGTAATCTGGACAGCTGTTGTATCCTTGGCAGGAAATAATCCATATAGCCAAGGCTACTGCAGCAGTGATCAATATGATGAACATTCCTATTTCTGCTTGTTTATATTTCTCTTGTATTTCCCAAAAGGCATCTGCTTATATTAAGGATTTCCCTGCCTATTCTGTTTTGGCTTTAAAGGTGCAGTCTCTGTGGATCAACAACCTCAGCAGTCACCACTATTTTGAATGACTGTCTGAGTACTTTATAAACATTTGTTGTGAACATTTGTCTCTGACTTTCTACTTCTTCATCAGGGACAGTGAAAGATTGTGCTTACACTAGTTACCCACATATATTGACTGCTTTTCTGTGGATCTCTGCCATGCACTCACTGTATCCCTCTTTTTAAAGAAGTCAAATGACTTGGCATTTTATTTAAGCTTATTTGTCTTCAGTCACATTTGTACTGAAATTATACTTGCAGGATGAAGTAATGAATCAGAGTTACATAGTTTCCTCTTTAATCTATAACATCTTTGCAGCTGAGCTGACAGCAATTACAAAGCTTGAAAGGGAGAATACTTACATTATATGTAAAAATTAGTGGTTTAAGGTCAAGCATTTCAAGTCAATATTCTGCCATCTGCAGACTGTTGAATTAGCTGCATGGTTCAATAAAACACTGAGATCCATGCTACAGAAAATTATTGACATTGATTGTAACAGATGGGACTTGATATTACTCTACTTACTGTTTGTAATCTGATAAATTCCACAAGCTACTGATGGATTTTCCCATTTGAACTTTCATATGGTAGGCAGCCTTGTGGACTGTTTGACATTGCAAAGGAATGTTGAGAAGATGTGTGCACATCATTTAAAAGTATGAAGGGACACAATGTTAGTCTGCAAGATAAATGAGACATGATAAAGTTCATAATACAGGAGCACATGGACAAAGCACAGGAAATGCAGAGTTGTTTTTTATAGTAGGAATACCCAACTGATAAAATTTAAATAGAAGATCAGGCATTAGTGATAATGTCCTCCACTAAGAACACATTTTGGCTGAATGGTATGGACCATTTGAAATGACTGAATAAATAATTGGAGTGAACTATAACATAAGATAGTCAGAAAAAGAGAAAGAAAGAAAGAAAGAAAAAGAAAGAGAAAGAAAAAAAAAAAAGAAAAAGAGATGTGTTTTATTAATATATTGAGTCTTGCAGAGAAACAGATGATTATACAGTGAATAAACTGAAAGTCATCCCAGAAAGATAAAACAATCTCAGTCTGAAGTGCATTTAAATGAATCCTTGTTAAAAGTACAAAAGGAAGAAGTAAAATAAATATCTTAAGAAATCAAGGAGTGTGCTAAGCTAAAAGAATATAATACAGAGACAACATCTGGATGTCCCCAACCAGAAAATAAATGACATACAAAACAGGACTGCACACTCCACTGAAGTTAAGTTTAAGTCTTTGCTTGGACTAGTAGTTTTGGCTTAACTTGAAAGCACTGATTGTACTTTGACAGATCTCTCAATAGGAAATATTCTGTCAAGGTGAAATTTTTTCTTGAAGCAGAGAGAGCATTTCATGAATTAAAAAGGATTATGTGTTCTGAATCTGTATTAGTAACTCCCGATTTTACTAATAGATTTGTCTTACAGGTAGGTTTAGTGGCAGATATTCAGGGTGAAGAGCATGCTGTATGGTATACCAGATGGAACAGTCTGGAAAGTTTTTGAAAATATCTTGCTATAAAGTAGTCATTCTATGCCTTCATCTACTATTTGTTAGGTAACCACTTTAGTCTGGTAACTGATCATGTTCCTACTGTAATGGCTGAGTAGGCACGCTGATGGCAATATGAAGTGGTACCAGTTAGCACAAAGCCAGCACCTGTTAAAATATATTGTGCTCTCTGGAACTTGACTAACAAAATGCTGAAGGACTGTCACAGTCTTACAACCTGTAGTCCAAAACACATGTTTTTCTAGGGAGGGGGGTGGTGATAGTTATAACATGTTAGAGATAGAAAGTGGGTACTGTGCCTTTAAAAAAGCTGCAGTATGGAGTGTGGAAGAATTCTTACAAACGTTACTCAGGAAAATACAACAAATTAGTCAGTAATTAGTTCTCAATTACCAACTAACATGGAATAAAAGGAGGTTCCCAGTTCCAAGGTCTTTATAGCCTTAGATCCTCGAATAGCATGCTGTTCAGTTGATCCAGTCAAGACTAAATCATCCAGTGCACCAAGGGAAGTACCTGTTACAGACTGCTGAAACTGAGTCTTGGATGAGGCCTATAGCCTGAACATCCTGTATTAGCCTAGTTCTTGGAGGGTCCATGTGGATGGATTACAGATATCAAAAAGGTATTGTTCTGCAAAACTGAAATTTAAACGGCTGTGCCTGTTTTATTTAATTTTGGGACAGAGAAGACAAGACTTGCTGTTATTTTCATTTCATTTTCAACTTAAATGTCAAGAAGTGCTGTTAATTTAATTTTATGATTGGATGTGTACAATTAACCTGTTCTTTATATAACTCACTGTTCTAGTGGTCTTTTGGATTTGTACACTGCTCACTCTATACGACTGTGGAATTGAATGCTTAGTGTTCTCCCTCATTACTATTATCTATGTTAAGAATTGTTCTCCAAGATATTTTTTTGCTAAGATTGTTATAATTTAACAATGGCTAGACCGAGGTACCTCAGACTTGTATTAAATACAGTTGATGTTTGTTTTACATTTGTTAATTAGGAATGGCCAACTGGGAGGCCACATTTTAATTGTAGACCTGGGGAAAGGAATTTCCAGAAAAATAATGCATATTGACAAAAATACAGAAATATTTAAGTCTACTGAAAAACAGACTGCACACAAGTAAATTGGATAAATTATAAGGAACACATATTCACAAAAAACATGCAAATATTTACACCTTCAGTAAATTGGAAGATTGCATTTAAATAAAGCAAAACTGTACCTAAACTTAATCTGAAAAGTTGTAAGAAAATAACCCACTAGTAATTGAATATTACTTATTAATATACCAAAGAACATTTAGTTGAGTGATAACTGAAAAACACAATATCGATTACAGATTAACCAGAGAAATAGTAATATATCACCACAGTTGCTGGTCCAATATTTGTGTTGTTGATTATTCAGCTTTTATTTGAAAGGATTTCTTATGAGGATTTTAAAATGTGTAGCAGTTTACTCATTAGTTTAGTTTTACAATAATTTTGGGGAATTTGTAGTCATCAAATCTGATTTTAGACATCGGTATGTGCAGCAGGTGGCCTGCCAATGTCCTGCACTCTTGGGTAGAGTGACTTTTTAAAATGTAGCTGGAGTGAAATATAATTTAGTGGAATAAAGGAGTTTGTGGGCAAAGGATAGCTATGCAGTGACTAAATGGTGTTGAAATGTTAACCAATGAAGTTTTTTTAAGGGGTGTCATGGGTACTGCCATGGAAACCTTTAGCAAGTCCTGACATTCTCGTCCAGACATGTTTGAAATTGTGTTATAAAGTAGGCAAGATCCATGCTACAACAAAGGAGGAGTGCCTGCCTGATGAGAGAAATGTTTTTTGTTTGTTTGTTTTTTATTAAAGCCACTGCAGAATGTATAAGGGATGTGTTTTGCCTCATACAACCTGTCAAACTTGTTATTTTTCTATGTTACTTATACTGCTCAGATATTCTATATGCAGGTCAGTCTTCAACTCATCCTTAAGAATAAACCTAAAATTAATATAGAATCAATGAATTCATAATTGTAGAGGTGTGGGGAGTAATGTGAAGCTGAGACCTACTTATGACGGAGTTGGGTAAAGGGGAGAAGTCTGACTGATGGCAGTTGTAGTATTAACCATTTGTAGGAGAAAATAACATCATTCTCCTCATTGCTATGCTCAGGTATAGTCTCATCTTAATGAACAGAATGTCAAAATAAAATTGTAAGCCACTTGGTATTGCAAATCCAAACAAAATACAATGTACCTTAGATTGCTTCTCTACAGGATTCACATTGCACACAACCTCTCTAAGACAAAGGCTGTCTTTAGAACAAAACAAAACAAATAAAAATGGTGAAAACTGAAAACCAAACGAGCAACCAAATTAGAGCCGAAGTAGATGAACGTAGTTTATTCACACAAAATGCACAGAATGAACGCTGCTATTGATACAATTGCATTTTCGTATAAACACTACTTCAGATGCTAAAAACACACATGAATCATCTCATTTAAATACTGTGACAACACTCGAACTATGTTTACTATTGGATGACCAATCAACTTCATTAATATAAATAAATTGAATAAAATTGAATGAGATTTTTAAAAAACAACTGTTTATATAAATATATAAAAGTATTGAACTCATCTAGTCAAATTCAATAATATAAAATGATACTTATAACATACCCTGTCAATTTTTAAAAAATATATGTATATTATAAGACAAATGTGTATCAATTTAATTCTTTGTCAAAATTTCTATGAACACCATGAAATACTGACCTCTAGTGGAAATATAAAAACAACATATTTATAACAGTATTACAATTTGGCAGATCTCAGCTTTAGTACTGGTGTAATGGACAACATGCCATTGAGTCCGGGTTCCCTAGTGGCTTCTAAAATGATTTGACAATATAGTTCCCGGTACTCTAATTCTGCTTCCCACATTCCTCCCCGTATTTCTTTTGGCACAATCTCCAGAACAAAAAAGAAAAATACCGCTTGTGTACATATTAACTTATGTTGATACAATGCGTTTCTGGAATTTGCCTTATTAATTTCATAATGGTGTTCATAAATTCTAGTCCTTAATTTACGTTCTGTTTTTCCAACATAAAAGGAATCACATTTGTTACATGTAACTAGGTAAACTAAACCACTACTATTACAGTTTGCGTACCCCTTGCTCGTAATTAATCTATTTCTGCTGGAAATTTCAACTGAGGTTGCGTTCATGATGTGCATACATTGGGAGCAAGCCCCACATTTGTATGTACCGTACTTATTGCGAGTATCAGTATGTCATTTTCCAACCCTATACTCAAAAAGATTTTTGAAATTCATCCCCCTTCTGTAGGTAAACTGTAAATGTCCTAGTACTGTTGATGTGATATCAGTGATCTGCATAAATTTGTCCCATTCCTGAGAAACTACCCTCTTAATAATGTTTGAATCACCATTATAATCTAAAATAAATAAATCTTTGTGCTGTTTAGTTTCTTTACAGGGAACCGGGGATGGAGATTCACTAATATCTTGACCCAATATGGGAGCAAACCTACTATTCCTACCTATACTAACTTCATCAATTGACTGCTGTATTAATTTGGTTGGATAACCTCTATTCATAAACATGTCACTGATATTTTGACATTCCGCTTGGAAGTCTGTTTCTTTTGAGGTCATTCTGCTGACCCTAACCAACTGTCCCTTAATAAGATTTTTCTTTTGAAAATAGGGGTGTCCACTGTTAAAATGAAGATATGAATTTGAGGTGGTTATCTTTCTGAAAATTTTGGAACAAAAGCTTCCATTTTTCTTTGAAACACAAACATCCAAAAAATGAAGAATATCCTTATCCATAGAACAAGTGAAATTAAGAAAATTAGTAGTGCTTTGTGCATATTTCAAAAATTCAAAAAACTTATCTTCAGTATCCATCCATAACAGACAAATGTCATCTAAAAAACGTTTGTATAATGACCAACATTCCTTAAACCTACTGCTGAGAATGAATTTGAATTCCCACCAAGAAAGAATAATATTAGCATATGTGGGGGCACAACTTGCCCCCATCGTTACTCCTTTATTTTGTTTGTAGAATTCTCCTTCAAAATACATGAAGTTGTTATTTAACAAAACCTCCATGAGAAGGAGAATATTATTGAAGTAATTGTGTGAGAAATTCCCAAATGTTAACATAAATTCTTCTAACCAATTCAAACCTGTGTCGTGCGGTATACAACCGAAAAGGTCTACTATGTCCAATGTAATGAATATTAAGGTGTCACTATATACTTCAGATTTTAACTGTCTCAAAAAGTCCCACGAATCTTTGAGAACTGTGGTCACTCCATACGCTAGTTCTTTGTGTTTGCTATCCAAGTATTGAGCAATAGGTGCTGTAATTACACCTTCGGAGGAAACAACCAACCTTAAAGGTGGATCTGATGGACATTTATGAACCTTCGGAATACCAAATACCGAAGGAACCCTAGGAAATTTGTTGCATAAAAATTTGTGTGTATCAAAATCAATGGAACCTTCCAACAATAGGTCCTCCAGTATCAAATGGATCCTCGTGGTGGCAATATTAACCTCATTGATTGAAGCTAAACTATATTTAAGCACATTTTGAAGTTCGTTTTTCATTTTGGATTCGTATTCAATACTGTCCATAATTACCATACCTCCCCCCTTGTCAGGTTGCATGATTTTAATGGTACGGTCGGACCTTAACATATCCAAATATTCCCTTTCTTTACTTGATAAATTAGAATGGATTTTATGTTTCAGAACTGCTTTTCTGATTTCCTTTTCCATAATAAGTTCCAAATTTTTTAATTGTGGGTGTAATGGAGGGTTGAAAATGCTTTTTCTTTTTAATGTTAATTCTTGAATAGTATTTGTTCCTAATTTACCAAAGAATAGGGCCAAATTTTTTTTCCTAATGAATAACTTGAGGTCGACAATAGTTTTAACTAAATCCGCTTTCCTGAATGGAACATATTTGAACCCCTTAGAAAAAAGTTCAAAATGCCCTTGGTCAATAGTAATGTGACTGTAATTGAAAATATTATAACCCTTGAAAGTGTACACTTTGTCCGACACTACTATTGAATTTCCCTGGTGATCCCTTGAATTCAGTTGTTCATTCTCCTTTTGTAATATTGGTTGTTGTAATTGTAATGGGTTTGAGGTTTGTTGCGAATTCTGTTGGACCTCCTGGGCAAAGGGGGGAATGGTTGATCTAAAGGGAATTCCCCATCATCAGTGAAAGACTGAAGAAAATTGTTGTCCTTTTCCCTATATCTATCCTGATAGTTCCCGTCTTTCAAATTATCACAATCTAGTTCTACAAATCTTTTGAAAGGTTTGGGTTTGGGGTATGCAATACTGTCCCTGTGATCTTTTAAATCCCTTTGCAGTTTACCTTGTTTCCTGCCCATATTGTCCATAAATTTTGTATCTATTTGTTTAAAAATATCGAAATATTTGGCCTTCTCATCTTCTACCATAAATAATAACTCCTTCAAAATGTTGTCATTGATTTTCTCCATTTCTTTTAATAATATAACTTTTTCTCTTTCATTCTCATCTCTAATGGCCTTCACAATTTCTAGGCCACAATTGTCAAAACTTTTAACCAAGTTGGAATGAAATTCTGAAGCACTTTGAACCATATTCGGGTATTTACAGATTCTCAAACCCTTGGGAACAACCTTATGTTTCAAACAATCATTTAAATACACATTGTCACATTCTAACCCTTTAAATTTGTCCATAAAAACGTACAAATGATCTAAATCTAAATGATTCGTGGGACTTTTTGAGACAGTTAAAATCTGAAGTATATAGTGACACCTTAATATTCATTACACTGGACATAGTAGACCTTTTCAGTTGTATACCGCACAACACAGGTTTGAATTGGTTAGAAGAATTCATGTTAACATTTGGGAATTTCTCACACAATGACTTCAATAATATTCTCCTTCTCATGGAGGTTTTGTTAAATAACAACTTCATGTATTTTGAAGGAGAATTCTACAAACAAAATAAAGGAGTAGCGATGGGGGCAAGTTGTGCCCCCACATATGCTAATATTATTCTTTCTTGGTGGGAATTCAAATTCATTCTCAACAGTAGGTTTAAGGAATGTTGGTCATTATACAAACGTTTTTTAGATGACATTTGTCTGTTATGGACGGATACTGAAGATAAGTGTTTTGAATTTTTGAAATATGCACAAAGCACTACTAATTTTCTTAATTTCACTTATTCTATGGATAAGGATATTCTTCATTTTTTGGATGTTTGTGTTTCAAAGGAAAATGGAAGCTTTTGTTCCAAAATTTTCAGAAAGAAAACCTTCTCAAATTCATATCTTCATTTTAACAGTGGACACCCCTATTTTCAAAAGAAAAATCTTATTAAGGGACAGTTGGTTAGGGTCAGCAGAATGACCTCAAAAGAAACAGACTTCCAAGCGGAATGTCAAAATATCAGTGACATGTTTATGAATAGAGGTTATCCAACCAAATTAATACAGCAGTCAATTGATGAAGTTAGTATAGGTAGGAATAGTAGGTTTGCTCCCATATTGGGTCAAGATATTAGTGAATCTCCATCCCCGGTTCCCTGTAAAGAAACTAAACAGCACAAAGATTTATTTATTTTAGATTATAATGGTGATTCAAACATTATTAAGAGGGTAGTTTCTCAGGAATGGGACAAATTTATGCAGATCACTGATATCACATCAACAGTACTAGGACATTTACAGTTTACCTATAGAAGGGGGATGAATTTCAAAAATCTTTTTGAGTATAGGGTTGGAAAACGACATACTGATACTCACACGAAGTACGGTACATACAAATGTGGGGCTTGCTCCCAATGTATGCACATCATGAGCGCAACCTCAGTTGAAATTTCCAGCAGAAATAGATTAATTACGAGCAAGGGGTACGCAAACTGTAATAGTAGTGGTTTAGTTTACCTAGTTACATGTAACAAATGTGATTCCTTTTACGTTGGAAAAACAGAACGTAAATTAAGGACTAGAATTTATGAACACCATTATGAAATTAATAAGGCGAATTCCAGAAACGCATTGTATCGACATAAGTTAATATGTACACAAGTGGTATTTTTCTTTTTTGTTCTGGAGATTGCGCCAAAAGAAATACGGGGAGGAATGTGGGAAGCAAAATTAGAGTACCAGGAACTACATTGGCAAATCATTTTAGAAGCCACTAGGGAACCCGGACTCAATGACATGTTGTCCATTACACCAGTACTAAAGCTGAGATCTGCCAAATTGTAATACTGTTATAAATATGTTGTTTTTATATTTCCACTAGAGGTCAGTATTTCATGGTGTTCATAGAAATTTTGACAATGAATTAAATTGATACACATTTGTCTTATAATATACATATATTTTTTAAAAATTGACAGGGTATGTTATAAGTATCATTTTATATTATTGAATTTGACTAGATGAGTTCAATACTTTTATATATTTATATAAACAGTTGTTTTTTAAAAATCTCATTCAATTTTATTCAATTTATTTATATTAATGAAGTTGATTGGTCATCCAATAGTAAACATAGTTCGAGTGTTGTCACAGTATTTAAATGAGATGATTCATGTGTGTTTTTAGCATCTGAAGTAGTGTTTATACGAAAACGCAATTGTATCAATAGCAGCGTTCATTCTGTGCATTTTGTGTGAATAAACTACGTTCATCTACTTCGGCTCTCATTTGGTTGCTCGTTTGGTTTTCAGTTTTCACCATTTTTATTTGTTTTGTTTTGTTTTAAAGACAGCCTTTGTCTTAGAGAGGTTGTGTGCAATGTGAATCCTGTAGAGAAGCAATCTAAGGTACATTGTATTTTGTTTGGATTTGCAATACCAAGTGGCTTACAATTTTATTTTGACATTCTGTGTATTTTGTGTGAATAAACTACGTACATCTACTTCGGCTCTCATTTGGTTGCTCGTTTGGTTTTTAGTTTTCGGTCTTTTTTGGAGCCATTTTTCGTTGGTTTATAGTCTCATCTTACTCAACATGCCCTGTAAGGAGAAAAACATTTGTGGTATTAGCATTAAGATTTACAAAAAAAGATTCAGAGATGTTCTGCTACTGTAATTGTATAGTCATTGCACATTGTATATATCTCATTGCTCTGCATTGGAATGCAGTTCCCATTATTGAAAATAAAAAAGTCACTAGCATAAACCCTTACCATGACTATACATTGATCCAGAAAATAAGACTTAGAATTATTTAATCTAAAAGCCTGATTTTCATATGAAAATGGGTAGAAGAACCATCTTTTAAGACTGATTGTAAAATTTAGATTGAACAGGGCACCTAAAGACCTCTATAATAAAATATATAAAAGTACCTTGGAAATATCACAGGCTATGGGCCATGTTGGTTGTGTCTAAGTACCTTTAGAAGAATTCAACTGGTTGAAGGAGAATGACATCAACACTATGGTGTGATCCAAATCCATGGTATTTGTTAGAGCGTGTGTTGAAGTGGAAAGATAACTGAACTGTTCCTTATAAGCAAAATATTTCAGGATTTTTTAAAGAGAAGAGAGAAGAACTATGGGTTTGTAGTTATTTATTTGTAGTTATTTAGAGCAGCAGACTCACCATCTTTGCGTAAGGGAATAATGATGGAGTATGATTCTACCCATCTGTTAATAAACATAATGATTAGATGGGAAATTATACAGGAAGATTACAAAAGACCATCAGAGATGGATAACAAATTCGATGAAGCCAGAATTGTTTATTTATTTTTGAATGGTTCTCATTTTATGTCTGAATATTGCAACTTTGATCCTCTGAAATGCAAGAATTTAATCATGTACAAATGTTTTACTCTGACATTCTTTTTGTTGTATGTATGCTCTCATCATATGAAGTGGGCTTTCTGTTACTAAAATTTATTTATTTATTTTTATTTATTTGCAGTTGGTTTGCCAGGATAGTCCATTGGGCCAAATGAACCCGTTTTCAATGTAGTCCTGGGGAGAAAAGCTCCAAAACTAAGTAGGTTACAGTAGGTTATTCTTAATAGATCTACAAATTATACAATTATACAGAAGTTAATCATAAGAAAAACAATTTGCAAATAATACAACAAAAACTAGAGTGAATACAGTCTAGTGATGAAATTAATAGGTAATACAGACTAAAGGGAAATTTAGCACAAAAGTACTGAGAAATAACAACATATTTGGAAGCATATATGCATAAAATATGCAGGTTTTCTTCCAGCTACTTCAGTGGAGCTATATTTATTAAGTTTATTAATGTTGGTTGTATTTTATGCATGTTGAACAGTTGTCCAATTACTTCTTGAAGCCATGTCATCTGGCCCTGTCTTCTGATGACATAATAGCAGGTGGACATGTTTTCTGTACTCTGCAGTGGATTTCAGTACAAAGTGAAACAGAATGCAGCTCAAGTCAGTCACTCGGACAAAAAAACATAAAGGATCGCTACACTCTAAACCACTAAATCTCATAATTTTTACTTCTGTCAGCCAAACTCCATAAACAAAAAATACTCTTCTTGTCACCTAAGGCACTAGTCAAATACAACTCTGCTTGTCACAACTCTTAGACCTAACCTCCATTGCAGTAAACATGCCTTTCTCCTTTTAGTGCTACATTCTAGCAATCTCTCCTAACACTCCTAAAAGAAAATACCAGCCACTCCATATTTTCATCATCATCATCATCATCATCATCATGAGCCCCCTTTTCCCATTTTTTTCTACATGGGGTCGAGGTATCATGTTAGCTGTCGCCAACTCTCTCGATTCAGTGTCACACTCCTGCCTTCTTCAACACTCATGTCTGACTGTCGCAGATCTTGTTTCACACAATCCATCCACCTCATTGCTGGACATCCTCGCTTCCTCTTACCTTCTTCCTATTTGCCCCAAATCTTTCTCACCAGATTGTCTTCTGCTTTTTTGCACATGTCCAAACCACCGTAACCTGTTCTCTTTGATCTTTTCTGCAATTGGAACTACTTAGGCTTCTACTCTTATGTCCTCATTTCTTCGTCTGTCCCACAGTGTGCATCATACCACCCACCCTTCTTAGGCACTTCATTTCCATCACCTCGAGCTTCCTCAACTGTTCTGCCTTTACTGCCCAGGTTTCTGTACCATACAGTAGTACTGGTTGCACCGTTGTCTTGCACACCTTCCTTTTCATCTTCTTTGGCATTCTTCTCTCATAGACTACACCTGACACTCTATGCCAGTTGGCTGCAGCCCCTCTGATTCTAGCTTTGACCTCTTCATTCAGACTTCCTTTCTCCTCAACCACCTCTCCCAGATACTACAAGCTGTTTGCCTGTTTCACTATCTTCCCTTCTATCTCTATTCTCAGCGTCTTCTGATTTCTCCAATTTGCTGCCATTACCACCATCTTATATGTGTTTAGTTTCATCCCATGTGCCTTCAGTTTTGTATTCCATTCTACTATCCTTTGCTGAAGTTCTAGCTCAAGAGTCAGCGTGTAATGCCACATTGCCTGCATACAGCAACTTTGTTGATCTGTCCCCTCTGACCTGTCTGCTAATGTAGTCCATCACTAGTATGAACAGCAGTGGGCTCAGAGCTGAACTCTGGTGTACCCCCACTCCCACTGGGAACCCCAATGTGAGGCCAAACACTGTTCGTACTTGAGTCACTGTGTCCTTGTACATAGCCTGCACTAATTCTACCAATGTTTCTGGGACTTCAAACCACCACAGTTCTGCCCAGATCAGCTTTCTTGGAACCTTGTCATATGCTTTCTCCAAGTCTAAGAATTCCCAGTTGGATCCTGTCCTCATTTCTAGCTTCTTCTCAAGTATCCATCTCACTGCAAACACCGGGTCTATTGTGATCCATCCTGATCTGAATCCAAACTGCTCATTTCCCATCTTACTTTCTACTACTCTGCATATCCGTTTATCAGTCACCCTGTCCAGAACTTTCATCCAGTGTGATAGGGGTTTGATGCCTCTGTACTGCCCACAGTTGTAGATGTCCCATTTGTGCTTGTACACTGGCACAAGCATGCTTATTTTTCAGTCATCTGCAATATGCCTATCTCTCCACACTGCTATTAATACCCTCAGGAGCCATTTTTCCCCAGCTCACCCAGCATCTGCTATGACCTCATTTGAGCCTGCTGCTTTCCCTGACTTCATTTTCCTTAGTGCTGTTCTTACTTCTTCTAGACTGGAATGGATATACAGGGACAGACAGAACAGGATATGAAGACTGCCTGGGTCCATATGGGTGGGGCAACAGAAATAAAGAAGGAGAAGTAATTCTAGACTTCTGTCTGACAAATGGCTTGATAGTAGCCAACACATGGTTCAGAAAGAGAGGCAGTCACAAGATCACAAACACGAGTAGCCAACATGCAACTCAGGTAGACTTCCTCCTAGTAAGGAAAAGGCACAGGCATGGAATCCATGATTGCAAAGTCATCCCCAGTGAAACAGTCAGCCCAGAGCATAAACCACTAGTTGCCACAATCAGCTGCAAGCAGTGGTCAGAGAAGGCTCTAAGGTCAACAGGGACCATTCTGAAGACCTGGAAGTTGACTAGGGAGAAAGTACAACAGTTCAAGGAATTACTCATGGCTCTAGCACCCCAAGAAGAGGAACAAATAGGTGGAGCTGAACAAGAATGACAACACCTAAAACAGCATGTGTTAGGACTACAGAAAAGATATATGGCCAAGCCATGGTTAGAACTAAAATACATAAGGAAAGCTGGTGGTGGAATGCAGAAGTCCATGAAGTCATCAAAAGAAAGTATGAGTGCAGGAAGAAGTGGGAGATAGAAAATACTGACCAGGCTAGGAAGAACTACTGGTTGGCTAACAACGAATCTAGGAAAGAAGTTGCAATAGCAATGAATAGGGCATTGGAGGCACTGTACCAACTTCTGGAATGTGACTCAGTACGGGGCACAGAGAAACTATATTAGGTTGCAAGGCAAAGACAGAAAGATAAAGAAGACAGTCAGACTCCCTTCGTAAGTGATGCCAGCAACAACCTGCTTACCAGTCCAGAGTATATCAAAGGCAGATGGAAGGAGTATTTCAAGCAGCTTCTGAATGAAAAAAAAAAAACCCACAGAAGCTGTACTGCCCCAGAAACAGCCTATGATGAGAGGAGAAGAGGAGCCCACCCTAGAAGAAGTAAGAACAGCACTAAGGAAAATGAAGGCATGGAAAGCAACATGAGGTCACAGTAGATATGATAATGAGCCACTCCATATTTTATTTTATTTTTACTTATGTATCCCTTGTTGACCGGGTGAGTTCCATTAAGCCAGTGGCCTCTTTTCAGGGGAGACCCAAGGTGGTATTTATACTACTGGGAACATTTGGTAAGAGCATCAGAGAACTTCTTGTACTCATTTTGATAGGTGCTATGAGATTTTTTTACATCCAATTGAACTACCACAAACTCAAGCAGGTAGGACCCTGTTTTATCATCTCATCCAAAGAATCAATCAAAGAGGAACTTAAAATGAACCAGCTAAATCAAGCCTAGTGTACCTGCTCCTCCAATAGCCATGTCACCTAACCTTTATGACATTTTTTTCTTCTGTCTGACCTTGCCTTACTCCTCCTCCTCCTCCTCTCTGCCTTCCCACTAAATTATGAATTATACTGTATATAATGGAAATACTGTTAATTTTTGATTGCATTTTAGTTAGATGTATGCTCTAAAACTTATCCTCTGTAAAAAATAACTTCAAAAGGCTTGTATTGCCTTACTCTGTTTACTTATCCTAATAATGTTTTATATTTTTGTATCATCTGTAAAATATTTTCTCCCTGTCAGCTTTAATCACTGCACTACCTGGTAGCTAATATAAATAAAGTGCAAAGTATTATTATTAGCTGTCTGATCTTAACAAGGTTTTTATGTGCTTGAGACACAGATGTCAAGAAATTCACCTCAATAGCAAAGCTGGAAATATGAATCTTGGCATCCATGTCAAGAATACATAGAAATTATGACTGGTAAACCACTAAAATTTTTTTTAGTGCACAGAGCTTTATCTGCTACATGTATAGTTACAGTAGAAAAAAAAGAAAAAGTGAAAGCATAGGAGAGTGAAGTGTTTTACCAGCCTTGAAAGTTGGTAAGATACTCAGCACTATTAACAGACAGCAGCATACTTAGTTTCTTTGATTGAGTTCTGGACAAATCCAATTATAATGGAAGGATAGAGGGACAACTTTTTAAAATAATTCCCTAAGTTACTATAAAGTTAATATAACAGATTTTGCAGCAACACACATTTTATGAATAAAAAGAAGTCTAAAACTCTAATATTTGGCATTATTAACTGATAGGGTCTATAGTAAAACACCGAACTTTCAAAATTTTGAATGTTCTAATATCGAACCCTATTAATCGAAAATTTAAAACATCGAACATACAGAACAGCAAATTTTTTCCTTGGGAAAAAATTTTCTGTTCCAAAACACATACAGACAACACAAGCACACCAAACAAACAGCAATTCACACACATACACCTAAACTCTTACACCTAACCCTACACTAAACTATACATACACCACTAACTATCCACTTACCTTAACCCAAACCCTAACCCTAAGGTCCGTCACTATCACACAGTCACCTCAACCGCGCCCTAACCCTAACTCACATACCCTGCCCTAACCCTCATGTCCACACAATCGCACACTTACCTGACCCGTGCCCTAACCCTAACTCACCTAACCCTCACATCCACACAATCGCACACTTTCCTGAACCCGACCCGTAACTTTCCACCACAACGCTGAAAATACCGAAGCAACAGAAACGGACAACCAAATTCTTTCCCTAGGAAAAAAAATGGTTTTCTGTTTCTTCGATATCGTCAGCGTTCACTGAAAACGGGTCGATATTGGAACACTCGAAATTTTGAATGCTCTGTGTTCTAATATCGACCCGACTGATATAATCTTCACTGATTTACCAGAAATTCAAAACTTTTATGAGCGACAGGGAAAACATATGAAGCAAATTCAGGGACAACTGAATGGCATGGACAGCAGTCCAAACAAATGGCAACTGTAAACAATTAACAACTTAAAAAGCTGTTAGACACTTCAGTATAACAAACTTTATGTTTGTATGTGTGACAAAATTAAGTTCTAAGAGATTATAAAGGCTCTTTAACCTTCTACGTATGCTCTTTGCTGTATGACATTACCCACTGCTACTTCAATCTTAACACCTGGGTACCATTAAAAAGCTTTCGTTAAATACCCATAAGTGCTGTTTAAATTTGGGTTTTGTACTTGCAAAGCTTTTAATAATTTTAGCTTTTTCCAGCTTTTGGGACATAGCCATGTTATTCTATCCACTACAAATAAATTGCTAATACGTAAAGTGTATTGTTCTTGGCATACAGTGTAATAACACAGATATCACACTGTAGTAAACAGCTGTCTGTCACATTGCACTAAAAAGTTATCTACCATGGAAGGATCACATTACTGCATCTTCAACTTTGCTGATGTGCAAATCATTCCAACTGTTTTCTTTCAGGCACTAATCACTTGACAGTATGCAATACAAACTCGATATATAGTAAAGCTGTCATTGAGGTGATTCACACATCCATAGTTTTCACCCTAAAAGTGATCAGTCTCTTGGTAGATGACTTACAGTTTTAAATCTTTTATTACACTGTATGCCAAGTACTATACACCTCACTAAAAATCTTACCCAGTTTTGTTACCTTTTACTTGAATGTAGCAGCATTTAGTTGTTTGATTTATTATCTGACTGAGTGACTGACTGTGCTGCATTCTGGTTACTTTGTAATAAAATTTGCTCTAGACTAGCCTACCCACTCTGAACTCTTTTTCCCAACTACTGCATCATCAGAAGGTGAGCTGTGGTGACATGGAATCAGGTAGTAATTGAACAGTTGCTCAGCACAGTAAGCAGAAGTGCAAATTTATCAAACGTACTATAGCTCCACTAAAGTAAAAACTATAGGTTTTAGAATTAAAAAGCTCATTTTTAATTATGAGAGCATAATTATACCACAAACAATTGGTAAGAAAACCTTTGCACTTCATCTTAAACATGCAATTATGGGGGACAAATTTTTCTACCTTGGAGTTTTTCCATTGTCCAATGTACAGCAATCTCAGTATATATAAGTTACAGGGTTATTGAGCAGTACAGCAACCACATAGTACAAGCTATCCACCAAGAAATACCTTAAATGTGTAAAAGGTTTGTAACAGTAAATGTCAATATTCACAGTTACTTGTGTTAAATTACGATTATATGTTAATGGTTCTAGTACTTGACTTATTGACTCTTGAACTTCTGATAGGGAATCTTTTTTTAAGGAACCTGAGAACTTGGCAGAAAAGTAAAAATTCTTCTGACCTCATTCAGTATAAACAGCTTCTCAATCAAGCAAAATGACTGGTTGTCAAAAATAAAAAAGAACACTTCCAAAGCCTCCAAGACCAACATAACAAAACCGAAGAAATTTTGAGGTGCAATCAACTCCCTACTCCAGGTTCAAATAATAATCCATGCCAAAATCTAGTAAAAACACCCATTGAATTAGCCTCACTCTTTAACTCATATTTTATTGACACCATCACCAAGCTTACCACCACATGCCCATCTATCAACTTAAATTCACAGGGACCACCATCAGCATATTTATTCCTCAATTACTCACCTACCTACTTTCTCATTCTCACCCATACCAACTTCCACTATAAAAAATACTCCTTCATAAATGAGACCATGTTCTAATGCACCAGATAACTTACCTGCAGAATTCTTACAACTGTTTGCATCCTACATTATCCACTCCATCAGCATTCTCCTCAACAGATCTGTTCAGAAGTCATGTATATCAGATATCTGGAAAAATGCATTTGTTCTCCCACTTCATAAAGGCGGCAACAATTTTGACATCTCTAATTTCCGACCCATCGCCATTCTCTCTCCCATCTCCAAAATATTAGAAAAGTGTATTCACATTCAGCTCCTTGATTATCTGTTAAACACTAACTCCTATCCCCCACTCAACATGGCTTTAGGTCTGGTTATAGTAAAAGCACCACTCTCATTTGCTTCATGGAAACAGTAAACAGAGCTCCTGATGCTGGCTGCATACTCTCCACACTCTTTCTCGATCTATCAAAGGCCTTCAACATAGTTTCCCACTCCCTTCTGCTCACTAAACTCTTCTGTGTATGTATCTCACCCCCAACCTTAAGCTGGTTCTCTAACTATCTTACCAATAGGCAGCAGTCGACTATATGGCAACATTTCTTCTCTCCCTTAAGTTCATAGGTTCATAGGTAGGTACTAGGCTATCTGCCCAAAGGCATTTATAAGCCTAGCTAGAATGTGTTGGCTTTCGCCGCTACCTTAGATTAGTTCCCTGTGCCTCTGTCCAGCAGACCCACTGAAGTGATCCCCGGGGTAAACTTTCTGTTTCCCATCCACTGGTCAAGGTTTCTCTTGAAGAGTGTTAGTGAGGAGCTCTGCCTAATGTAGATTGGAATCTTGTTCCAAGGCATGGGAAGTCTCTGGCACAGGAATCTATCCCTCCAGCATGTCCTATTTATTGTTATGGTGAGGTTTAAGTCCCTAGAGCATGTGTCTTGAGGGGATATGGTTTTCTTTAGGTGGAGCATGTCCATCAATTCTGGGTTGGACATGGCCTTGTATGTCAGGCAGAGATCACCTCTGAGTAGGCGGTATGCAACCGAGTACAGCTGGAGTTTCTTTAGTCAAGCTGCATAGGGCATCTGTTTGAGGCCAGTGATCCTCTTGGTGAGGTACATCTGTGGTCTTTCCAGCTGTTGCAGGTATCTTGTAAGGTACATCCCAAATGGGGCATTGTATTCTATGATGAGTCTGATGAATGATGAGAAGAGGGGCACAATGACCTCTTTTGATCTGGATGCAAACTCTTTTGTGATTAGGTGAGGCACATAGAAGGATTTTCTAACCACTTTGGCAATGTGATTATCAAAGGAGAGATTACTATCTACTTGGGTCCCCAGATCCGTTATTACGTCTTCCGTATTTAGGGGACTACCACCTATGTGGTAGTTTGTGGGTACTTTGGTTTTTCCAAAGGGGATGATTATGCACTTTTTGGCATTTAGCTTGAAGCCATGATTTTGACACCAGGTATATGTCTCATGTCAACTGGAGAGTCAGTTATAGCCCCTAGTTTGCAGTTGTCTGTGAACTTGGTCAGCCATAGTCCTCCTGTGCTTGCCTGTACCTCTGAGAAGTATATGCTGAATAGGAGGGGTCCTAGGACTGAGCCCTGGGGAACGCCATTTGTAACTCTTTTAGAGTTAGACCTAGCTCCTGCAACTCTTACCATGTGGGTTCTGTCCGTATGCCAGTTGGTAATCCATCTCGTAATGTAGCAGTTTATGTTCAGGCTGGTGAGCTTGTCTATAATACCAGAATGGGGAATGGTGTTGAAGGCCTCTGTGAGGTCTAGGTAGGCTGTGTGAACCCCCTTTCTCTCACCTATAGCCTTGGTAACTGTCTCAAAGAAGTCCACCAGGTTTAGGAGGCATGATCTACCCTTAACAAAGCCAAACTGGGTAGGGTCCAGTATTTGGAGGTTCCCAATGTCTCTGTTAATGAGTTCCATAATGATGCGTGCCACAGCCTTGCAGACCAAGCTGGTCAGGCTTATAGGGCGATAGTTCCCGGGGTCTGTTGTGGGTCCATCTTTGAGGAGCGGAATAACCATTGCTGTGTGCCACTCTATGGGTACGTAGCCTGTAGAGAGGCTGAGTTTGAACAGTGTGTTTAGGAGAGGGGTTAGTTCATCTTTGAACTCATGTAAGATGCAGCCTGGGACACCGTCCGGCCCCATTGATGCTGTGTTTTTGGCTTTGGAGAGGGCTGTTTTAACCTGAGTGTCTGTGATTTCAGGGGCTCTACATTCTTCTGGTATGGTTATGGGCCCTTTTGAGGGTGAGATGGTGGTGAAGTTTGCACTGAACCTGTCTGCCAGGATGTTGTTAATATCGGTTGGTTCAGTGCACTAACTCCGAGCAGATCTGAGAATTGCTACTTAGATTCTTGACATAGCTAAAGAATGCCTTGTGGTTATCTTTGGAGTCCTTGGCAATTTTTCTTTCGAAGCTAGCCTTGGATGATTTTATGAGGGATTGTAGTTTCTTGCTGATACTGATCAGGGATGTCTTCCCTTCTTGGGATTTTTCTCTTTTCTACACTAATTTCCTCCTTCTAATGTATAGCTTGTTAATGGCAGAGGTCCACCAGACTGGTTTCCTTTTCTTGGAGGAGCGAGTCTTGGTTTTGCTTGGGACAGCATGATCCATGCATTCTTGTAGGTGCCCATATAGAGTGCATTAGTAAAGGATTTTGCAGCTTGGACAGTGTTAACCTTTAGCATGGAGGCTTTGAAACTTTCCACCTCGGTTTTAAGTAACGTGAAGTTTGCTTTTGAAAAGTTTTTCATGGTGGTTCCCTTGACCGGGGGTGGGGGCGTAATGTGGATGTCCAGAGTGATTAGTTTATGGTCAGATATAACCAGTGCGGGGTTGACCTCCGGTGTGGAACACCGGTTGCCCATGTTGGTGATGACCAGGTCCAATATGTTGTCACCTCTGGTGGGGGTGTTGACCAGTTGATCCAGGGCATTTGAGTTTATAAATTCTAGGAAATGTTGGGCAGGGGAGTTAGTACTTGAGTAGTTCTCCCAGTTAATGTTTGGGTAAGTGAAATCACCCAATATTAGGGTGTTTGGTAGGACCTTTATGTTTTCCAGTGTTTCTAGAAACGCAGAATGGGGGTCCTGGGGCATGGTTGATGATCTATAGCAAGCTAAAATTTGAATTGCAGTTTTGCCCATTGTTAGTTGCACGTGGATGATCTCTGAAGCATCGTGCTGTGCCACTAACCTGGTGGTGCGGGTATCCTTGAAGACTATTGATACGCCCCTGCCTTTTGTATTTCGATCCGGGTCCTTTGGCCAAAATGTATGGTATCAGTTGAAGCCTGGTAGTGCTGGGGTGTTCTCTGGAGCCTTAAACCAGGTTTCTGTTACTGCACATATATCGATTTTCTCCATACTGAGGAGTGCCTCGAGTGGATGCATTTTGAGGTTTAGACTTCTGGTATTGAGTAGCATTACCCTCAGTTTTTTGTTACTTGTGCTATTTATGGTGGTGGGTTTGTCTTTTGAGCCTTGCCTAAAAAAGGCACTATGGGGGTGGCAGAAGTCTTGGCCAGTATTCGAAGCCTATGGGTGACAGGTGCAAGCCATCTCTAGCGAAGCAAAGTGGCTAGTCGAGCATGTCATCTCAGGCAGACAGACACTGGATCCCCTTTGAATGTCAGCAGAAGCTTAGCCAATTGTTGAAATTGATAATTTTTTTTCTTTATTCTGTAGTATCATTCTTGGTGAGGGCAGGATGCAACTCAGTGTCAGGGTCATACCGGCCTGGGCAACATGATCAGAGAACTCTTCCATGTCTCTTTTCATGTAGTCCAGGGAGGTGCGGCTCAGGTCATTCACACCAACATGGACAATGACAGAGATGTATTTGTACTTGTTCTGGAGTGACCTGAGTGCTTGTGTTATGTGACGGATCCTGGCACCCGATAGGCAACTAACAGTACCCTTCTCCGTGTTCAGCCTAGTGAATGGGACGTCAGTGTGCCTGACTATAGAGTCACCTATTACTAGTGTGTTGGGTATGAATTTTGCCTTAAGGGCTGTGATTGAGTGGCACACTGGTTTTGTGAAGTATGTGTTTCATGGTTTGTCTTGGGCGGGGGGGGTTGCTTGGATGTCTGCTTTGGAGGTCTCTGTTGCTTTTGCAGATTTTTATTTAGAGCCTCCGAGTATGTTTTTGTGTATTTGTGTGTGTTTTTTGCCGGTGCTGGTTTAATAGGTCTATGTGAGACTGGTGGTGTGATGCAAGTAATTCCCTTCTTGACTGTCAGTTCCAGTCTTGGGTTGAGAGAGCTTAGCCTCCAGTTTGGTTGTATAATTGCATCTCTCGCATGTATTAGTGTTTGGTGTTAGGAGGAGAGGGTTGTCTGTGCACATGAGGCAGTTGTAACATTGCCTCAATATGCCCAGATTCACCAGTTGGACTGTTGAGTACACCTGAAACTGCCCTTTGGACATGCCTGGATAGGTACAGTGAACTGTTTTACTAATTGGCTGGTAAGGTTGAATAGGGAGCCTTGTCCTTCTGTACAGTATAGGGTTGTCTAGTGCTAGGGTTTATTAGTGCTTGCTATGATTTTTGAGCAAGTGCTGGGCTGAGAAATGAATGGTTTGAGTGCTTAAGTTGAAAGTTTGTCTAGTTCCAAGGGAAAAATTGAAAAGGAGACTTTGTGGAGCCGGGAATAGTTATACCCTAGGTAACCAGTGCTACCCATCTGCAAAACCATGCAAATGTGTTTTTTATAGCAATAAAATAAAACTCTTACTATTCACCCCCCAAAAAAAACTAGCCCTCTTAACAACACTGAATTCCCTGTTCACTCCCTAAACAACACTATCACTGAAGTCGTCCCTAGCGCCAAACTGCTAGTTGTCATCATTGATGATAATCTAATATTTGACCTTCATATCCACAGTAACATAAAAAAAAACACATAAAAAACTAGGTGTCCTATATAGGTACAACTACTTTCTTAACCTCTCTGCAAAAAAGGCTCTAGTGTTATCATTCCTGCTCCCGTCTCTCTTATATGGTGACTCATCCTCACCAATATTCAATCCTCCCTAAAAAGTAAAATTGACTCATGCTACAACTAAGTTGTCAAATTTGTAACAAATGCAAAATTCTCAGCTCACCACTGTTCTCTGCATCAATTAAACTTGCTAGAACTTCCTTACTATGTCACTTATCTTTTATTATCTACTGCCAATAAACTTATTTACTACCCATCAACTTGTCCCTCTCTCTCCTCTATACTGACCATGTATCATCCTAACCGACCTCTTAGATCTGAAAACAAAATGTTGCTAACAGTTAATAAACCTAATCCCTCATCTGGCCAAATGTTGTATTCTTTTACTGTCTCAAAGCTATGGAATAATCACCTACCTTCAATCAGAACAATTAGTAATCCTGCTTCCTTTAAAAAATCCCTCAAACTACATCTCTCTTCTCTCTGGCTGTGCACCTGCAACTCAACAACACACCCCAAAATTTGACTTCCTCCAATGTAACCTTACTTTACTCCAGCTAAATACCTGTATAACTTCTCCATACTCTCTTCCATACTAACAACTTAAGCTCTCACTATAGCTTGTGCTATATCCGAACTATTTAGACTACAAGTCTCCAATTATTTTTATCCCCAATCTGACTCTCCTTGCTGCTAATATTAGTTTATATATATATGTATATATATATATATATATATATATATATATATATATATATACATATATATATATATGTGTATAATGTACATATGTTTTAGGAATGTATACAATTTCCAGTCCTATGCTCATACTATGGATGTAATCAATCTGCACTGTTGTTATCAAATTGATTTCCATGCACTATAACTGTATATAAACTCTGTACTATGTATGTTATTTCCTTGTATATATTTTAATGTATGTGGAGCTTTTCTACCCAGGCCTCCACTGAAAATAGAATAGCAAACAACCAACAAGAAGGTCTAAAAAGACCGAATATGATGAAAAAACAACAAGGATTCCACATAGAAAGGATTTATTCTTAAAACAAGACTTAGTGCCTCGGCTACCACAGCCTTCAACGAGTACAAAATAATGGTACAAAACCACTCCCTTATATACCACTAAAAGTTAATTAATCAATCAATTAATCAATATAACATTTAAAGAGACTCCACTTCATAAATAAATAAAAAAAAAGAAACGTAATTAAACAAAAACATACATTACAATAAATATTTCCAATTAATTTCCATATTTAAACCATTCGGTGATAATGTATTATATTTTAATATGAAAATAGATTCTTTATACAATAACATATTTTTTAATAACTTATGATCACCTTTTTTAACAAAAATCTGCTCTAAAATGGTTGCCTGTAATAAATCTGCATTACTGTTATGAGATTCTAAGAAATGTGATGCAACTGAATTTTCTATTGCCCCCCTCCTAATATCACGAACATGTTCCTGCAATCTAACCCTGAATTTTCTTTTAGTTTCTCCAATGTAAAAAAGATTACATGGACATTTAAGACAATAAATAACCCCTTCTCCACTGAAAATAGACCCTTCTAGGCCCAGTGGACTTTCCTAGTAAACAGATGCAATAAACAAATAAATAAATAAATAAATATTGGCTCATATTTTTGAGTGAGCAGGTTGAATGGTTGAGATTGTGCACAATTTTGATCTTCCTGGTGCAAAAGCTGCCAAAAAGCTAATGTGCAGAGTCATAAACAGAGCACATATGATTAGCCATTACATTTCTATCAAGATAAGAAATGGTTAACAGAGTTTGAGAATGTCTGAGCTTGACTATTTAGCTGACTAGCATTACCTTACATACAACTTCTGAGCATGACTGCATTAGTTTATATATATTTGAATATCAAACAGATGTTGCACAAATATTGAATTGTTTATCATTTCATTGGCCCTTATATACTGTTTTTGCATTTCCTAAACATAAATCAATGTTATACAGTTTTAGAAGATTTTGTACTCTTTAGTTTAAAATGTTTTCACTTTTGTGCAACTGTCTAAATTGGTTCTTACTGTATTACTTTTCTACAACATATTTTCTTTCCTGGGGTCCATCTGAAAATGAGCTTCACCCAGTAGAGTTTAAAAATGTAAATAAATAAATAACCATATAAATAAGTAAATAGCTAATCAGATAGATAGGTAAACTGACATATGCTTAAAAGTTCATATTTTGCAAAATATAAGCAAACTTCCAATATCTGGTTCATTTCACGTGTATTGATAAAGTTATAGTATTAATTTTGGACAAGCACAACCAATTTTAGCATCGCAATACAGTATGTACTGCAGCATGCACAGGTACATCATTAATAAGAAAACTGTGGTTATTTCAGTACTTAGCTGAATCCAGTTGAACAAACTATTAGTATCTCAGTAACTACCTATGAAATGTAGGTGCTGCATCTATGCCACAGACAAATTCCACTGTGAGAATGAGTGCATAAGTTGCACTGCTTTTGAAACGGTTCTTTGGGTACATACCCTGTACCCAAACACAAATGTTTATACCCATAAAGCCAGTGTGGCCAGTCTTTATTAGATAGATAAAGTCTAGGTAATAACTACATATAATAAAACAAAGGAAATAGCAGTGAAGCATGAAACAGTTTAAAGAAAACAATTCATTTTTTTTTCAGGTAGCATTATTGACTGCTCAAATAGAAACTATTAAAAAGCAGCAAGCACTGTAAGTCACTCTAATCCAACTAAAACCAATACCAAGAAAAGTATACCCACCCATCACTCCAAAACAGGTCCACCAGTCCAAATCAAGGAAAGGAAAAAACTGGGGTTGCCTTCAAAGAATCAGTCACCTCTAACAACAACCCCTCATTGATACATCAACTTATGAAATAGCTAGAACCTAATTAAATAACAAGTGTGATAGGGTGTGTGCACCAAAAATCCATAGCAAACAAATCAGAGGTCTCATTATTCTACCTATAAATATCTACCCCTCCCTTAGCCAACCTCACATCTTTCACATGGTCCACCCTCTGATTTACCATTTCCTATCACCCCTTCTTCCCTAACTGCCCTCACTCATTACCTCATCTAATAATATTTCTTAACAATCCCCAAACCAGGCAGGCATACATGGACAAATTCATCTGCATGGCGGATTCAAGTTGCCCATGCACGCTGCAACCTTGACACAAATGATTAGAGCAATAAAGCCAGCATGATCATTAACGATACGAAATTCAGTTAATAAACCACATATAATGTAACACAAGAAATAAAAACAGATCAACAAACATACTCAGAAAGATAGATGTGATAAAAGCAACATGCAGTATCAGAACAGGTCAGGATCTATCATAAAGTATAGCAAATAATAAACTAAAGACATCAGCACAAGCAGAAAAACATTGAAGGTATCAGATAAATATAAAGGAAAGGTAAAAAATAGTAAAAAAAAAATAAGCAATTTATTGATGACCCAAAAATGTTTTATAGAGAATTGGGAAATAAGGGAAAAGGAATAGAAACACCACAAAAAAAAAGACACATTTTGGAAACATATCTATGACAATGCTGAATGGACAGAAGAGGTAAAAGAAAGAATAAGAAGTTCAAATGTACAGGACATGAAATGGGATGAAGTAACACCCAGAGAAATTGAAATAAAATTAAGAAAAGCTTTTAAATGGAAAACCCCAGGCCCAGATGCAGTACCTAACTTCTGCCTAAAAGTAGTAACATCTTCAGATGCAGAGTTAGCCATGAGTAAGAAGTATTTATATGTGCACCCTGAACAGATGCCAGCCTGGTTAACAACAGGAAAACTGATATTCCTCTTTAAGAGTGAATCTGTAAGATATCCTAAAAACTATAGACCAACAACTTGCCTTCCAATAATGTATAAACTATACACTGGAATTGATGCCGACAACGTTTATATCATTTAGAAGAAAAATCAGTCATGGAAATAGAACAAAAGGGTACCAAAAGAAAGCCATGTGGAAAAAAAGATTGTTTGCTGTTAAATAAAGTCGTAATGTGGAGAATTATAAAAAGGGGAAGAATCTAAGTATGGCATAGATAGATGACAAAAAAGCATTTGACAGCATCCTACATTCATGGATAAAAGAGTGCTTACAAATATATAAAATACACACTACATTGATCCATTACATTGCAGTGACCATGAAACAGTGGCAAGTCACTTTACAGCTAAGCCATGATAAAGGCCAAATTATTATTCCAGGGATAAAAATTCAAAGGGGAATATTCCAGAGTGACTTTTTTGTCACCTCTGCTGTTTTGTCTAACCTTAACCCATTAAGCTGTCTAATTAACAGATTAGGTTATTATTACAATTTGGCTCCAAGAAAACAACAAAGTGTAAAGACTTCTCATCTTCTTTTTGATGATTTAAAACTGTATAGTTCATCAAATGAGGAACTGAAAACACAAGTTCAATTGGTCAAAACTTTCTTGGTTGATATAAGAATGCCATTTGGCCTTGATAAATGTGCAAAAGCAACCTTTAAAGCAGGAAAGCTACAGCACCAAGAAAATATCAGTTTGGGACAGGAAGGTGATATAAAGGAAATTGAGCAGTAGGGAATATATAACTATCTGGGAACTGATGAAGGACCAACAATAAAACATGAACAAATGCAAATAAAACTGAGTAATGAATATTTTAGAAGTGTGAAATTAATACTGAAAACAGTCCTGACATTATGGAGCAAAGTCCGAGCTATGAATCAACTTAGTCATCCTGCTCTAACTAGACCCAAAAGATATTGGGTCAGTTAAACAAGAAAACAAGAAAAATGCTTCATGCTTATCAGATGATTTATAAGAATCATGGTATACCAAGACTATATATTCCTGTTCTGAAGGAGGTATGGGCCTACTCAAAATCGATTACATGTATACATCAGCAATTGTAGGACTGCATACATACATGCTAACCTCACAAGATCCAAACATAGTGATAGTTTTAAAACATGAGGAGAACAAGTCTAAGATGACTTCCCTGCTTAGTTTCACTGATGCATATCAGTGTGGGAATGGAAATTAAATCACAGGCATTTAAAAATCAGGAAGCAACTGAATGTGCCAAAAAACAAAAGAAAGACTGTAAGGTGAAGGATCAGCCAAGAAGGCCAGGAATGTGGAAAATGCATAAATACAGTTGCAAATACAGAAAACTCCAGGAGCAACCTCACATTAATCAGGATCTAATGCAGGAATGGTTAGGGAGAGGTGAATTTAAATAAAAAGATGAAAGGTTAATAATGATGGCCCAGGATAGTGGACTACGAACACATTGATTTATAAAGTCCACTCAACATGTCAGAGAAACAGACAAATGCAGGTTTGGTAAAACAGAATTGGAAACAGTCACATCTTGTTGCTGGGTATTATATATTAATGGCAGAAGTTCTGTATACTGAAAGGCATAATAATGTGGCAAGACTGTTGCACTGGGGATTGTGCAAGTATTATAAAACTGAAGTAGCTGAGAAGCACTGGAAACATGATCCACAAAGCATTATAGAAAATGATGAAGTTTATCTCACATGGGATCACCCATTACCAGCAGTACAAAAAAATAGATGTGAGAAAACCAGGTATAGTAGTCCATGAAAAGAAGACAAAAGCATTGATCATTAAAATTGGTACACTCAGTGATTACAGTGACTTACGTACAGAGAGACACTAAGTCATAAAGTACCGGGTTTTGCAGGCAGAAATTAGGCCAATGTGAAAGAAGGATACACAGCCAGTTCTAATGGTAGTAGGAGCATTTGTTCTAATAGAAAATAATTTACAGTTTTATTTTAATATTAATATGAATTCCAGGAGTAATTTCTGGGCACATTGCAGGTGCTGTGAAGAGCACTTCTGGCTAACATCAAAGATAGAAACAATGCTAATGTAATGAACTTTAATCATACTTTGACTTAGGAATGGGGACAATTCCTGTTGTGGTATTAGAAACCCAAAACACTTGGGGAAATTAAACTGAGAGAAATTCAAACAAATCTGTAGGACGGCAATGCACATCTTCCTACATTAGAGGCCCAGCATGGTTTACTCCTTTATGCATCATCCAGTTCTACAGCCCTATCCAATATATTGTCAAGTATCAACATGTGTATTCTCCTGGGACTTACTGTTTTTAGTTTCTTTCTGGAAATGTGGTTTAATGGTCCTCAGCTATTGCACTTTTCTGATTGTTGGGAAATACACCAATAAAGGCAACCTTTGAGAAGTATCCCTTTCTAAAAAATTATCACCACCATTTATTAATTTAATTACTTACTTATTTGTTTACTCAGTAATTAATTATCGTCTAACTGAGTAGGTGAGTTGGTCTGAAGACATTTTTCAGCCATGACCTGGCAGTACAGAGGTAAAACCAAACAACATCAATAATCAAAAAAAACAAATGCAAAATCAAATGTTTCTTAAAAATCTTGGAACAAACGTGTTTATTACAGATCCTTATGTTTGTTACAAAGACTTATGGACACAGAAACATTGCAGAGATTAAGTTAACAGTAAAACCAAAGCTGTTTACAATATTTACAGTATATACATAAAGTCCATTTGAACCAAAAGAAAGCAGGCACAATGCAGCAACAAGGACCACTTTATTCCAGATACAGACAACAGTCAAGTGCTTTCGTCTTCTTCAAAGACTTCATCAGAACTGTTAATAATCAAGCTAATTTCCTTTAAATAATACAGATCAACACCTCACATGATAAAATCAGCCAATTATAAAACTACAACAATAAATTAAAATACTCATTGACAGTATTAAAGCTGGCAACACTCAAACCTAAAATAAATATATAAAAGAAAAAAAAAAAAAAAATATATATATATATATATATATATATATATATATATATATATTCCTTACACACACACACACACGCATATATATACCATATATAGCCATTACTTCCTAAACCTTCTCCACCATTGGTGGTTGATTCTCATGGACAAGATGCTAAACGTGGGGTAGTGGAGAATGATGCCACATTTAATTGTTCTTTGATAATTACCTTTGCCCCTTATATTTATGATGTGTTGGATGTGATCAAAGTTCATTGGTTGGTTATCTCTAATACTGACACCATTAAAACGGAATTGGGAGATCATTTCAAGGTAGTTTTTCAAAAGGGGAGATGTTTTAAGAACCTATTAGACATGACATATGCTAATAAAGGGGACAACAGACCTAATGGTATGTTCAAATGCAACCATTGTTCCTACTGTCCATACATTCACACTTGCAAGTACTTTTTTATTTGCAAAAGAAAAGTTAACATTCATAGGCATTTTAGTTGTGACTCTATGGGTGTGGTGTACTATGCTTTATACCAACAATGCAATGTGTTTTACATTGGTAAAACCTTGCAGAAATTAAAGAATAGAATATATTAGCACACCAATGTAGTGAAGGCTAGAACCTCTAATGTCCTGTATTGGCATGTGATTCAACAACCGGGACACACGTTTAAATTTGTGGTGCTGGATTATGGGGAAAGGGACCCAAGGGGTTTCCTGACAGATGATCATTTGAGTAGGTAAGAGTTAACTTGGATTTTGAGGCTTAATAGTTTACATTCTCCAGGCCTTAATGATAGTTGTTCCATTTATCCCTTACTGAAGCTCAGAAGTCTTGAAGGGTGATCAGTATCCGGGGACGTTATGGCTATCACATGCACACACATCCATTTTTTAATTTCATTTTCTTAAAAAAAAAAAAAAAAAAATATATATATATATATATATATATATATATATATATATATATAATATATGTAAGTCTACTTGATTACGCCGAAAGCGGAAAACACCAACAACAAGATAACCGACACTGGAAGATTGACAACGGAGAAGACCGACAGTTGAAAAGCCCAACGCTGAGAAGACCGACATGATAAGGTATGTGTGTGGTAGGGACGGACGTTAGGGTCAGGGTGCGGGTAAGGTAAGTGTGTGATAGTGACGGACTTTAGGGTTAGGGGTGGATTAAGTGAGTTAGGGTTAGGGTGCGGGTAAGGTAAGTGTGTGATAGTGACGGACCTTAGGGTTAGGGTTTGGGTTAAGGTTAGTGCATAGATAGTTGTGTATGTAAGGTTTAGTGTAGGTTTGTAAGGTTTTTGGTGTGCTTGTGTTGTGTGTGTGTTTTTCAAATAAGGTCTGTGTTTTGTTGATTGTCGGGATTATGGTTTGTCGGGCATGTGAAGTTTCGTGATTTTGAACTTTCGGTTTTGTGGTGTCGGTTATTTCATTGTCGGTGTTTTGGCGTGTCAATTTTTTATTTTTTTATGTTCATTTTATGTTTGAGTTTTGCCAGCTTTAATACTGTCAATGAGTATTTTAATTTATTGTTGTAGTTTTATCAATGGCTGATTTGTGAGTTTTAGACCTGTATTATTTAAAGGAAGTTAGCTTGATTATCAACAGTTCTGATGAAGTCTTTGAAGAAGATGAAAGCACTTGACTGTTGTATCTGGAATAAAGTGGTCCTTGTTGCTGCACTGTGTCTCCCTTCTTTAGGTTCTTGGTTTTTGTGGTTTGACTGTTCATAAAGTCCATTTGAATTTTAAGATTTCTAGAAACAAGCAGGGCAGCACTTAAGGTAAGAAACAGGGAATGACTGCCATACTGGATAAAGCATGCTGTAAAAATTCAAACGTTCATGGAGAGGTCTTCCTGGAGGTAGTATGCTATTTGATAGCAAGTAGTGAGTTTAACTACTTATTCTTCTGAAAATGTTCAAATAAAGTCTTTTTAAACTTAGTGGGAGATTCCAGGCCTCTTAATTCAGGTGAGATTCTGTTCAATGATGCTGAGCTTAGTCAGGAAAGGCACATTCTCCAGTAGAGCTTTATGCAGATGTTTGCTTAATGTGATAGCTTTCTCCTGGGAATTTCTTTTGGATTAGTTCTGGTCCTGGATGGGTACCTCTCAAAGGTATACAATATATGTTGTTTAGTACTTTGTGAAACAGAGTACCTAGGAGATACATTAATCTTTTGGTGACTGGAAGCCATTTTAGATATTATAGGAGGTTGCAATGTTGAGATCTGCTGCCAGCAAGGAGAGCAAATCTGCAAACTTTATTTGTTGTTAGGTGAAGTCTTTAGAATTTTGTGCTGAGTAAAAGGTAGCCAAAGGAAGACCATTTTCCAATTTAGGGAGAAAAACAAAGTGGAGGATCAGAGGAGAAGGCAAGGAATGCGGAAAATGCATAAATATAGTTGCAAGTACAGAAAACTCAGAACAACCTCATGTCGATCAGGATCTAATAAAGAAATGATCTGGCCAAATTAGTTGCTGTTCTAGTTTGGTTATTGAAGGGGAGAATAAATGACAGATTCTATAGCAGAGCTTAAGATGAGGAAGTACAGGAAAAATTATTTTGTCTATATGAGTTGGAAAAAAAATACAGATGGATCAAAGTTAAGTCCTAGGTATTCATCCAGACACAAGGGGAAATATTCATCTAGAAACAAGGGGAAATATGTTGTTGTGGTTATCAGTTATGTTAATAAAAGAAATATGAGAGAGATTTTAAGGAATTGTAAATAGCATAAGGGCATTTTTGTGATTAATTAAAAACTGATTACAATCAGCCCAGATGCATAACTTAGAGAGTGATAGACACTGTTGCAGTTTGTTCTGGAAAAAGAGAGATACATTTCTTGCCTTGTAATAATAAAATGTCATCTGCAAAAAGTATAGCATGATAGGCTGGGAAGTCATAAGTAGGATCATTAATAAATAATGAAAACAGAATAGGACACAGAATTGAACTTTATGGCACTCACAAGTTCAGGGTGACAAATGATGACAAGAAGTTGTTAGTGTGAACTCGGAATATTCTGTTCTCTAGGTAACTTTGGAACCAAATGGTAGTCTTGTGGCCAAAAATTAAGTTTGCTCAATTCCATAAGAAGGAGACTATTATGTTTAACAGTTTTGAGTGCATTGGTTGCATGAACAAATATACCAGCAGTGGCAGACCATCAATAATGTTACAAAAAATGGTTTAATTTGCAAAGAGTAAGGCAGTGGTGATACCGAATGATTTTCCAAAAGCAATGTTGCTTGCCTGATAGTTAGCCGTATCTATTAATATATCTCCTTATTTCTTTGTAGGATTTTATCAAATATGTGTGCAGGTTGGCAAAGGATGGAGATTGCTTCAATGTTCTTGATAGTTCTGGGAGAGTATATTTTAGCCAGGGTAATGGCAATGGAGTATATTATGGCTGAAGGTACTATTCGCATTGTAAGGGAGAGATTTTATATATATATATATATATATATATATATATATATATATATGTTTCAACAGTTTTATTAGGTGATCTTCTACGGAAGGTGTGGTGCAACTGGATGACTTTGGAAGAGGATTTTTAAAGATTTTTCAGGACTGTGATTTTTTTTTTTTACTGAAAGCTCTCTAAAATGGTATATTGCTGCATATTCAGCTAAAGTATATAGTGATGATTGGCAGAAATTTGATGGGTTGTGCTGAGATGGGTTCGAATTTATTTTGTGTATACTGCCATTGATGACGTTTTTGTATCCTTCTGGTAGGACAGGGATGTTGTGATATTTTTGTGGGGGAGTATTTAGGCATTGTGATTTCTGCTATGCATTCCTTTATTTCCTTCCCAAATTGTTTTGGATTGCCAGTAGCAGCAGTTTGCTTATTTCTTATGTTTATGTTTATGGATTTGAATGAATTAATTCCTGTTCTACTTTGCTTTCTTACTGTTTGGATTTAATTTCCAGTTGAGCATGCCTTATGCCTCTGATTCACAGGGGGTTTTATATCACTGCTGATCTGATGGGAATTTTGACTCATCAGTCTCCTCCCTGAATAGGGGAAGATTGAGACTTGTATGGAGACGAGAGTATTGCTAAAGTAAGTCAGTGCATTTGATGAATTGTTTATGACATATAAAGGGGACCAAGCAATGCTTTCAAAACTTGGTCTATGATAGGAAGCTTATGGCTTGGGAGGGGATGACCTTATTACACTTCTGGGGGGATGCTTGACTTTTAAATGGAGAGAACAGGGAATGCATACCTGCTACTAACACTAAGCCCAAAACTCAATTATCCTAAGTTCTACACTTAAACTTAATAGCACTCTTGTTGTCGAAGGTGTTAAGGCAGTTGTCAAATCCTTCACCTCTGGTGCTTCCACCTCTGCAAACCCATGTTCACCATATGTACTTATTAGGCAAACAGATCCACAAATTCCCCTAACAGATCTTTTATTTTACAGAGAGGAGGATGAGTGGCATCACAAAAACATCTGTCCCACCTCACAAAAAAGACTGTGTGGAACCTACAAATAGCCCTTGCTGCTGCCATGTTTTTATCTCCATGAGACTGAACAAAACACCAGGCTGCAGTGCAAGACCAAGCCTCTTGGAGGTCATCGGGGTGTCCAAGCCTATTCCATCTTTTCTGTCACTACCTCTTCTTGGCTATCCTATTCCTGTTCCTGCTAATCTGACCTAAGCAACCCCTAGAGCCTAATCCTGCCTTCCTTATTCAAATCCTGCAAAAATCTCAACAAATACTCATAAGCTGCCAGGATCTGGTGTGCCTTACCTGCCACATCTATTGCTAAAAGGGTTACTAGTCAAAAGCTGAGGCTCAACTATTGGGAATGTGCTGGACTGGTCACTTTTCTCCAATTTCTCCTTAGTTCTTTTTATGCAGGTACCTTGACTGACTACTCTTACAGTGACTTTGACTTCCCACTACCCCTCTCTGTAGGAGTCTCATTTGCTGGGTGGGATGGTCCTGCCATTTCTTGAAAAATATTTTCATCCTGGACAATATTTTCAGTCTAATGCTTCTTAAGCACATGAACTCCTGCCATAATGAAAGAAAAAGAAACAAAATTACTAACTTTGCTTGCTGAAATGACTTCCCATTCCCACCTCTTCACTAACTACCTTTTTTTGCAGTCCTTCTCACTCCTTCAAAGAGCTTCATCCTTTCGAGGACTTATCATGCCAGTACTACATTTTTCCTTCTGATTAGGATGATTTTGCTTTTCTTCACTTGGATTATTTTGTAAATTCAGTTAAAGCTTCAGAGGTCTGCATGCCCCAACAAGCAAACAACAATTTTCCCTTCCAACAATAGCTCCATCTGTTTGCCACTTGCTAGTCATAGGTCTGTGATATCTGACACTATCATTAAGGACAGTAGCAAACCAATGGACAGTTCACAGATACCACCTGTAAGATCAACAGTACGTGGCCAGTTGTGAACTTTTACCACTCTTGTCGCTAGAGAATACACTGTCTTTACAATGATTCCCACATCATCATGAATATTAGTTTGTGTATAATCATACCTGCACTCTTGTGATGATATACCTAAATCTTAAATATAATATTTAACCAAAGAAATTGCCCTTCTACACTCAGTACCCATAATCCCCTCTGCTAGACTCCTGCTTTGTAAAGCAACTGTACCTCCCCATGTCCTGGTGATGCCGTTTTTTCAAACATAACTCACTTATATGATAGACAAGTGTATTTGATATGATTTAATGACATTCTTATGACTTTTTAAATTCCAAACCTTCCCAGTGCACTAATACACTAATGTCTAAAGAAACCCATCTAAGAGTAACTACTTCCCCTTAGCCTTTTACCAATATAGCATCAACTTGCCAAATTATTAGTAGTGGGGAGGAAAAGATCCCAACCACACATCTCAACTGATCAAATTATGCAGAATATCCAAATGTACCTTTTCTTTCTTTTTTTTTTTCTTTTCATTTCTTTTGTTTTTGTCTGTGGTTATCCACCAAAATATAATTACTGCATACGAGTTTCAAATTTTATATTCTTCAGAAAATTCATGCTAATGCAGCATTTTTTTCCTATCCTGTTTCCAAGCATATAAGAACATTTTAAAATATGTTCCTTAATATGAGTCTCTGTCCACCCATCACTGATGTTTTTTTTTCCAAAAGTCTTATACTAACAAGTTGACAGGCATCCTAGGATACCCCATCCACCTTCCTTATCCTATCCCTCCCTAACTAATACAAAGTAAACAACCAAACTCCCTACTGACATCCACTTTGACTTGATACATATTTCCAATCCTCTATCCTCTCTGCTTCTTTTCTCTTTCTCTTTTTTTATTCCTGTCCCAAACATCCCCAGAGTTCCCTTCATTAAATGCTGTATAAATAAGGAGGCTTCCCAATCACCCCTTTTGACCCTCTCCACATATGATTCTTTTATTTAGTTATTACATACTTGTTGGATAAACACACCTCTTTGTAACCACAGGTACTGGCCAACTTCTTGAATCCTTCCACGTAACATGGCTGACAACTGCCTGCATTTTCCTATGCAAAACACCTTGATTCATCTACAAAATGCTACCTTACCCTGATCAAAACCCTTCTTCCTTCTTGCTATATTAAAATAAAGCAGACTTGTCTACCATCCCAAATTTAGAAGGCACACCTGCCTTTACATCCCGATGCCACCTGGCCATAGGATGCATGACACGAAAGGTCAGTGCTCAAGTTCAGCTAGACAATTAGACCAGGCCATGGGGCAGATATCATCCCATCAACAAACCATGTCTTCAGTGGAGTAATATCACATCTGCATGCGGATGAAGGAAGCAGAGTTAAGTCCTTTTCTGACACCCTACAAAATGTACATTGCCTGCCACAGAAATGAAGTACTTGGCCCCATAATACTATATCTTGGAATCAAGGTGGCAAAATATCTTCCTTTATGTCTCTTAGCACATAGCCTGGACCTCCCAACCAACATACCACATTGCTTGCTTCCATTCAGCTACCACAAATAGATGAGAAAGTGGAATGTACCCAAGCTAGAGTATTTGGGACCAAGTCCCTGACTACCAGCTAAGTCCTAGTGAATGCAGCAAGCCTATCTTCTCATCAGTGTGGCAGCATGAAAGAGGATGAATAATAGCCACATACACGAGCAAGAAAGGTAGGATACTAGCCCTACCTACACTTTCTTCTCAGACCCTGATTAATTTCAGGCCCTTCTAACTCCTGAACCTTAGTATTCTATAAATCTGGATGAAACTGTCCTAACACCTACTATGGTCTCCTCCTCTCACCTTTGCCTTTATGTATTTTCTGTCCTGTTTTTTTTTTCTTTTTTTTTTTTTTTTGTTAATATACAGCTACTATTAAAATTGCTACCAGAACAAGGAAATACCCACCCAACACCAAACCAAAACTTGCAGTTTTATCAGGGACTGGTTGCTTAAATGCTGACAAATGGGCTACATGTATATGCACCAACACCCGTGCCAAAGAAAACAGAACTTTCACTCTCCTAACTATAAATATCTGCTTCACCCTACTGACCTACCTCATTTCCTTCAGTTAATCCACACTCTGATCTAACACTTCCTGTTACCCATATTTCTCTAACTCTCAATCATTAACAGCATTTCTTAACATTCCCAAAACCATGCAGGCAATAATCATACCTCTCAACTGTACAGGTTTTTGCAGACTATCCAAATTTTTGCCTCATATTTTTGGTCTTTTTTAATTTTTTTAATTGTGATTTTCTGGCAAATGAATGTCAAATCACTAAAAATGACATTAGATAACAATGACAGCCATTTGAGTTTCAGACTTCCTATTCTTCAGAAAATTCTCATGTTAATGCAGAATATGTCATTCTATGAACTTTCTAAGTTTGTAAGAGCAATATTTAAAAATTTTCCATATGTTGGTGTTTTTGTCCCACTTTTATTAATGGCTTTGTCCAGATTTCTTGCTCTAAGAGGTTGAGAGGTATGGCAGGCATACAGGGACAAATATGTCTGCCTGGCAAACTCTAGTTACTTAAGCCTTTTAATTCTTTTCAGAACATTTCACAAACAGCCTCTACACTCCTTGTTGTACTAATTATGGATACATTATCACTGATGATTTTGTTCAAACATATTCCATTTTAGTACCATATTACTCTATGTTCCATAAATTTAGCGTGAAATAATGCATTAACAAAAATTATGTAAATTCTGCTTATCAAACACAGTCATAACAATTGTGCATATCTAAATGAATGTGCACAGCAGACACACAACAGAGGAGATGAAATGAAAGAGGGGCACGCACAATTACAGATATGCTGCAGCCGATGGGATTAGCATTTTAAACAGAAATAACCAGTGGGCAGTGGTTACAACAGTAGTTTAGAAAAGCACTATAAACATGTTTTACACCATTTCAAATGCTATTTGTTCAGCTTGCATATGTTCACTTAATTGTGATGCATTTACAGCCAAGGATTTCAGTATTGACTTGTAATAGTTTCATGTTTCTGTGGCTACTAAATACATGGTGTAAGACCAAAGATGAGGTGGATGGAAATGATTGTACTTCCTACGTTCTGAAATGAAATGTTCCATTTATTTCTTGTCTTCAAATGTAGCTTATTTTCAAATGTATATCCAAGAAATTAAGGTATGAATGTAAAATGAACATATAAATTAATTGATTGCCTATCCAGTTACTTGTATCTCTTTGCATTTATGAATACATAGTTTAGTAACTGAACAAACATAAGTCTTTGTTGATTTATGACTTGACTGTTAACAAGAGTGAAACAGCAAATGATGCAGTGGTATTATACCTGGAATGCAGACATACTGTGTTAAAAATATTAACAGCAATACCATTTGCATGACGTTTAACAGAAAAGGTTAATGAGGAAAATGATAGGTAATCAGTCTATGTGAAATAATATTTATGCATGCAAAATAGTTTTAAATTAGCTTGAATTTTACAGGCAATCTAAAGCCATTATTCCTGACTCTGTTAATGTTATTATTTTGTTATGCTTCTGTGGTCACAGCAGATCACTCAAGGCCTTATATGCCATTTTTTTCTCAGGATTAATTTTCAAAACAGTGTTTTTTCATGTTGAAACTATAAAACAGTCCAATGTTTAATTCATGTAAGGTTGAAACCCTTTTATTAAAAAGTCACGCTCATTAAGTTGCTCTTTTGTGCAACTGCTGAACTGGTAGCATTAATACAGGAATTTGGTGATTAGGACTCGTACAAATGTCTTTGCTACACAGTAGGTTATTATAACATTACCTCCCTGCTATTATGTTAATCAAAATTAAAACAAAATGCCTGTGGGAATGTAGAATTCTATACAGGTATTATTGTTTGGCAATTTAATGCTTCCCTTTTAGCAGAAAATCTGCATGCTGTGTGTACAAATGAGTTTGTGTCTGTTTCATACCATTCATACCATTTAAAATAAAGAAATAGAAAGAATGAAGTTATTAAAGAATGTCTGTTTCACAAATATCAAAATGAATTAAGTAAATCAATTCACATGAACTTCTAGAAAAGCCTGCAGCTGTTATTAGAGAACTGTGTGTTCCCATATATAAATAGCTGAGTTGATGTAACAAGTGATGCAGAAATAATTTTACACAGCAATGTGCAATTTAGCATATTGTTGAGTTTGATGTAATATATAATAGCTACTGAATAAGCATAGCTTATTTGTAGTGCATGGAGCATCATGGTTACACTCTGATATTCAGAAAAAGACAAATCAATTAAGTGCTAGAGTAGAGCCAGACACAATCTTAACAAATGTTAGGCACTCCTTGCTTAAATTGCTAATGTAGGGTCTCAGGCTAGGCAGTAAAATATGTCAGTACTGACCAGCAAATGATAGTGTCAGAATAAAAGATTTGTTTCTCCCTGCTGTGTTTTCTGGTAATGTGTCTCTAACTGCCTGTTGTACAATTAGAAAACAGTAGATGTCTTTGCCTACATTTTCTGAAGGATACAAAGTCTACACATTTGTTATAATTTTAGGAATGTAATCCTTAGTAAATTGTCCAAAAAACATTGACTTTATGAGGAACAGACCAAACATATGAGGCAAAAATCTGAACATTCTGAGAAAATTTAGACAGTTGAGAATCATGGCAGGTGAGTATAAACATAAGGGACTGTGCCACATTGCCTTTCTAGCAGTGCTCACCAAGTGCTTTATGGCTTTGAAAGATGGCAAAACACTTAAGTGTTTTTTTTCCTTTTTCTGTAAATACAAGTACACTGAGCAGATAAAGCTTCATGCACTATAAAGAATTATGATTGGGTCACCAAAGTTAACTGACTATTACTTGTTTTCAACATAAATGCTAAGATTCAGCTCTCAGGTTTTGTTGCCTAATTTAATTTCTTGGCATCCATACCTCAAACACATACGAAGTTGGTTAGGCTTGGTGACCCACACATAACCCTTATGTGTGTGCTTTTTTCATAATTTGAGAAAAACACCACCTGCTAAAATCAGAAAAAAAATCCATTTTTCTTTAAGTGAACCCCCTCACCACTTTACAAAATAATTTAAACCTAACTCAGCATCAGTGGTTCAGCAGGTGGTGCACTTGCATTTAATGATAAAAGATCAGAAGAGTATGGGTTCTATTCCCCCCACAATGTATTTCAACATTAAACAGATAGCCCATCTAACTGAGTTTGTTGTAACGCAAAAGCATACTACAATCCCATGACTTTTGCCAAAAAGTGTAGGGGCTCTTTTTTGATAATCGCCACGTATATACCTTATTTACTTTATGTACATATTATACATCATTTACAATTATTTACACACTCAAGTGCGCTAGCCGTTTAAAAGCATTTATAGCATTTACTGTCTGTTTTTCTTCTGTTTTCTGCAAAAAAAAAAAAAAAAAAAAAAATCTTGTTTTCCCACCTTACTGAACTAGAATAGTCCAGTCTTCAGAGTTTGCTGATCTCTGAGCTTTGGCTTGGTTCCTGTGCTATTCCATATCCTTATTTGGATAAAGGGAAGCTTCTTTGTTCACCAGTGGGAGTGGGGAACACTGAGCAGCCTATTTGTCCCTAGAGCAGTGGTTCCAGCCAGAAACTTGTAGTCTATTGGCCATTTTGGGTCAATTCCTAGGTCTTTTCAACCGCCTGCTATAAAGGCCACTTTAGCGCGCTTTTGCGTGATTTAGCGCGGAGTTGCCCATAGAGCACCATCGGGCAGCGCCGGTTAAACAAGGTTAAACTATTTATGGCTCCGTAAAGTCTGCTCTTCAATTTTTCCCTTAGAACTTCTCTACTTGCAATCTAAACAGTCTATTCTCTATCTCAATAGCTCAGCACTTGCTCCTAAAGCATTTTTATATAGGTAAAGTACTTGTATACTAAACAAAGTACTACATTAGCCTAGAATCCCCTTGAATACCCATTTCCCTATAAGTCCCTTCTGACTCAGTTACACAGCAAACTTTTTCACTTTTTCTAGCATGTCGAAGGGTCAGTTGATAGCGTCCTCTCCTGTTCAGCTGGTGAATCTGGGCATCTTGAGGCAATGTTACAATTGCCTCATGTACACAGACAACCCACTCCTTCTCCCACAAAACACAAATACATGTGAGAGATGCAACTATATAGCCAAACTGGAGGCTGAGCTCTCTCAACTCAGGACTGGCAAGACCAGACAGGAGGAGAAGGAAACCACGCACACCACAAACCCAGTTTCACATAGAACTATCACAACTGCAAAACAAACACATAAACACACAAAGACATACTCGGAGGCACTGATCAAAAATCTACCAAAACTACAGAGGCCTCCAAAGCAGACACCCAAGCAACTGCCACCTCAAGACATAAGACATGCAACACATAGTTCTCAAAGTCAGTGTGCTAAACAGTCACAGCCCTTAAGGCCAAACACAATGCCAGACACACTTGTTATAGGTGACTCCATAGTCAGACACACTGACGTCCCTCTCACCAGACTGAACAAGGAAAAGATCACAGTTAGCTGCCTGTCAGGCGCTAGAATCCGCCACATAACACAAGCACTCAGGTCACTCCACAGCAAGTACAAGTATGACTCAGTCATTGTCCATGCCGGTGTGAGCGACCTGAGACGCACCTCCCTGGACTACATGAAAAGAGACATAGAGGAGCTCTCAGATTATGTAGCCCAGGCCGGTATGACCCTGACCCTGAGCAGTATCCTACCCTCACCAAGAATGATGCCACAATACAGAGACAAAATGATCAGCTTTAATAATTGGCTTAATTACTGGTGTCATTCTAAGGGGATCCAATGTCTGTCTGCCTGGGATGACATGCTTGTCAAGCCACGCTGCTTCGCAAGGGACAGCTTGCACCTGTCACCCTGGGCTTCCGGATATTGGCAAAGGCTCTTGCCACCCCATAGTGCCTTTTTAGGCAAGGCTCAAATGATAAACCTACCGCCCTAGAAAACAAAAATGGAGAAAAACTAAGGGTAATACTGCTCAATGCCAGAAGTCTAAACCTCAAGATGCACGCCCTCGAAGCCCTCCTCAGTATGGAGAACATCGATGTCTGTGCTGTGACTGAAACCTGGTTCAAGGCTCCTGAGAGCACCCCAGCACTATCAGGTTATACCTCATATCATGCGTTCCGCCCCAAAATCCGGACCGAACCACAAAAGGAGGGGGAGTATCCATATTCATAAAGGATACCCACACCTCCAGGTTAGTGGCAACGCACGAAGCATCGGAGACCATCCAGGTGCAATTAACCATAGGTAAAACTGCCCTACAGTTTGTAACATGCTACAGACCACCTTCTCAAACTCAGGAAACCCACACAGCCTTCCTGAAGACACTGGAGAGTATAAGTGTCTCTCCAAACACCATCATATTGGGTGACTTCAACTACCCAAACATAGACTGGGAACATTACTCAAGCCCCAACACCCTAGCCCAAAGGTTCCTTGAGTTCATAAACTCAAATGCTATGGAACAACTAGTCACCATTCCCACAAGAGGAGAAAATATACTAGACCTGATCATCACAAACATGGGGACAAAATGCTCCACACCGGAAGTATATCCCTCATTGGTGAGATCAGACCATAAATTAATCTCACTGGAGATCCACATCCCGCCCCCACCCCCAGCAAAAAAGACCACAGTGAAGAACTTCACAAAAGCAAACTTCACACTTCTTAAGACTGGAGTGGTATCCTTCAAGGCCCCCGAGCCAGTGGAAACCACAACCCACGCTGCTGAAACCCTTACAAATGCCTTCTATGAGCACCTCCAGGAATGTATGGATCAAGCAATCCCTAATAAAATCAAGACCCTTTCCACCAAAGGCAGGCGCCCGGTCTGGTGGACTCCAGCCATAAACAAACTCTACAACAAGAGGAGAAAGTTACTACATGACAGAGCAAAATCCTTAAATGGGAAGGCATCTCTGATCAATACTAGCAAAAAACTACGATCACTCATAAAATCATCCAAGGCCAACTTTGAGAGAAAAATCACTAATGACACAAAAGACAATCATAAAGCCTTCTTTAGCTATGTTAGAAACCTGGGTGGAAACTCCCAGATATGCTCAGAATTAGTCCAAAATGATAAAAAATCACTGAACCCACAGACATTGCCAACATACTGGCAGACAGGTTCAGTGCAAATTTCTCCTCCCTCCCCCCCAAAAGGAGAAATATCTATCCCACCAGAGTCTAGCCTCCCAAACATCTCAGATGCCCAGGTGAGAGCTGCTCTCTCTAAAGCAAAAAACACAGCATCAATGGGACCGGACGGTGTCCCCGGATGTGTGCTACACGAACTCAATGAGGAACTAAACCCACACATAAGGCTGCTGTTTAATCTTAGCCTTACTACAGGATACGTACCCAAAGAATGGCGTACGGCAACTGTGGTCCCACTCCACAAAGGCGGTGCTTCTACGGACCCTGGAAATTACCACCCCATAAGCTTGATGAACCTTGTCTGCAAAGCTATGGAGAGGATCATAATGGAACTCATAAATAAAGACATTGGGGACCTACAGACACTGGATCCTACCCAATTTGGCTTTGTCAAGGGCAGATCCTGCCTCTTGAACTTGGTCGACTTTTTCGAAACAGTCACTAAGGCCATTGATGAGGGTAAGGCAGTTCACACAGCCTACCTTGACCTAGCAAAAGCGTTCGACACAATACCCCACTCGGGCATCATAGAAAAGCTCACCAGCTTAGATGTAAACCCATATGTCACAAGATGGGTTGCAAACTGGCTCAAGGACAGAACACACAGGGTTAGAGTTGCTGGTGCCATGTCAGACTCTAAGCCGGTCACGAGTGGTGTCCCACAGGGCTCAGTCCTGGGCCCCTTCTTGTTCGGCATTTATTTTTCTGAAGTGCAGGCAAGCATAGGGGGATTGTGGTTGACAAAATTTGCAGATGAATGCAAACTGGGCACCATAACTGACACTCCATCAGACACAGACATCCTCCAGAAAGGTCTCATAGAAATGGATAACTGGTGCCAGAGCCATGGCCTTAAGCTAAATGCCAAAAAAATGTATAGTAATACCCTTTGGGAAAAACAAGGTAACCCCTAATTACCACATAGGTGGTAATCCATTAAACACGGAAGAAGTTATCAGGGACCTGGGGACCCAAGTTGACAGTAACCTCTCTTTTGACACTCACATTGCCAAAGTGGTTAGGAAGACCTTCTACATTGCCCACCTGATCATGAAGAGATTCACATCCAGATCAGGAGAGGTCATTGTACCCCTGTACTCTTCACTTATCAGACCAATGATTGAGTACAACGCCCCATTCGGAATGTACCTTACCCGACACCTGCAGCAGTTGGAAAGACCCCAAAAGTTCCTCACCAAAAGGATAAAGGGGCTCAAACATATGTCATATGATGCCCGACTGAAGAAACTCCAGCTCTATTCAGTCGCATACCGTCTGCTCAGAGGTGATCTGTGCCTGACATACAAGGCCATGTCCAACCCGGAATTAATGGACATGCTCCACCTCAAAAATCCAAATCCACCAGAGCCACGAGAGCAAGAGACTTAAACCTCAACACGGATATAAATAGGATGTGCTGGAGGGACAGATTCATCACCCAGAGACTCCCTACATTATGGAACAGAATCCCAGTCCATGTGAGGCAGAGCCCCTCACTGACTCTGTTCAAGAGAAATCTTGACGAGTGGATGGGAGATCGTAGGTTTACCCCGGGAATCATCTCTGTATCACTGCTGGACAGAGGCACAGCAAATTAATGGGTATAGTATTCTCATCCTAAGGGGTGGTGAAAGCCACACACACTCTGGCTAGGCTTATAAATGCCCTAGGGCAGATAGCCTAGTATGAACCTATGAACCTATATACTACAAAACAATTTCATATTATTAAACATTTCCCCCGCCCTTTCTGCCAGAGCCAAAAATGTATTTTCTTCAAGATATCTGATAAAATCCATTTACCATTAAACTTTACTTCATTAAATCTCTCAATCCATAATGTCCATAGAATGAAACATCTTATTTTATCAAATTTTTTTAACTTAGTTTCATGTTTTATTACCATAATACCCATATTCAAACATATTCACATTTAAGTTTTCAGCCTTTCCAAAACCTTTCAACATTTTGATTTTACATATTTCTTCCCATAACTTTTTTAGTCTAGAACATTTCAAAAACACATGCTCTGTTGTTTCAAGTTCCCCACAATGCATACATATTATTTTTAAGGCATGTTAGCATTAACAGGCAGTTTAGCAATTGTTACTCTCCACAGAAAATCTTTACATTAATATATTTTCTTACACCACATAAATCGTATTTTAATAACATTTATTTTCTCCATTTCTAAATTTTTCCAAGGAAAAAAATGTTCTTTCATAATATTCAAATGCCATTCTTTCCTATTTTTTTCAACAATATTTGCATTCAATTTACATAAAAAGATTTTACTCTGGTACTCTTTTATATCTTCATTCATATAACATTTCTATCTTTTCCCTACCACCACCTTCTCCCAGAAAAACTTTTATATAACACACACAATATATCAAATTTCTGTTCTCATTTTTATAACTTACTAAGGCCCTATACTAATTCAAAGAGGCTGTGTGAATGATGGGGTTAATTAACCCCGATCCCCTTTCTTCTTCCTTCACATACAAACTCCTTTTTCTACCTGGATTTAATCTAGACTCCCATATGGATGAGAATACAATAGACATAATCCCTTTTTCATAGTTAAATGGAATCATGTAAATACTTGCAAAATTAGCTATCTTGCCTAAAAGAATGGAGTTTATCAAATAAACTTTTTTTTATATGATGATTTATATGACTTTCAGACTGTACATATATCTCTTAATTCCTGAAAAATTCTCTCCCACTGTTTTTTTCTTATGCTCACTGGACCCAGATACTATTCCTAATATATCTATAACCTCAACATAAACTGTATATCTTCTATATTTCCCATGAATCCAAAACTTTTACTTTTATCCTTATTTATACACAAACTACATTGCTTTAAGAATTTAATTAGCATTCTGATTGCCTCTTCCATTTATTCTTTGTCCTTGGTAATTAAAACTATATCATTTGCATATGTATAAATTATCTGCATTCCTATTTCCTCTGTTATCTTATAACCTGCCGTATTTAACATTCTATTCATTTCATTGACAATCATATTCATAACCAAAGCAAATAAAAGGGTCTATATCAGTTGAGCGAAAATCCTATTACTCGAATATGAATACTTCGAACCGTATCGCGTGAAGTACGTAAACCTCGAATGTCCAAAACCGCAAATTCCAAAATGTCGATTTGTTTTGGTTGGCATTTCTGCGGTATAGTTCCGTAAGGTAAGTTTGCGATAGATAGGACTTTAGGGTTAGGATCTGGGTTAAGGTAAGTGCATAGATAGGTAATTTATGTAAGATTTAGTGCAGTGTTAGATGTAGGGTTTTTCTTTTAAGTGTATGTATGTGTGCTATTTATTTTGTTTGGGTGTATGTCTGTAGGGGAAGTGTGCGGTAGTTACGGATCTTAGGGTTAGGAAGGGGTTAAGGATAGTGCATAGATGTGTATGTGGGGTTTAGTGTAGTGTTGGAAGTAGGGTATTGTTAAATGTATGTATGTGGATTATTTATTTTGTTTGGGTGTATGTCTGTAGGGGAAGTGTGTGGTAGTTACGGACCTTAGGATTAGGGAGGGGTTAAGGATAGTGCATAGATAGTTGTGTATGTAGGGTTTAGTGTAGTGTTGGAAGTAGGGTTTTGTTAAATGTATGTATGTGGATTTATTTTGTTTGGGTGTATGTCTGTAGGGTTTGGTTACTGTATGTATGTGGTTTATTTATTTTTTTTGGGTAGGTACTAAGTAGCAGGTGGTGGGGTTGGCCGACTATGATAGTTTGATATTTTATTTTTCGCGGTTTAGTGAGTTTGGGATTTTCGCAGTTCGAGGTATAGGGATCGATGTTTAGGCATTCACGTAAAGGGGTTTTCGCTCAACTGATATAGACCCAAATAAAATACTAATATGCAACAAACACATATAACTGAGTCAATGCGATGTGGCAGTCTGAGTCTAAAGTATAAAAAACATCCACTTACAGACATGGAATAAAACAGAAAAGCCACTTTATTGTAGACATAAGTGCTTTCACAGTAAGACTACTGCTTCTTAAATTTAATCCTTAGGAGCATCTTTTCAAAAAACATTACTGATTCAATCAGTCCACTTAATTTCTTATCTACTAGATTGGCTGGAAACAATTCATATAATTGCTGCTGTGCTGTCATGACTATCAACAAGCAAGGCTTCTTCCATTTAGGACTATTCAATTAGCAACTGCAGGTACTTATAGCTAAGTTCTAATTCTGCTACTTTGCTAACAGCTGTGGATAATTATCCCCACAAGTAGGCATTTTTAATATCCAAGTCCACATGGAACTACCTGATATTCAAGGCATGCCTCAAGCTAAACATAGTACTCAATATGGGACGGCACATAATTTTAAATTCATGGTGCTACAGAAAATACTGCCTAATGATAGAAAGGGTGATATTGAAATTATGACTGAAGCCAATGATGTCAGATGGATGATAAGGCTAACAGCTGACACTGTTCGAGGCCTTAATGAGAAGATATCCTTGAACCTTTTTTAAAATTTAGGTCATTATATAGGTGAATGTAACTATGTATACTACAAATGTTATATTTTGCAATATGATTATTGATATACATATATATATATATATATATATATATATATATATATATATATATATATATATTTTATATATATATATATAAATATATTTTTAATATATATGACCGTATCTGTTTTTTATACATGTGGATTTATTTGATTTTATGCTTGATGAGAAGCATTTTTTGATTGGTTATTCTTAATTAACTACTAAATATATACTATAGTCAGCCATTGGTTTTAACATCTGAAGAAGCAGTAGTCTTACTGTGAAAGTGCTTATGTCTACAATAAAGTGGATTTTCTGTTGTACTATGTGTCTGCAAGTGAATGTTTTTTTTGTACTTTAGACTCGGACTGCCCCAGCACGTTGACTCAGTTATATGTGTCTGTTGCATATTTGTGCTTTGTGGACTGAGTCATTCACCATCTGTGCTGCTTTCATTATTTTTTTGAAATAAAATACTACCCACAGGGCACCCCTGCCTTATTCCACACCCTATTTTAATTTAATCACTTAATCATCAATTTAGAATTATCCTTACATTATTTTTTCATATATCAACTTAATTACTTTTATTATCCTTTCACTTATATCATAAGCCCCTAATATATCCCATAAATATTCATATTGTATTGTATCAAATGTCTTACTAAAATTTCCTAACATGACTTTAGTTTCCATGTTTTTATTTTTGATATCATCTATTACATCTTTCATTATCCAAAATAAATCCTGATTTCCTTTCCTCTTCTACCAAAAATTGTATGATCAAACAATCTCTCTACTTTGTTAGTCTATTAATTATTATTCTATTTAATATCTTATAATATACATTATTCAATACTACAGGTCTCCAATTTCTTATAACATCCATCTTTCTCTCCTTTTTACATATAAATTTCATGATCCCTATACACATCTCTTTATCTACCATATCTATCTTTAGCCATTCATTTAATACCTAAACAAAATACCATTTTGCCAATTTTCCATATAATTGTACATATGATATTTAGTACCATCCTTTCACATAGCTTTATCCAAATTAAGATATTTTAATATTCCATTTAACTCTTCCTCATTTATATTTTCTCCAATTTCTCATTATCTTCCTTCCTTACTGTTTTAACTGTCCAGTTTTGTTTCACTTTTGTATCTTTCTTTCCAAAAGTATGCTCTATATACTTTCAGATCACCTCAAATATTCTGTCTTGTATAGTAATTTTTTTCTCCTTCTTTATTCTTTAATTACTTTATTATTATTTTATTTTCTTTTTCTAATTTATTCAAGTAAGGCACATCTTCTTTTCTTCCTGCAAAAAATATCTTTGTTTATATAACTATCTTCTGTTTTATATCTTATCATTTCTTTTCTTTCTCATAAAAAAGTCTTATCCCTTACTATTTCTTTATACACTTCTTGACCCAGCTGCCTATTATTTTATTTTCTGCATCCTTCTCTTTTCATCTAGATACTTCAAAAAATACTTTTTATATTTTTCCTTAAAACTTACCCACTAACGTCCAATTTTCATAAAATGTTCTCATACCTATGTGATCTTTCCATAGTTTATTAACCTCTTTCCTGTCTTCCTTATTAAAATCTTTTTCATTAAGCCTCTTAACACCTTTACCTATTCTTATGTATCCATATGGCTACATGATCTGAAAAACCTTTCCTCTTTATCCGGTTTTTCAAAATTCTTAAACTGTCAAATACTAAAAAATAATCAGTTTCATTTTAACTTAATTTCTTCTGTAAGTCCAATGATTGTTATCCCATATGTACAACTTTCCACTTTCATTATCTCATATATAATTCTAACATCACTATGTTTTAATTTTCTGTTTTAAAATTGAAATTAAAATCCCCACTAATATTGTATCTATATTAAAATATACATAATTTAGAATTTTTTAAAGAGTATCTCTCTTTCTTTCTTTGTAACATATGCATATATTGCAATAATTATGTAAACATTTGCTTTTCACTTTATATCTATTACCATTATTCTTCCAAATTCTACTATTGTAAAATATAAGATTTTAATGTTTTCCTGACATAACACTCGCATTCCTGAGCATGTATCTTTTCCCATATTCCATATAATGTTTTCTCCCTATAATACTTCAGTTTGCTACCTTTCATCTCCTGTCAAAATTATAGTATCTTCTAATATAATTATATGCATATCAAGTGAAGCACACTTCTAATATTCTTTATGCTATTAACTTTAAAGCTAAGATCTTCAACCTTCTTTTAAAATGAAATTGTAATTATTATACCCTCTCTCACACCTTATCTTTTTGTCTTATACTACATTTTTAAACTTTCTTTTCCACTCTTTCACCCTTTTTCCTATAGATGTTTTCTTTCTTCACACTACCTTCCAATTTTCATATTCCTCTTCACTTGTATCAAGCACCACTTCTTCCCCTTCCTTTTCTCCACCTTTTTCCATCCATTATATCTTTATTTCTCTCCTGTATACTAACCTGTCCTTCTTGTTTATTTTCTATATTTCTATCTACAGTATGATATATACAGGCTCCTGTGTAAGGTCTTTTTCTGTAATGTCTACATATTCTTCACAATACCTCCATGTATGTCCAGTTTATCCACATATTTTGCATTTCATGTCACGTTTTCTAGCTTCATACCCATTTTGCCACAAATAAAATATTTTTGTTTATTGCAATCATTAATCAAATGATTATTTTTTTTCCACAAAAAAAAAACATGTTTTAGGCTGTCCTCTGTATTTAACAAATCCTCTGTTATGATCCACATTAATCACACTCAGAATGTGTACAACATTTTCATTTCCCACTTTCAAAATGATCCCACATTCTCAGCCCCCAGCCCATATACCTCGATCATCATATATTTTTATGTTCGTAACATTTTCATATAATCTTTAAATAGGCCTTTAATTCCTCTTTTCCAACTTCCATTTTAAATTGTATTGAAACTCTCTGTTTGGTTTATCTATGAAACACCTGCACCACACATCCATTCCAAGGATTACAGTTCTTTTTTTATTCATACTTTTCTAAGAAATTCTCACTATACTGTCCCAATTCAAACAATATATCACAGTAAGTTTCTTTAGTAATAAAAATAAAGTCTCTTACCTCTTTGGGTCCCATACTTCATACATTTCAAGTCCTTTCTCTTCTTTACTCTTAACCTTATAATGAACTTCTTCACTTCTTTCACTTCTCTGACTTTTATTTCTCCTTCTTTCACCATCTGTGCCTATGATTTCTTTCCTACTGTATCCTCAGCAACCTCCTCTTTGTGTATTTTCTCCATAATTTCACTCCTTAAAGCTGCTACATCACTCTCTGGTTCACTCTGGTTGATCATTTCCTTTAAGTAAGCATCCCACAACCCTCCCGACTGGATGGTTGTTACAACACAATTTTTTGTGGCTACCTCTTCATTGAAGAGGTTTTGGTGAAATATCACCCCAGTGTCATAAGCTGAAAAATCATTCATCCTTCTATGATCCATCACTTGAAAAGGCTCTACTGCCTTATCCAATTCAACAATTGCTTCATTCTGCTCCTTTCAAGGTAATTCTTCTTCCTTACTTCCATCCATTGCCGCACTTGCCCTCATACCATTGCTAACTTCATCAACCATTAGCACTTCCATATATCACTGCTTTACCTTCACCTCCCTATTTTTCTGAGTTGCCTTTGCATTCCGAATGGAGACAGGAAGTGCATCTAAAAAGCATGTCCCCATATGGAGACTAGGGGATTTTTTTTTTTGATATCCTGGCCAATGCCCTGGCCAAATATTTCCTATTTAATATGAACATCATTTTGGATTTGCCCTAAAAAGATACCACTGGCCTGGTGGGATCCAACCCAGCCAACAAAATGTAAATCAATAAAACTTCAAGTCTTACATAAACAATAAATCCTAAACATAAAATTGCAACCATAACCTTAGAATAGAACTCAAAGTCTAACTTTAAAATTAAAAACCTAAAATTCTAATCATATTCCTAAATCAGATATTATACACATACCAATCTTAAGATAATGTGACTCACAGTTCCACTACCTTCATAAAGCAACTTCCCATCTGGTAGGAGTAACCTCTGCCTAACAGATGTCATATAATGAAATGTATGCCTCCTTATGCTTTTGAAGCACTCACGATCTGCTAGGAGAAAATTATAGTAATTATAGTAAGGAATTTCAAATTTTTCTATTGGTTTGTTAAATACTGACTGGCTTTCACAAGGACTAGAATTTGTTATTGAATCAGTTATTTTACAGAGTAACAAATAAACAAATAAACATGGTCATTAGTAAATAAAAAAAAATGAACAATGTTACAAAGTCAGTTGATAATATTTATGTCCACAATGGCACCATTTTCTTTACTGGATAAGTAGAAAATAATACAGCTAAGCATTATAAACTTCATGCACTACTTCTCATGTTGGCTTATTTATTAACAAATATTACTTTTTATGCAAAATGTTTTGTCAGTGCTCAGAAATAGTAAAGGTAACAAATTAAATAGTGTATCAAATGTTATCTCTTAAGTGGCTCAATTGTCAGTCTCTGTATATTTGCAAAATGCATAAATAAATTAACAAATGAAAGAATGAATGAATGAACTGAGGATTATTACATTTCTGTATTCATCCTTTTACAAAAGTAATGTGAAGCACTGTGAGATATTCTCGTTTATGACATAAACATATATTATTTGTAAAAAAGAACCCTCCCTCTTTTTTTCATAAAGAAAACCAAGAAGTTGTCTTTATAACTTTTGCTGTTCAATACAAGTTGCCATGCTAAGGGATTTTCTTTACAAGGAGTGAAAAGAAACATGACTTGCACTGAAGAAGGCAGATGGAAATGCTGTGAAATTATCATAAAGACTGTCAGGATGAATGAGAAAGAGAACAGCGACGTGAAAAATGAGTTATTCACATTAATGGATGGGAAACAGCAGTGGACATTGTGCTGCCAGTGGATAGCTTTGGAATTCAAACTAGAGTTCCAAAGAATCCTTTCAGATCATTGAGCAGTAAGAAAGCAGAATAGAAGAACTGCTGTGAACTCAAATGTAAAAGGTCATCACAGAGTAAGTCAGTCCTCAGAATGGTATAAAATGATTCTGCACATGACTTACGTTCAGTTAAAAACAATTGATTTTGTTACCAGAGCTGTAGAAATTATAGCTTTCCAACACTGTTTTAATCGTGATGATTAACTCACTAGCAAGATTCACATTCCATGTGTAAAATTGTATTTTAAAGACGATGTATACTGTGCATTTCTTTAAAAGTGCATGAACATATTTTTGTCAGGGAATGGCAATTAAAGCTTCTGTTATTATATTGAATAGATGTTGGCTGAGTATCTAGATCTTACACCTGGATGATTTTATAGTAAAAAAATAACTAACTCGTCTGAAAGCTGAAAATCTGATCCTTTTCTCTAAGTACATATTTACTTCTTATATGTAGAACAACATTTTGACAAATACTTTGTGACTCAAAAGATGTCATTTCTGGGAATTATTTGAAAATAGAATAATTTATTCACCGTGGCAAAACCTGTTTGTTGAGGAATCATGTTTATACATGATTTACTCTAAATTAAATTTGGAAAAGCTGGAATAAAACAGTTAGCCAAATGTACTGATATGTTAATGCATCAGAAAATACTGTTGACTTAACTGAAGCAGGTTTTTAAAAAAAATTCCAAATTCCAAAAAAAAGAAGTTATGTCCTTACCATAACGTTCCATGTGGAGTGTTCATCTCGCCTTGGTTATTACACATGGGTTCGGAGCCGATCCTCGGCTCCGTGCCGGCCGACTGCAAGCTCTGCATCGAGAAGAAGCTCGAGGACATCTAATACCCACAATCCCCCTCTGCCTTTACCTCAGATCTAGTTTGCAAGCAAACCAGACATAAAGCACGCACACATGCCAACTAGATACATAAAAGTACATATATACAAACATACCAAAAGTATGATAGTAACACTAATACTGCAACAGCAGAAGGAGAATACTCCAGACCAGGCACCAAACTGAACGTTCTTCCTAAGGGTGGGAAGGGTGGGAGTGTAATAACCAAGGCGAGATGAACACTCCACATGGAACGTTATGGTAAGGACATAACTTCTTTATGTGAGAGTGTTCAATCTCGCCTTTGTTCTTACACATGGGTAGCGTCCCTAGCTCCATGATCCTGAGGAACTCAAGGGAGAACGTTCTTGAGCACAGTGGAACCAAAGGTTGCCCTATCCCTAGAAACCCTGTCCACTTTGTAATGAGAGATAAATGTATGTGGTTTAGCCCAAGTAGCAGCCGCACAAATAGTGTCTAAAGGTAAGCGAGCTGCGTGAGCCAAAGATGTAGAAACTGATCTGGTAGAATGTCCACTGGGTTTTGCTGATAATGTTTGGTCAGAAGCTTCATAAACATAAATGATACAGTCAGTTAGCCACTTAGAAAGAGTTCATTTCGTAACTGCAAGACCCTTTCTGCTGTCAGCAAAAGCTACAAATAGTTGATCAGATTTCCTGTGATCTTTTGTTCTATCCAAATAAAATCTGAGTTGTCTATGGACATCTAGTTTGTGCAACATATACTCCAATTTATTAGAGTGGTTTTTAAAGAAGGTGGGTAATTCGATGGACTGATTAATATTACTAGAAGAACAAACTTTGGGAAGAAAGGATGGATTAGTGCGTAGGGATACTCTGTCAGAATGAAAAATTAAATAAGGATGTTTGACCGAAAGGGCCTGAAGCTCAGACACCCGTCTAGCAGATGTAATGGCCACTAGAAATAATGTTTTCCTTGACAAAAATTTCAAAGTGCAACTTGAAGCTGGTTCAAAGGGTGGTAACATCAATTTAGAGAGCAATAAGTTTAAATTCCACGGTGATGTCGGACTTCTGACTGGTGGTCTGATATGAAAAGAACCTTTTAAGAAGGCTTTACAAAGTCTGTGAGCCATAATAGGCGCACCACTTTCTTCTACATGATAGTTAGAAATGGCAGCTAACTGTACTCTTAAAGTAGCCGGGGAAGCTCCTTCATGAAATAACTCAGTCAAGAATTCTAAAACCTTGTTCAACGGAGCTGTAACAGGGTCCAACTGATGTGACTCCGCCCAGAAGACAAAACGTTTCCACTTACTGGTGTAAGTCTTTGTAGTGGAAACTTTATGAGAAGCTACTAAAATATCTTGAACCGCCGATGTAAGGGGAACCGACCTGGCTAGAAAGGAAGCGGCAGCCAAGCTGCTAGATGGAGAGATTCTAGGGATGGGTGAGGAACTCCTGACGAGTGAGTCAGTAGATCTGGCTCTGGGTCCAGCATCCAAGGTCCCGAATGCGGTGATGCAATAGAAAGGGAACCAAATTTGACGAGGCCAGAACGGAGCAATGAGAATAATAGTCCTCTGAAGGTTGTTTGCTTTCTGTAGAAACTTTGCAATCAGGGGAAATGGAGGAAAAGCATATAGGAGACCCGGGGGCCAATCGTGCACCAGCGCGTCCCTGGGGACTTCCCTGGAGGGGGTAATAGGGCAAAGTAGCTCCTGCATTTGGCGTTCATTGGAGACGCAAACAGATCACAGGTAGGCTGGCCCCATTTGCGAAAAATCCTTCTCGCAACTGACTGTTTGAGGGACCACTCATGAGGCAATAGTATTGCCCTGCTCAGCCTGTCGGCTATGACGTTGGATGACCCGGGATGTGCGTTGCGATCAGAAAGCGACCGTGGACTCTGCCCATTGCCAAATTCTCATGGCCTCTCTGCATAGTTGGTAAGACCTGGTTCCCCTTGCTTGTTTATGTACCAGACTACGGACATGTTGTCTGTCTGAACTGCAATGGTCCCTGGAGGAAGAAGGGGAGCAAAGTGTTGCAACGCCAAAACACTGCCCTCAACTCCAGAACATTGATGTGCAGATTGTACTCCAGATTGGTCCATTCGCCTTGGACTGTCTGTCCCTGAAAGATGCCCCCACCCTATCAGGAAGCGTCCGTGGTTATCGCCGCTGACGGTGCGGGTAGCACAAATGGTCTTCCGCTGGATAGGTTGCAAGTCTGTAACCACCACATTAGGTGTGATTTGCATGTTTTCGTTATCAATATTTCGTGAGTCAGTGGAAGTTGTTGGAATGACCATTGTGCAAACAGAAGTCATTGTAGCACTCTCATGTGCAGTCTTCCCAATGGTATCGCAATGAGAGAAGCTGCCATGAGACCCAAAACTTTCAGAACAATTTTTGCTGGGGACTTTCTGGACGACAGAAGAAGGGAAATGTTGAATTGAAGTGCTACTAATCTTTCTGTAGGAAGTTTTAGAACTAACTGACGCGTATCTAATTCCGCTCCTATGAATAAGATATGCTGTGATGGCTGTAGCAACGATTTTTCGAAATTTACTGAAATGCCAAGGTGTGTACAAAGTTGTAGGGTGTAATCCCTGGCTTGTATCAGTTGACGCCTGGTGGTGGCAGACAGGAGCCAGTCGTCCAGATACGGAAACACCTGGAATCCTAGGCGCCTCAGACGAGATGCTACCACTGCCATGCATTTGGTGAAGACCCTGGGGGCTGTGGTCAGACCAAAGGGCAGGGCTCGAAACTGATAGTGACTGGCTCCCAGCTGGAAGCGCAAATGATCCCTGGACGCCCTGGCCATTTTGATGTGGTAGTATGCGTCCTTCAGATCTATTGAGCACATCCAGTCGTCCTTCTGTAAGAATGGAAGGATCGATTGAAGCGTGACCATTCGGAACTTTTCCTTCTTGACAAAGGTGTTGAGATGGCTTAGGTCCAGAATTGGCCTCCAGTCCCCTGTTTTCTTTGGAACTAAAAAGAACCTTGAGTAAGTTACGAATCCTATTTGGTCCGCTGGGACTGGTTGGATGACTTTTTTCTAGCAGCTTTGAAATTTCTGTAGCTGCTGGCTCTCGCAGATGGGGTGGTACATCTGGGAGTTTTCTTTTTGGAATGGGGTGGATAGAAATGGAATTTTGTAACCTCTGGTAACAACGCTTTTACCCAATTGTCTGAAGAAAGGTTTTGCCAGGCCTGAGGGTATAAAGCTAGCGACCCCGACTGCCTCCAGAGCAGGACAGTCGGGCCTCCTCTCAGGAGTGCTGAAAAGGTTTGCCAGGAGGTTATCCCTGTCACCTTGGTTTTGGACCCCTCTGCCGCCAGGGCGGCGTCTTCCACCTCTGCCCCCTCTGCCTCTAGAGGGGCATCACCCTGTGTGTTTGGGAAAGATCCTTGGGGTTTTGAAACCACATTTTCCACCACGTTGCCCTTTGGGGTACGGTCTGGAAGGGTGGAAAAATGGACTCCGACAGCAGACAGAGTCTTTCCTCCTGTTCACACCAGGTAAGGATGTCCTTTACTTTAGGGCCAAAAAGAGTGGCTCCATCAACTGGTGGGTTAGAAAAGGAAGACTTGAAGGCTTTCGCAATGAACATAAGCGCATCCAGGATTGCCTACGAAGAGCAATCGCTGAAGCCGCTGCCCTACTCGATCCTTCGCTGCATAGGATATCAGCCTCATGGACGAAGTTCACAATGGACGTAAGGGTGTTGAGATGCGCTGTAACTTTCTCTGAGACAGCGGTATCTGTAGCACCCTGGAGGGTATCTCCCAACTCTTTGACTAGATCCCTCTGTAAACGTGTAAAATGAGTCAAATAGTTCAGGGAACGCATAGAAAGCCGCTGAACTGAAAATGCGCTTCCCGTATCTGTCCATGGTCCTAGAATCTTTGTTAGGCGGATGGACAGATGAGGCAGACTCGACATCTTTTTTTCGTGGCGCTGCCACCACCATGGCGTCTACTGGAACTCCTTTGGTGAGGTAAGCTTTGTCCCGTGGTGCCGTGATGTACTTATTTGGCTTCCTAGGGACTGGTTCCACCATGTCAGGAGTCTCCCACGCCCTGAGCAATTAATTCCATTAACTCATCAAAGGCGGAGTGACCCAGGAGGAGGAAGGCGGGCACCAAATGCCTTCAGCAAAACTGACTCATCCTCAGAAGGGGAGGGCTTGCCAGTCACCTCTCTGTTTTAGGATCTCCAAGATGTCAGAAAAGAGACATCCTCTGAAGGTGACTTAGGGGACCCTTCTGACTCATCTAAGTCAGTATCAGATGTCAAGGATTCTTGTGGAGAATCCAAGTGTCTCCTCTTACACAGTCTTTTCCTAGGAACTTCTTCGTGGGGAGCATCCGAGGAAGCCTCCGAGGAAGAGGGGCACCTCCAGGGGTGGCTGAGACACTGGTGCCCGACGCTTGGGCGTGGCCGTGGGTGCAGAGGAGGATAACGGTCCTTTGTGGGAGGAGAAGCTGTACCTGCTGATGTGGTTGTCTGGGTAGACAACACCTTCCTCATGAGGTCGAAGGCCCCGGGTCCCGAGTCGAGGTATCTCCGGTTCGAAGAAATGGGAAGAATCCCGAAACAGGAGCGAAGGCACCGACCGAGGACGGAACCGAATCGATCTGTGCGAGGCCCGAGAGGAGCGTCGGAACGAAACATCGGTTCGACTCGGTCCCGGAACCAAGGACGGATCTTCGCCCGAGACTCCGGTACCGGATCGGATGGAGTCGAGGTGAACGGTGCCGACCGAGAAAAAGACGGTTCTGGCACCGAGGGCTCCACAATCATCAGTTCAGCTTCTTCCGGCTCCGAAGACTGGACAGGTCTCGGAGGAGGAACAGATGGAGATAGTGGCAGGCCTTCAAGTCTCGACATCAACTGAGAGGAGACCGAGATAAGCTTGGACAGGGCCGTATGCTCCATCAGTTTCTGCACCACACGGTCCACATCGGTGTCGGAAAGGGGCCTAGAAGAACGAGTCGAAGGGATCGAAGACGGAGCCGACCTCAGCAGAGTCGGTGGAGGGAGCTCCGTCACGGTTCCAAGACTTGAGGCTCGAAACTGCCAACAGTTGAACACTCGGCCCAAGTCTGTGGAACCGGTGATCTAACTAGACCAAGAGCTCGGAGCCGATGACTTTGGCTCCGCGCCTTCGACCCCTTCGAAGACTTGGATGCCTGGTCTGAAGCATCCAGAGCCTCCTGGAAAGAGGGTTTCAACAATCCTCTATCCATCAGTTTCCTGCGCCTATCTGTCATGACCCTCCCACTAAAAGAGTGACAAATAGAGCAGTCCTCTTGTAAGTGGAGAGGGCCAAGACAGTAGACAGAGGAACTGTGGTTGTCTGTGACCGACATCTTTTGGCCACACTGACAACGTTTGAAGCCAGATTTTATTTTCTCAGACATAATGACAAGAGAAAGAGACAGTCCAGTCCAGTAATAGTCAAATCCAGTAACAATGTCAAATCCGGTAATTGAAAGTCCGATTGTTAATTGCTTAAGAAAGCAAGACTACAACAAGTTTCTAGTCAAAAAGTGTCCAAGTAGGGGTGGTAGGCCCCGAAAAACTCTATACCCGAAAGTTAACTAAGTTAAACTAATCTAAGGTACCGAGAATTCCTAATCCACTCACACACCGTACTCTAACTTTAATTAACTAGATTTAAAAGAAGTTTTTTTGAAAATTTAAACAGAATAGATAAAAATCTTATCTGTAAAGCCTCGAGCTAGCCTCCAGCGATGCGTATGCAGCAGCGGCAAACTAGATCTGGGGTAAAGGCAGAGGGGGATTGTGGGTATTAGATGTCCTCGAGCTTCTTCTCGATGCAGAGCTTGCAGTCGGCCGGCACGGAGCCGAGGATCGGCTCCGAACCCATGTGTAAGAACAAAGGCGAGATTGAACACTCTCACATTATGTAGTTCTGCTAACACAAAGTAGATTAGAATGAAATCATTTTAACCACAGAATCATCCAAGTACTTGGTGCAGTTTATTATTCTTAGTAATGCATTTCTAAATAAGTGCAGCATAGATCCTCACAATGATGTATGGAATTCACTTCCTCTGCACATCTGTACAAGCTCGAAAAATTTGCATAAGAGAAGCATGGCTCATTTCAGCTAGTCTTCCAGAATATGGGGTTACTTTGGCTGCTTAGATTTCAGTGCAGTTGGTAAACACACTGCGCAGGATTCATGAAGGCTTGCACGGAGTGTAAGAGACGTGTAACACTCCATGCAAGCCTTGCGATCCAGGAACAGCCCGAAACTCCGTGTAAGAGACCAGCTAAAACATCTCTTACATGGACTGGGCGTGGATATGCTAAATACCTCACTTGCAGCCGAAAGGTATGCAAATGAGGTATATTAGTGATCCACGAAGCAGAAACCAGCCCGTGTAAGAGACGTTTTAGCTGCAGAAATGTACTCAGTTGACAACAGAGTATGTTTCTGCAAAAATCACAATGGAGCCATGTCAGCTCCAAATAAAGGGTGCATATGTGTCAGGCAGCATGCCAATGGCCAAATATGTGGCCATTGGCAAGGTAACCCGATGCAAATATAAAAAAAATATAATTTTTTTTCCGGCGATCGTCGATGTTTAAACGCAGCACAGCCCCGCGCAAACAGGCTGCGCTGTATAACACATAAAAATGAAGGTTATAAACCCACAAATGTGGGTTTTATGCAATACATGGAATGACAATGCAGGGACCAGCAGACCAAAAACAACATGTCCACCGTGTAGTGGTTGCTAAGGGGGGAAGCTGAGTCTAAGACATGTAACTAAGCATTAGTAGGCAATCTCATGTAAATGAGGGTTAGGATACTGAATCCCACAGTCACATAGCAAATGAGCACAGTCTGAGTACTGTAAGAGATACATAATGGGGAGGAATAGAGTAGGAGATAGGTGACATCACAGGAGGGAATGGTAGAAAGAAATGCAGTTCATTGGAGGTCAGTGTAACATGACAGATGACAGACACAGATCAGGGAAAGAGGAGTGCCACAAGATAAGCATGGGAAAGTCAAGAAATGGAAGGTGTACACTGTTACTTATACCAAAGTTTCTTGCTGAGAGTGCATGCGCACGTGTGCGCGCCATGAAGCACGTGTAGGACAGTGTGCGCGCGTGTAAGGCAGACTGAGCATGTGGGAGCATGTTGGTAGATTTGTAACACTGTTTGCACTGGTCTGCGCGCGTTTTAACCCAAATAGGCAGATCCTGAACCGTGTAAGCATGTGTGCGCGCGTGTAAACCACTGTGAGCGTGTTTCTGCTGGTATGCACGCTGCTCCCCCCTGAGGAAACAGAAAGGAAAAAGGAAGCAACAGAATTAGTAGGAAGCTAGCAGGGAATACTGCTGGAGCTAGCAGGTGAAAACAATTAGAAGCAGGCAATTACACAGGCAGAATAGTAGCCCAGCCCAGCACTTAAAACTCTGCAAACAGCAGTGCAGGATGTTTCTCTCAAGAGACACTGCAAGACAGGTGTAAGCTATTAGAAGTGAAAACTGAAAAAGCTGAACTCAGAGCAGAAATGTTAGGGGCTGCCATAGCTGTCATAATGAGACATAGGCGACTTGCTGAGGTTGGTGACAATGCAGATGGTGCCAGACAACCCACAGTGAGGAGACGGAGAAGAGTGTACAGGCCCAGGGTCACCTACCAAGGGTTACATGAGCTGGAGATAGTAGAGCGCTATAGAGTGGACAGAGAGTTCCTGCAGCAAATAGTCAAGCTGTGCAGGCCACACCTCACACACAGAACCAACAGAGGGGAACCCATCCCAGTGGAAACCAAGGTATGTGTTGGCCTAAGAATACTAGCAACAGGTACACCTTTCAGAGACCAACTGGTGATATGATGTGGATATCACAGGCATCAGCCTCCAGGGTACTGCACCAGTTCCTGGATGCCATGTCAGCACATGTCGGTGATCATGTATATTTCCCCAATGCCCGTGAGGTATTGGCCAGCAATATGCGTCTCTTACAGCAAATAGCGGAATACCCTGAGTGTAGTGGATGCAATAGACTGCACGCACATACGCATCAAAGCACCAGCTGGTGAGCGGGGTAGGGCCTACATTAACCGCAAGGGCTTCCCCTCCATCAACTGCCAGGTCGTGTGTGATGCCCAGGGCATAATAATGAATGTGTGTGCTGGCTGCCCTGGGAGCTACCATGATTCCCACATCTGGCATTTGACGCAGCTGTACCAGACATTTGCCAATGGGGACATCCCACATGGACACCTAGTGGGAGATGCAGGTTATGCACTGGAGCCGTGGCTGATGACACCCATCAGAAACGCACACACACCTGAACAGGAACGCCATAATGAGGCACATGCACAAACACGTAATGTAATAAAGCATGTGTTTGGGCTGCTCAAGTCACGGTTCCGGTGACTGGACACATCTGGTGGAGCTTTGCAGTACTCACCAACTACATGTACCCAAATTGTCATGGTATGTGCTATGCTACATAATATGATCTTGTGAAAACAGCTGCAGCAGGACCAGCATAGGGCTGGGCCAAACAGCCCCCCACCATTGCCAAGGCCATCACAGGCAGAGCGTGACTCGGAGGAGGAACAACCTGAGCCTGCCCCAGTAGGCAGAAGGAGGCGTGCCCAGTATGCCCTGACCTTGGCAAAGAGGCAACGCATAGCACATACACTGGCTCAGTAGGAACCCTGGGAATGATACCCCTCTGACTCACTCAAATAATAACAGGGATGCCTAAAATGACATGACCTGCTCACAAACATGTACAGGGAGTGTAATATGTGCATCCGACAGAGGCAGCCCTGCAGCACCACCTGAGGCATGAATGCCATGTGTTAAGTAATGTAACATCATGTACTATATGCACACCTGAGGACCCTGACTAACATCCACCCTCACCAAGCATGAAGCCACAAAATGACGATGGGATGATCAATTGCAATAACTGGCTGAAGTAATGCAGTTAGTCAAAGGGGAGCCAATGTGTTTCGGCCTGGGAAGACATGCTGAGCATGACATGATGCACCACCTGCTAGGGGTGGCATGCACCTATCAGTCCAGGCCCCATGGATACTGGCAAAGGCTGTCAGTACCAACAGCATGTCCTGAATAGGTAAGTCTCAAAACACAAACCCACCTTCATAGGTACCACAAGGGATAGGAACCTAGATGTAATGCTACCCAATGCCAGAAGTCTAAACAGTAAGATGCGTGCAGTGTAAACACACACAGTATGGAGAATGTTGATATCAGTCCTGCAATAGAAAACTGGGTCAAGGCTCACATCAGCACCCTAACACTACCAGGTTACACCTCATACTGTGCTGTACAGCCGCAAAACATGGAACAAGCTACAAAAGGAGGGTGACTAGCAATAAATGTCAAGGATAACCACACCCCCATGTTGGTACCACAACAAGAAGCAGCATGGATTAGCCATGGTCAAATACCAATGGCTAAAACCGCCTCCCAGTATATAGCCTGCTGCAGACCTCTGTCCTAATACCAGGAACTGCACCTGGCCTATGTTGAAATACATGAATATATCAAGCCCCCCAAACCACATTATATTGCTTGACTGAAAATACCCAGACATACACTGGGAGCATTATACTAGCACCAACACAGTAGGAGAAAAGTTCCCAGAATTCATAAACCAAAATGCCCAGGAACAACGTACCACTCCCACAAGAGGGGTAAGCATACTGGATGTGATAATCAGCAACATGTGTACTGGATGGCAAGATGAGAAGTGTATCCCTCACTGGTAAGACCAGACCATAGAGTAATCACACCGGATATACACATTCTGACCACAGTCCCCGGCCAGAAAACCACAGTGAAAAGCATAGGTTACACCCCTCCAAAACGATGTGGAATCCACGAAAGGCCTTGTGCAGGTGCAGAATATGGGACACACCGCAGAACATGTTATACAGGCACTCCATGAACACAGCCAGGAATGCTTGGATTATGCAATCACAAATAGCAACAAGACACAATGCCATACATGCAGGCATCTGGCATGCTGGACTCCAGCCATTACCAAACCATGCAAGAGAATGAGGAAGCTACTACATGATAGAGCAAACATAAAAAGGGAAGCAATCACTGATCAGTAGTATGGCAATAAAATATGTCCACACATACAATCCACTAAGGCCAGCCACAACAAGTACAATCTGTGAATCCAGAGGAAATGGGACACCTGCCGCAAGTACACAGACAACCCACAACACCCCCCAATAAATACAAATATATGTGAGAGATGCAACCATTTATCCAAACCGGAGGCTGAGCTCCCCCAACTCAGTACTGTCAAAACTAGTCAGGAGGAGAAGGTAACCACATACACCACAAACCCAGTCCCACATAGACCTATCACAACTGTAAACCAAACACATAAACACAGAAGAACATTCCCGGAGGCCCTAATTACAAACACACCACACCAACAGAGGCCTCCAAAGCAGATCCCAAGCAACCACAACCTCCAAACATAGCACATGCAACACATAGTACACAAAGCTGGTGTGCCAAACAGTTACAGGCCAGAAGGAGAAACAACATGCCTGATACAGTTGTAATAGGTGTCTGTATAGGCAGACACACTGCTGTCCCACTCACCAGACTGAACAAGGGAAAGGGTACAGTAAGCTGCCTGTAGGCTGCCACAATATGCCACATAACACAAGTACGCAGGTCACCCCAAAGCAAGCAGAAATATGATGCACTCATTGTCCATGCTGGTGTGAATGACCTGAGATGTACCTCCCTGGACTACATGAAAAGAGACATGGATGAGCTCTCTGAGTATGTACTCCAGGCCGGTATGACACTGGCCTTTTGCAGCATCCAATCCTCACCAAGAATGATGCCACAGTGCAAACACAGAATGATCAGCTTTAACAGGTGGCACAGTTACAGCTGTCAGTCCAAGAGGGTCTAATGTCTGTCTGCTTGAGATGTCATGCATGACAAGCCATGCTGCTGTTCCAGGGATGGCTTGCACCTGTTACCGCTGGGCGTCTGGATACTGGATAAGGCCTTTGCCACTTCCATAGAGCCGTACGTAGGCAAGGCCAAACCACCACCCTAGAAAACATAAGTGGTAAGAAACATAAGGGTAATGCTGACCAATGCCAGATGTGTAAACTGCAATATGCATGCACCTGAGGCACTTCCCAGTATGGAGAACATTGATGTCTGTGCAGTGACAGAAGCTTGCTGCAAGCCTACTGACAGCACACCAGCACTACCAGGTTATACCACATATCATGCGTTATGGCCCCAACACCTGGAACAAAACATCAAAGGAGGTGGAGTATCCATATGCAGCACAGACACCCATACGGGCAGGTAACTGACAATGCACAAAGCAGCGGAGATCACTCATGTGCACCTAAGTGTAGTCAAAACTGCTGTACAGTCTGTAGCATGCGACAGACCACACTCTCACACACAGGAACCCCACCCAGACATCCTGAAGACACTGGACAGTATGAATGTCCCACCAAATACCAGACAAGTTGCTCACAAATTACAACATAGGTGGTAAACCATTATGTATGCAAGGAGTAATCAGGAACCTAGGGACACAAGTCGACAGTAACCTGTCATGTGACACTCACAATGCCAATGTGGCTAGGAAGACTGTCTATATTGGACACCGTATCATGAAAGGATTCACATCTACATCAACAGAGGTCCCTGTGCCCCTGTACTGCTCCCTATCAGACCCATAATCTAGTACAATGACTCATATGGGATGTACCGTACCTGACACCTGCAGCAGTTAGGAAGACCTCAAAGGTACCCCACCAAGAGGATAAAGGGTGTCAAATATATGTCATATGCTGCCTGGCTGTAGACACCCCAGCTGAATGCAGTCACAGACTGCCTACACAGTGGCATTGTATGTCTGTTGTACAAGGCCATGTCCAACACAGGAGTAATGGACATGCTCCACCACAGGAAATCAAAGCCATTGGAGCTGTGAGAGTGACAGATGTCAGCCTCAACACATAATGAAATAGGATGTGCTGGAGGGACAGATACATAACCCAGAGGCTCCCCACACCCAGAAACAGGATCCCAATCCATGTTAGGCAGAGCCCCTCACTGACACCCCTCAACAGGAATATTGCTAAGTGGATGGATGATCGTACATGTACACTGGGGGTCTTCACTGTGTCACATCCAGACAGAGGCACAGTAAAGAAAATCATAAATGGCCATAATAGTCACATAGCAAGGGGCGGGGAAAGACACACACACTCTGGCTAGGCTTACTAATGCCCTAGGGTGGATAGCCTAGTATGAACCTATGAACCTATGAAGATACAAATTGTACAGGACACTAAGGATAATCACAAGGCTTACTTAACTGATGGTAGGAACCATGCTGGGAATTCACAGATATGCTCTGAATCACACAGATATTACAAACAACATACCAAACACACACACATATTGCCAACATACAACCTGACAGGTTCAGTGCAGAATGCAAAATATCTATCCCAGCAGACTGCTGGTCCCCTGACATTGCAGATGCTGAGGTAACAGCCATCATCTACAAAGCAAAACACACAGCAGCAAAGGTATGTGATGGTGTCCTGGACTGAGGCCAACATGGACTCCAAGAATAATGGAATGCCAAATCACACTACTGCCCAATGTCAGCCTCACCACAGGATATGCACCCAAAGAGCAGTGTACAACAACAGTGGTCCTTCACAACAAAGGTGTTGCCTGAATGGATACTGCAAACTACCACCCCAGGATCCTGACAAGCTTGGTCTGCACAGCTATGGAAAGGATCAGTATGTACCGCAGACAAAAAGCTATCGTGGACCTACTGACACCGGACCCTACCCAGTGTGGCTGTCGTAAGTGCAGATCCTGCCCCTAAACATGTTTGACCCATCTGTAACAGTCATTAAGGTCATTGATGAGGGCAATGTGGTCCATACAGTGTAGCTAGACTGTGCATATGCTTCCAGACAATACCCTACGAGTTCAGTATGGATATGTTCACCAGCTTAAATATAAACACCTATGTCAGTAGAGGGGTTGCAAACCAGACCAAGGACAGAACTGACATGGTCAGACATGCTGCATCCATGTCAGACTACAAAGCAGATATGAGTGGCATCCCACAAGGCTTGGTCCTGGGACCTCCCCCGTTCCCTGTATATGTCCCATAGGTACAGGCCAACATGGAAGGACTGTGACTGAACATGTATGCAGAGGAGTACAAACTGCCCACCATATCCGACCCCCAGCTGACACAAGCAACCCACAAAAGGGCCACATAGAAACAGACAACTGGAGCCATAGCCATGCCAGCAAGCTAATTGCAGAACTGTGTATAGACAACCACCGTGGATATACAGTAAGTGCCCACCAATTACCACACAGGTGTTAACCCATTACGTACCTAACATGTAATGAGAGACCTGGGGACACAAGGTGATAGATATTCTGCATTGGACAAACATGTGGCTGTAGTGTTCGCAGAAACATACCATATACCCACCCAATCATGAAGGTTGTCAGATGTAGATAAGGGGAGGTCACTGTGGCTCTGCAGTCATCCTTCATCAGCGTCACAATTGACTACAATAGCCCCTGTGGGATATACCTCAGCAGACACCTCCATCAACTGTAATGTCCACAACAGTACCCCACCAGGAGTAGCAAAGAGCATGAACAGATGCCATGTGTTGCCTGAGTAAATAAACTGCAGCTCCACACACTGCCATACTGCCCACCCAGAGGCAAGCTGTGCCTGATGTATGAAGCCATGTCCAAGCTGGAATCAATGAACATGCTGCACCTTGTACAATCTGAATGGCAGTGAGCTATGCACATGAGAGACCTGAACCCCAGCACTGACATACATAGGACAAGCTGTACAGAATGATCCATAACACAGAAGCCACCCCCACTCTTGAATAAACTCCCAGTACAGGTTAGCCAGAGAGTCACCTATCAACACCCCTCAAGAGGAATCCTGATGAGTGGATGGGAGATGGTAGGTTAACCCTGGGTATCACTGTTATGTCAGAGGTAGACGGAGGCACAGTATACTAACCATGACATATGTCATGGCAAACTCCAGTTACAATGTGTCGAAGGACAAACACACTCTGTGACTAGCATCAGAAATGGCCTAGGGAACATCGCTAGTGTTTGCCAATGTCCACCTATGTTGTGGAATACACTACCAATGTTGGACAAGCCTGGTGTAGGTAGTCCATATCTGAACATAATGCAACATGGTCATATGTGCACAACTGGCCCCTACACAGTCTGTTGTGCTCACAATGAAGATGTCAAGCAGTGATAGGACTAAAGCCCAGGATACTGTCCACCACAGTGAAAGTACTGAGCCAGTACACTATACGGTACTACAGTGTTAGGTCATTATGAAAGGATGTTGACAACTGCATGCAAAGTATCCCATGCAATCCCTGCAGGCACAGTATAATCCCTGTTGTGGCAGACACGAAGCAGTTGGCCAGGTAGTACACAACATGACACCCAACACACAACCATAAACATGAGATATTGTTGAAGTTCACACACACCCAAATATGTGGTGGACTGCAGAGTTCAACATATGGAAAGCTCACACTGGGCATGCTCGCACACTTTGATAAATGAGGCATATGTCAGACAACATGCCATGGAAAGGCTGAACTGGGCATGCTCACACACTTAGGCCATATCTCTGTTTAGCAGTTGGCCACACATATCTGGTATTTGTACGTGTCATTCCAGGAACCAGCCACAACACAGCAATCTGCCCAGTGCACACAGTAAATGACTACAGAGACATAAGTGATATAGTGGATCACCCTCATATTCAAACATCTTCCACAGATGCACAAGTTGTTCATAGGAACAGGGAATGCCATGGCAATAAAGAAGTGCAAACAGTCTAACAGCACAACAAATATTGTGCATCTGACAATTGAACATATGGGTGTATAGGTCAATACTAGACTTGTTGCCCTAGGGAATGACAGCTTAGCCAGAGTGTACTTGGCATCTGCATCCCCAGTACAGTAGGCTACTGTGCCACTGTAAAGTAGGTCACATAAGGCAACGTGTGAGGCTAGTGAGCTGTGCCTCTGTCAAGCAGGGGCACAGTGGAGATCCCAGGGTTTGAATGTGCTAAGCCACATCCATGTTGTTGGTGTGTGCTGGAAGAGGGTTGCTAAGGACCTCTAACAGTAAGTGGGCATCAATAACAGACTGAGTGGAGCCCTATCTGCATTGTCTGGATAATTCCACTGTCAACACTGTGTTGTGATGAATATGTGGGAATGAAGTGTCGTGCCGGTACTGTTCACATATGTCCTCCCTCTGTGGGCTACAGCTCTGCAATGTATTAGCTCACTCTGTCTGTTGGATGGCTCAGATATGGCTGGTGTACACCTGACAGGTGTCTTGTTGTGGAGCAGTCATGGGTATATGTGGGATAGCATGATCAATGCAAACCTTACACATGCTCATAGAATGCAATTGTCAAGGATTATGCAGAGTGGCCAGTATAGTCCCCCAGCATGGGTCCTTTGAAGTCGTCCACCCCAGTCTTCACAAGTGTAGAGTCTGCTTGTACTAAATACAGTTTGTCTGCAGTGACAACTTTGCCTGGGGGTGGGGATGGGATATGGATGCCCAGGGAAAGGTGGGTATGGTCAGATATCAACAATGGTGGTCTACCTCTGGTATGGAACAGTGAGTACCCATGTTGCAGATGGACAGGTGCAATATGTATTCCCCCATGTGGCTGTGGCAAGTGGTTCTGCCATAGCACATGGACCCACAAATTGTAGTGGCTGCAGGGTAAAGTGGTAGAGGCCTGAGTAGTTCCCACACACAATATGCCTGTACCTGATGTTAACAACTGGAATGGTGCATGTGAACACCTGCATATCCCGGCACTGTTCCCAGGGAAGCAAAGTGTGTGTCCTGGATGTGGGAGTGGTGTTCTGGACTGGTTATGTTGTGTGTTACAGGTCCTGTGGTCACGAAGCATGGTATAGAACATAACCTTCCAGTGCGATGTGCATATCTGACCCTGACGTAGGTGGCTGCAAATGCATATATATGCTATCCCCCACCTGACAGGTAGAACTACATGTACATACCTCTGTAGAAATAAAGATGTCAGTACCCTATAAATACTGCAGGTGCAGAACAGATGCCCAGTAATTCGGTTAGCGCGCTCTGCTAATGCGTCTCCCTCAAGTGTCATAATATAGTTAGGTAGGAGTTTGAACCATGCAAATGCTCAGTGTGTGTGTGGGTGAGTGGGGTTGATGTGTGTGCAAGTCTGTGTGAGGGAAGTGTCCATTTTGGCAACTGTGAAAGCACTCTACAGGATGCACATTCCCCTATCTAAGCACTGATGATGTCAGCACCCTATAAGTACAGCAGGAGAAGGGAAACCTACCAGTAATGCGAATAGCGCACTCCGCTAATGCTTCTGTCACGAGTGTCATAACATAGTTAGGTAGGGGTTTGAATCCTGCAACTGCCCAGTGTGTGTGGAGGGGGGTTAGTGTGTGTGCAAATCTGTGTGAGGAAGATGTCCCTTTTGGCAACTGTGAAAGCACTCTACAGGATGCACATTCCCCTATCTAAGCACTGATGATGTCAGCACGCTGTAAGTACAGCAGGAGAAGGGAAACCTCCCAGTAATGCGAATAGCGCGCTCTGCTAATGCTTCTGTCATGAGTGTCATAACATAGTTAAGTAGGGATTTGAATCCTGCAACTGCCCAGTGTGTGTGCGGCGGGGGGCAAGTGTGTGTGCAAGTATGTGTGAGGGAGATGTCCCTTTTGGCAACTGTGAAAGCACTCTACAGGGTGCACATTCCCCTATCTAAGCACTGATGATGTCAGCACCCTATAAGTACAGCAGGAGAAGGGAATCCTCCCAGTAATGTGAATAGCACACTCTGCTAATGCATCTGTCACGACTGTCATAACATAGTTAGGTAGGAGTTTGAATCCTGCAACTGCCCAGTGTGTGTGGAGGGGGGTTAGTGTGTGTGCAAGTCTGTGTGAGAGAGAAGTCCCTTTTGGCAACTGTGAAAGCACTCTACAGGATGCACATTCCCCTATCTAAGCACTGATGATGTCAGCACCCTATAAGTACAGCAGGAGAAGGAATACCTCCCAGTAATTCGAATAGCGCATTCTGCTAATGCGTCTCTCTCAAATGTCATAACATAATTAGGTAGGAGTTTGAAACCTGCAAATGGCATGTGTGTGTGTTTGGATGTGGGGAGTTTGTGTGTGTGCAATTCTGTATGAAAGACATGTGCTTTTTTGCAATCAGGAGATCACACTACATGATGCACATTACCCTTTCCAAACACTGATGATGTCAGCACCCTATACATACAGCTGGAGAAGGGACACCTCCCAGTAATCTGAATAGCGCACTCTGCTAATGCATCTCTCTCAAGTGTCATAACATAGTTAGGTAGGAGTTTGAAACCTGCAAGTGTGTGTGCTTGGATGTGGGGAGTTTGTGTGTGTGTAATTCTGTATGAAAGACGTGTGCTTTTTTGCAATCAGGAGATCACACTACATGATGCACATTACCCTTTCCAAACACTGATGATGTCAGCACCCTATACATACAGCAGCCGAAGGGACACCTCCCAGTAATCCGAATAGCGCACTCTGCTAATGCGTCTCTCTCAAGTGTCATAACATAGTTAGGTAGGAGTTTGAAACCTGCAAGTGTGTGTGTGTTTGGATGTGGGGAGTTTGTGCGTGTGCAATTCTGTATGAAAAACATGTGATTTTTGGCAATCAGGAGATCACACTACATGATGCACATTACCCTTTCCAAACACTGATGATGTCAGCACCCTATAAGTATAGCCGGAGAAGAGGAACCTCCTAGTAATCCGAATAGTGCGCTTCGCTAATGCGTCTCTCTCACATGTCGTGACATAGTTAGGTAGTGGTATGAATCCGGCAAGTGTGTGTGTGTGTGTGTGTGTGTGTGTGTGTGTTGGGGGGTAGTAGGGTGTGTGTAATTGCAAGTGTGAGAGAACAGATCCTTTTGGCAAATACTACAATGCACCAGATGCTGCATATTCCCCCAGTAAACACAGGGGATGTCACCACACTATCAGTACAGCCAAACAGGGCTACTTGGCCAGTAATGCCAATAGTGCGCTCCGCTACTGGGTCTATTACCAGTGTCAGAGCACAGATAGGTATGTTTTGGAAACCCACAACTGCCACGTGTGGTTGTGTCACACAATATGACCTTGTGTGGGTCTTTGTGCATAACAATGCATGCCATTGCCTAAACCAGCAATGGCAATGCACACATGATGTATGTGTGTGACACATACACATAAATACCTGTGACCTGCAGTAGTTACCATGTCTGACACGTGCCTCGAGTGGATAAATGGTATTCGCAATGCATAACAATATGACTGTGTCTTACTGTGCAAGGGCCGCATGCGGTATGTGTCTATACAGTGTGGGTTGTATATGGTATAATACCTACAGCAGGGGATACACATCTGGTCTGGGCCATATAGTCTACATGTAGTCGATGAACAGGTGTTGCATGTTCCCACCTGTTGTGGGAGTGGTAACATGTTATTCCACTGCAATTCAGTGACCACATGCTGGGAACCTTTTAGCTAGTGTGTTGTAGCTACAGTAATGCTCACGCACAATGTTTGGCTGGATGCAGTCCAGCCATATAAAGACATTTCTTGAGACTGTGGTGTTAGGGAGGATAGGTGGGTTTCCTGTGTATGGGAGGGTTGTGTGTGCCAGGCTATGAACCAGAAGGCAGTTCAACACACTGTTAGCTGCTCATGAATAGGCCCTGATGCTTTGTGATGTGCCAACAACCTGGAGGTGTGTGTATCTGTGGTGCCTTGGGATACCACTCCCCTGTCCATGTGTGTTACATGTGTAGGGGACGACAGGCATGGTATGAGGTATAACCTGGCAGTGATGGGTTGCACCTGTGAGCTGTGAATCATGACTCTGGTACTGCACAGACATTGCAGTTCACCGTGCTGAGGACAGCGTCCAGTGCATGCATCTTGCGGTGTACACTGCTGGTGTTGTGTAGCATCACTGTTAGTGTCCTATCCTGTGTGATACCCGCGGAAGTGGCTATGTAATCTGTGTCCTGCAGCAAAAGGCACTATGTGTGTATCAAGGGGCTTCGCCAATATACAATGACCCATGGGTGTCACGTGCAAGCTGCCCCTCGCAAATCATTGTGGCTTCCCTAGCATGTAAGCACACATTGACAGCCAGTGGATACCCTATGAATGACATTGGAGATTGAGCAGAATGTAGACATAGAACACCCTTCCTACATATAGTGGTAGCATACCTGGTGAGGGTATGATGGCAACCAAGATCAGGCTCATACTGGCCAGTGCCACATGCTGAGAGATCCCTTCTATGTTCCCTATCATGTAGTCCAGGGAGGTATGTCTCAGGTCATCCATAGTGGCATGGTCAATGACTGAGTCATATGTGTCCATGCCTCTGACTGACCTGTATGCATGTGTTTTGTGGTGGACCATAGTGCCCCACAGGCATATCACTGTGACCTTCACCATATACAGCCTGTTGAGCAGGACCCCACTGCAGCGGCCAAGAGAGGTACCTGACACATCTGTAGCAGGTGTGTTGTGTAGCCCTACAGGCTGTGAGTGTGTGGCACACGAGATGTGTGTGCCATGTGTGGCATGTGCTCTGTTGCGACATAATGTATACCTGTGTGCCAGCCGCGGAGGTGTGTGATTCTCAGGCAGGATGCTATTCTGAGTCTCCAAGTATGCCCCAGTGTGTTCAGATTGCTGTCAGTGCGGGTCTATGTCAGACTGGTATTGTAGTCACTGTAGTATGTCATGCCACCTGACAGGGTATGGCAGTACTGGGTTCAGAGTGCTCAGTCCCCAGATTGGCTATGTGGTGGCATCCCACACATATGTTGTACGTTCCTGGCCGGGGGTGAGGGTTGACTGCATACATGTGGCAGCTGTGACATTGCCACATGACTCACATAAACCACAACTGGACCATAGAGGTGATTCACAGGCTACCTTTGCACATGCTACCACAGTAGTGTGATTGCCATGGTGATTACCAACACATAGGGTCAATGGGGAACAACATACTGAAGGTGTGTATGTGTGGGTGTACTTCTACTGATTTCATAGCACTGGCATATATGACTGCACACGTGGGTAAATGCCAGGTAAGTCATGTGCAATGTGTCATAGGCAATGTACATGTGAACAGGACAGACAGTGACTTTCTGTCATGTGTAAACTTGACATACGTATAGTACGCTATGCAGATGTCACTAGGAGTCCACAGAAGCACTGTAACTCTGCGTTGCAGATGGAAGCAGTGTTCCAGGGAACCCCAAGCGAACATGCATGCAAACAAAGCTACAGTAAGCAGGGATGGAAGTAGTCCATTGTACAACAAAGAAGGGGTAACACTAACAGTAGGTAACAGTGCAAATATGTAGGCACTATCAACATGTACCCAGGAATGCACAGCTGAGATGTCCATGGTAGAACTGATATTATGTCATAGTTAATTGTGATTTGGATTACATTGGTACTGCACACATATCAACATGCGCAAACATCCACATTGCATAGTCGTTGTGGGCAACTTGCCACCATTACTGTACATGTCCATCATTGCGTATCACTACTTGCATTAGCTTCCCCCCTGTGCTACCCATGTATGTGGCTATCTGTTGACATCCTTACCATCGGTATGCAATAATGTGCAGCTGTTACACTATGGTACTTACTATGGGTGTAGATAACAATTCAGGACAGTCATACGGTTACTGCATCAGGCATGCTGGGATATACACACAGTCATATCAGCACACTGTACTGTTACCAACATGATACTACTAATACACTTCTATGTAGTCACCCTGTGCATCAGCAACGTGTTTACCTGTTCCTGCACTGATGTTGGAGATTGCAGGAGGTGGCACAGTTTCATCATATGCACAGGGTGTGAATTAGGTATGCCTGAGTCTGCCACTGATACCACCAACTGACATGTGTGTGTATGTGTGTTGGTGAGGGACAGCAGTACAGGGTGGGGCACTGTTGGTGCAGTGTGTGCATGTATGTGGTAGCCCTAGGTGTTAACATTTCGCATGTGTGTATGCACACATACAGTTCCACCTCATGGCTGCCATATACAGGAGTTTGTGGACAGCCACAGACTGCACCTGGCAGATCATACAGATCAGTGTCTGTGGGCATGGATACGGTACCTGTGCCTGGCAGGGGTGCTACGGACCATATCCAGTACTAAGCCAGACTGGGTACTGTCATCAGAAGCAGGAGTGTGTTGACTGGACACAGGTCCCTGTTGGGACTGTCCAGAGCCACGTGCACGTGGTCTCCTGGGGTGTTCCAATGACAGCACAGACCCAGCATTGCTGGGGCTGCTGCTGGCACTATGGGGGCATCCGCGGGCCTGTTATTGTCCGCGCCGACTGCCAGCTGCTGCTGTTGCTGGCATACGACCACGTCGACGCCGCAACCACCCACCATTGCCCTGGCTCATGGACATGTGGTTGTGGAACTGCTGTAATATGTCCCCACAACGTCTGTCTATGACATCGGTGAAATTATGGATAGCATCCGCGATGTCACGCATACTGTCAGTCATGGCTGTGCGACATGCTCACAGCTCCCTCAGACCCTGTCTGGTGTACCTTTCCATACGCGACTGTCCTGCATGACAGCCTGAAACATAGCTGAGGTTGACAGACCTCTTTGGGCACGTCTGCCAGAGGCAGTACACCCACGGATGCTCCCACGAGAACCCATGGGCAACTGTCTGTGTGGTAGCATCACAGGACCCTGCCCATGGCTGCTGTGTGGGGAAGCATGTGCCACAGATACCACATTACCCTGGTCAATGCCCACTGTATCCTGTCCATCACCTAGGGACAATGGTGACATAGGATGTAGTGCAGGATGACTGTGCGCAATGATGGGGTTGACAGCTGTGTACTGTCAATTGGCTGACCAATGACGGACCCTGACACACCTTCCTGTGCCATTACACAGATATCATCATTATCAGTACCTGTGGCACCAGATTCAGGTTCCCTGCTGCAGGACACCAGAGCAGCACCAGAACCTGTGGGAGGAAGACAGGAAACACAGTTTACAATGTCTACACAATGTTACCAGTGATGCACTTATGCACACATGCACACATGCACACGTGGACACATGCACACATGGACACAGGCACACATGCACATGTGCACACGTGGACACAGGCACACATGCACACATGGACACAGGTGCACATGCACACGTGGACACAGGCACACATGCACACATGCACACGTGGACATGTGGACACATGCACACATGCACACATGGACACGTGCACACGTGGACACATGCACACGTGGACACAGGCACACATGCATACATGCACACATGGACACAGGCACACATGCACACCCCGCAGTATACACACAGAGCACTACTGAGTTACACTAGTATTACTAGCACTATCAGGACTATTATAGGTATTGTTAAAACACACTCACCAGCATGGATGGGCTGCCTTGCTGTAACACTGCGGGGACCTGCAGAAATGAGGAGATTAATGTCAGTGGGCACAGCTGTGCCATTGATACTGCATATGATACAGTGCATTAGTACACCAGTTGCCTTTCACACGTCAGCTGCTGATATTGGCAATATCACACCTGCACAATTACATACTATGTTGACAGCTACATACCACGGACACACCTTACACATGCATAAACTAACAGTGTACAGAACAGTCAAGTGTACATATGGCATATTACCTGCACGCTCCATGTGGTGCTGCTGTGTGGATCCAGCCTCCATCATGATGCAGGTGTGTTGCTGTTGATGTTCCGGGGCTGGAGCCACAACACTTAGGAGTAGCCCCTCCAGTCTGGTGAGGGGGGGATGTGTGGCCACCCCACCTCCTGTGGCAACCTGTTGCCTGTGGAGATCCGACGCACGCTGACGGACATTTCTGATTAAATCACTGCAGTGATGTCGTACTTGCTCATATGTCCTATTATGCATGCCAATGTCATTTACCCTACGGACAAGGTCTTGCCACAGTGCAGCCCTCTCCTGCTGATTCTGGCTGGTGCGGGAAAACAGTATGTCATAATCCCGCACCAGGCTCTGGTGTATCTCCTCATCTTCTGCTGCAGAGTAGGCAGGATTACGCTGATGCGCCATGTCCCTGGAAGAGAACACAAACAGGATATCAGCAGACTATGTCAGCAATATATGGCACACATACTATACATGATACTCAACTGTAGTGATATACTACTACTCCCATATGTAGCATGTGTGTGTATCTTGGTGGATACACAAGTACATGGCCAGATATCAGTGCTCAGCCAACACCTGTGCAACAATACCTGCCACATTCCATACAACATAGTAGCATGCCCCATCGCTCAGCACACTGCGACGGGTCCAATGCACAACCTCACTCTGGGGGTTCATACCAAGGTACTGTATGTGGAACGCCATCCATTAGTGTGATCTGGACACAAGTTACTCGGTCTGGATATACATATCCCACCACCACCACCACCAGCACAGTAGACTACTTTGATATGTATGTGATTAGACAGTTATTCACTTGTTAGGACTGAGATGGTATCCATGCAGCCCACTGGGCCAGTGGAAGCCACAACCCACACTGCTGACCCCTTTGCGAATGCTTCCCATGGACATCCCAAAGAATGCATGGAACATGCACACACATTTCTAACCCAGACCCTATGCACAAAGGTTAGGCATCCTGTCCGGTGGACCCCAGCCAAAGGCAGATTGTATAACGATAGAAGGAGGCTACTGCAGGACAGAGCAGATTCACATTAAGGGAAGGCATCTGTGGTCAGCACTAGTAATAAGCTACAGTCTCTCATAACAACATCCACGGCCTACTCTGGGAGGGAAATGGCCACGAACACTATAGATGACCACAAGGCCTTCTTCAGTTATGTTACACATATGGACCAAACGCCTCAGATATGCTCAGAGTTACTACACACCTACTTAACATTCACCGAACACACAGATATTGACAACATTCTTGCAGACAGGTTCGGTGCACGTATCCCCCATCCTTCTCCCCCACACTTAGAAATACTTATCACAGCTGAATTTAACCTCCCTATCATCTCACATGTCCAGGTGAGGGCCGCCCTCAGCAAAGCAGAACACACAGCATCAATGTGACCTGATGGTATCCCTGGATGTGTGCTACGTGAACTCCAAGAGGACATACAACCGCATATAAGACTGATATTTAACCTTGGCCGTACTACGGGATATGTACCTGAACACTGGCATACAGCAACAGTGGTCCCACTCCACTAAGGAGGCACCTCTACTGACCCTGGGAACTACCGCACCATAAGCTTAACCAGCCTGGTCTGCAAAGCTATGGAATGATTCAGTATGGGACGCATATACAGCGATATTGGGTACCTGCAGACACTTGTTCCCAGCCAGTTTGCCTTTGTGATGGGCTGATCCTGCCTTTTGAACCTGGTTGACCTTTCAAAACAGTCACTACAGCCATTGATGAGGGCAACGCAATCCATACAGCCTACCTGGACTTGCCTAAGGCCTTCAACACAGTACTCCACTCAGGCATCATAGACAAGCTCATTAGCTTACAAGTTACTACATATGTCACATGATGGGTTGCACACTGGTTGACATACAGAATACATAATATCGATATTCTAGGAGCCATGTCAGACTCAATGCCAGTCACATGTGGTATCCCACAGGCCTCTGTCCTAAGACACCTCTTGTTTGGCATTTATTTCTCAGATGTAAAAGCAAACATGTGCGGGTTGTGGATGACAAAGTTCCCAGATGACTGCTAACTAAGCGCCATAGTCGTTACACCAGCTGACACACACATCCTACAGACAGGCCTCACTGCAATGGAAAACTGGTGCCAGGATCATGGCCTAACACTGAATGACATGTAATGTATAGTCATCCCCTTTGGGTGGAACTACGTGCACACAACATATCACATGGACATACCTACAGATACAGACCTATGACACATATGGAGAATTCACAGTATGCAGACTATTAACTTGTTACTTTACATTACCTGTGTTTGTCGCGGCTGATTGCGTCACTGCTACTACAGCTTCCTGCTGCTGCTGGCACGGCTTGGTATTGACACTGCTGACAGCTTCAACTTAGTTTGTGTACCGTGTGTTGTTGTTTGTGTTCTTATTTTTTTTTCTCTCTCTCTCTCTCTCTCTCTCTGTCTGCCTCCAGACAGCGCAATGAACGTATTGCATGTGTGGATTGTGAGTACAGGATGCTTTTGTAGGTATCTGCATAAGTCCATGTGATGGCCTCTGCACCAATTGTAAGCCAGCATTTGCTAACTGCATGCAGCCAGTTGTGTACGGATTGCAGTTCTTACTGTGATTTCAGGACAGTGCTATAAAAGGGTATGTGAGATAGGCATTGCCCTTTCAGATTGTAAGGGCAGGGACCATGCTGGTATGCTGTGGACACTGTTCTGTGAGTGTAAAGGTTAGTATCTCTCTCATGATTCAGGCTGTGTTGTAGATTCACATTTCTCCATTCCTCTCTCCTGTTTCCTGTAGTAGTGTGTATGCACACTGACACCTACAACTATATATATATATATATATGTAAATATACATACATTTATATATGTACATTAACTGACATTATTACCTACTAGCTACCAACTAGAATGGCTGTTTCTGTTCACACACTACTATTATGGAAATCCACTAGTTTTGACAGTAAGTATAAATGACATGCTTTGTGTACTACACATCTTATATTCCCTTTACATTCATTCCTACTATTACATGATATATTTATTTTAGCACAATGTTTTTGTATAACAGTCATGGCTTAGTGGTAGGTCATACAGACTACTGTTTCCAAGGTCCTGGGTTCGGGACTGACAGTAGGATTTTATTTTGCTTTTGAACTGACTACAGGACCTGTCAATCAGAGTGACTAAGGCACTTTTAAGCAGTTGTAACCGGGTTAGCGTTGGTTTGCACAGAGCTCCCGCATGCGCACTGGCATTCAGCTCCGCGCACACCCGCTTACAACCGCTTAACAGTGCTTACTCTGGCGCACACCCGCGCTATTTTCTTTGAAAGAAATGAAAATGGGGAGACAGGAAAGTGGTGAAAAAGGGGTCACAACGAGGGTAAGACAGTAGGGAAACAAGCTTGGGTTTTGCAGGAGGGATGTAGGTAAGGCCCATAGCTGCCCATTTCTTCATCAGCAACAGCTGTGCATATGTATGTAATTTGGTGTGACATTTGAAACCTTCCACCCCTGAGAGAGGTGTCAGGACAACAATAATACTTGTTGTACAGCCAATTGTAATTGATAGTTTCCATGTCCAGCAGACATGTGTGCGGAATGGGCAGCTATGTATGGGGCATAATTTTTTGTGGGTACAGAGTGCCCTTTTTTTTTTTCAGGTGAGAGTGGTATGTCAGGTGAAGGAAGTCGGTATAGCTGTGAGGTAGGTTGGGTAGGTCAACAGACAAGACAAACAAGACGCATACAGGGGCAGTGTATGACACGTGGGGGGGTTACACAATTGACGGGGACGGATGTTTGGATATCCAGAGCCCATGAGCCCACAGATGGCAACAGTGGAACTGATATCTCCACCCATGGGCAGTTGCCACTGTTCCTTCACTGCCCAGGACGGGGCTGTGCTGGGGGCTGTGTAGGCCGGGCAACAGGCATGCCCGTAAGTTGTGCCACCTGTGCCTCAAGCTGGCATAGGGGCCCAAGAACAGGGTCCCGGATCTCCCTACGCACCACAGTCCGGACGCTACAGAGGGTGAGTGGTGGTTCTCCTCCGGCCACACTTGCAGAGGGGGGACGGGCCCCATCCCCTGCAGCGCTTCCACCCGCAGGTGGCACAGGGCCACCGGAGGAGGGTCCAGACTGGGCACTAGTGCCAGGTGCACTCGCCAGCTGAGGTGGGAGAGGTGGGTCCGCTGGAACCCGCCTTCCCTGTCGTCCTATGTTTTGCATTATGTCATGACAGTTTGGGTTAGTAACATACAATACCATTCGCAATTAGTTGTAACAGCATGCATTAGTATTCCCATTAACCAAACACCCAGATATTCACACCACTGAACAGCGAGCATAACGCATGCATAATTTGAATAGCAATACACAGTCCAACAACATGCAGGGTTGATTGATGGCAACAGGCCATCAGGTTTGGATGTATGAACAGGGCAGATGCATCAACGTACATGCAAATATTTATGACCCAACAGGACAAATGCCAGGGGTGTTAATTGTGATTGCACATACCAATTTCACGTAGAATGGATTATATGTGGTTATAGGGTGGGGTGAAGAAAATAATATTAACACCTTCGGATACCATTACATATGCTGTACATTTCTAATAGCTGCAGATATATACACACTACTGTTCTAACTACAGTTTCCTATATGATAACTACTTCAATTTGGTGATAGGACTGTTACTGCTACATCAATATACATTTGATTGTTCTTCATACACGTTCATATCTGGCTTTGTTCAGCTACATCATCCTGCTACATTTGCTTTATATAGCTATATACAACTGTGGATGTTTGGTATTTCAGACAATCATACTATCTGCATATTGCAGACTGAGAGCAACATACCCAGATTTTGGGATACACATTCCAGCTGCAGCAACACTTTGAACACATTTCACAGTTTGGTTCTACTTGTCACATTCATTTCATTCTGTACTGACTGCAGTATACTTTATTCAGGGGTTATTACTACTTTATTGGTGGATTCATAATTCTTTCTCACACTCTCTCACTTGTTTTCATTTTACTATTCAGGATGGTACTTACTTAGGCTTTATTGACATGTTTTACCTGTACTTATTACAATCCTTTCCAGCAGTCTCACTTCTGTCATGTTTCAGTATTTCAACAGGGATATATTTCACACATGTGATTTGCTCATCTTCTGCAGCTGTACTTCTCAGCCTGCTGCAGGTTGTGTACTATTATATTACAGGTGGGGCATCTTTATTTCAGACTTTATTTCAGACATGTTAATTTTTCTGTTTGGATTACAGACTGTTACACACTTTTGTAATCAAGCAATACTTGCAAACACTCTTACATTGTTACTTGCACATTTTATTACTTAGTGACTACACTGCACTCTTTTGCTAACTGTCATACTTTTATATTTCTTTACAGTTACTGGGAGTGGATTACTGACCTGCCTGTTGGCGCAACCGCACCAGCCTATCGCCATAGGCTCTGCGGTTCACAGAACGGACACCTGCAGCTGTAATATAAATGAAGTAATATTGGAATACACATCTCCATAATATCAGCTAGTTTAATTTCTTACATACATAATTAAATGTAACTTACTCAGTAGTGGGGCGTTGGGCATTTGCTGGGCCTCCTGGATCCAAAGGTTCAGTTGGTCCTGCTTCCATCTCTTCAGGTCCGCATGGTGGTGACGGACCTGCTCACCAGTCCTTGGAATCCCTGTGGCACTGGTGAGATCATGAGCCAACCGGTCCCACACCTCAGCCCTATATGCTCCCCACAGGACCTGGCCCTGCATGAGTTGGGCCTCATGATTGTGGACTAGGAGCCAGACCATGTATCTGGACTCCTCAATGCCCCACCTCTGTGCTCGAAAGCAACTACCCTCACCTACTCCTGACATTCTGGCTGCAAGTTAGTTCTACAGTCGTTTATGCTGTGTATTCCCGCCTATGGGGCTTATATATGCCATTTTTCCCGCACTTATCTGTGATTGGCCATTTTGGAATTGTATCAACTTCACAAAACCTGCTTTGTCATGCTCCACTTTGTATTCATTCCTATATATTTGCTATTACTGCATTTCTAGGTACAGCTGTCATGGCTTAGTGGTTCAGTACCTTGACTATGGTGCATGGTATCCTGGGTTCGAACCTGGCCACTGCTTTTTATATTTTATGACTGTCTAGACAGGCTAGGGGGTGTGTCTGTGTAAAGGCAGTTTTGATACAGCTTGCTCAACGTTGCCCGTCGGTTAGCTTGTTGGTGCGGTGCGCAGCTCCGCGCAAACGGGGTATGCTGGTTTATGCTTCATTTGGCTGTTAGCATGCATATTACGCTCAGCTCAGCTAGGGGCACACAGTTTCAGTGTGTTAAACCACTGCTCACCTACGGGCACTCATTTTACACCTGTTAAACCACTGCTCACCTACGGGCAGATGCACTCACCTTGTTAAACTGTAGCTCAGCTATAGGCACATCTGGCATTTTTTATTATTTTGTTATCTCACATTTCTTCAACATAAATGGCCTATTTCATTACATTTTACATAAAATATAATTTTATATGTGTACATATTTGTCAGCGACTTGTTTCGTGCTTATTTTACTAAAAATATAAATTAATGTTGTGGGGGCTCGAACCATGACTGCCTGCTCTTCAGCCGACGTCTCTACCGCTATGCTATTGCTTCTTGGCTTACTTTGCATATTTAGTTCTTATATGCTTTTCCACTGACTGCTAACTGTGGCTAAGCTATGGGCACGCCCGTGCAAACGAGCGCACTCACGGGCAAACATCTTTACGATTTAAAAAATATATATATAACATGTTCATTTATATATTTTATGTTCATAGTCTGTGGGGGCATGTGTTGTGTTGTGTTTATTCACGTTTCCATTACCTCTGTCGTGGGTGTTTACTTTGGGCACTTTTACTCTTCTGGGGGAGTGTCCGCTTGCAGGGCTCGGCATACGGACATGCCCCCTACTGTCTTCCACGGACCGTGCTAGCCTTAGGTGTGATTCAGCATGCCCTCATGCATATGCATGACATGCTGATGTCACACCGTTTAACTGCAGCCTCCGTGTAAGCCTTGTGTCTCTTACACGGAGGCTTTGTGAATCCTGCCCACTGTTTTCAGGAAAACAACAGATCTCTAAACAGTAAAAATACTAATAGTTTTTTCAGCTGATTCAGTAAAGTAAATTGCAGCAGCAGTAATACAATAGCTGCTGTCTCTTTTTTTTCTAGTTTATTATTGAAAGTGCAATATCCATAAATATGAATCACAGAAAAAATAGTAAGCTATAATTTGGGAAATCATGGTAGTGTTAAACTTTATAATTATTATTATTATTATTAGCAGACTTATTAGTATTATTATTATTAGTAGTAGTAATAGCAGTAACAGTAGTGATAACAGTAGTAATAGTAATAGTACTAGTAAATGTAGTAGTATCAGTAGTAGTAGTAGTAGCAGTAGCAGTAGCAAAATAGCAGTAGTAGTAATAGCAATAGCCATAGTAGTAGCAGTGGTTATAGTAACAGTTGCAGAAGTAGCAGCAGTAGTAGTTACAGTAGTACTAGCAATAGTAGTAGCAGTAATAATAGTAATACTTGTAGCAGAAATAGTAATACTTGCTATGGTAATTTATTATAGAAAGAATCTACAAAGATTTACAAGTAATCATTGTAGACAATGTGAATGCCCAGACCAAAACACAATATAGTAGTAAAATGGCACCTATCTACAAGGATGAAATGTGTTTCTGAGCCACACAGACAAACAGCTTATAATATCATAAGATAGCTAGGGATCATATGTTAGCTTATGATTACCACTTTACTAATATATATTATTAAATTTCAAAATGCTCTATCTAACTGGTTTGGTAACATTTTTCCCACATCCCTTTCAGTTACAGTTAGAACAACACATTACAGTTATAGCTATTAATTTACATGTAAGATTCAATATTATGCTTACTTATACATCACAATCTGAAGGCAGATTTACTACATCATGGATAATTTAGATAGTTAGAAAATAAGGTAATGTGACAAGAAAGTATAAATATCATATGTTACCTCACAGACAGATGACAAAACAGATGCTGAAAGAAAGAGCTTGCTTGTATGAACAGGAATAGCTTATATGTCTCCTTTTACCCAAAGGGATTTAGTTTGGTCTCTGTATATGAATAATTCTTAGATGAAATTTAGGACATGGATTGTCATGAATAATAAGATTATGTAGCAGCCATAGCAAATGCTATTTACATTTTTAATAGTAAACACCATCCAAGAGGTTGTATAGTCTATTTGTTGCTGAATAAAACTTTCGAGATCATTATAGAAATAGAGTGATAGTCGAGCACTGCAGGCAACTGCCACAGAGGAATAAGGCTCTCAGGTGATAATAATCTGCTTCCTGAACTTAGGGTAAAGGGTTAATTCTTTCTACTTCCATTTGCCTATTGTGTGATTCTAAGCAGGTCAATTATCCAGAGGTTGCACCCACGAATGATCATTTGTGCCCAGAGGCCTTACATGCATAACATGTTTGTAAATTGAAAATATATCAGTCTTACTGTTCTGCTGAGATTTTCTATACATTTCTTTATGATGTACTTGATATTTATCATGTCAAACAGTTGTTAATACTGCTTTTATAAGTCAGTATGTAAATTATAAATATATATATATATATATATATATATATATATATATATATATATATATATATATTTATATATGTGTGTGTGTGTGTATATATATATATATATATATATATATATATATATATATATATATATATATATATAGTTCCCCTTCAAAACATCTAAAACCCATAACATCTAAAATCATAACATCGAAACCAGAACATCTAAAACCCAAAACATCTAAAACCCATAACATCGAATTTCATAACATGTAAAATGTGCATCACAACATCGAACACTACAAATCACATGAAAATAACATCCCCTCCACATATAATGACACCAAACTAACATGCACTTTTTACCACGTTTCTGCTGGGGGGCAAGAATCCCTGCACCCGCCATGTGCCCCCCATAAATTAAATATACCAACTCAGAGATCACACTACAGTGGGAAAAAGTTAATTTCCTAACCCCACTGTATCACGATCACCATAAAGAATGTACGCATATTGTCTATATCACTTACCTGTATGGCCTAAAAAACACATACAGAGTGGCAATATAAACACTATATAAATAGTATAAATTCCTACACAGATGAATAATAACTATAGAAATAAAAACTACAACATCTCATAGTGATACCAAAAGATTAGCAGATTAAACTATAACATTTACATGTTTGATGATACACTATTACGTATTATACAGTTTAGATGTTATGAAATTCAATATTTTGGGTTTTAGATGTTATGATCTCAATGTTTTAATTTTAGATGTTATGGGTTTTAGATGGTTTGAAGGGGAACCATATATATATATATATATATATATATATATATATATATATATATATATGTATATATTTCGAATATAATGCTATTTCTTGTCATTCTTTGCTAGATATCTTTTTGCTTTCACCTATTGAGTGTATTTCTTTATCTGCCATTAATTCAGTATCATGGCCACCAAACATTAAATTCCTTGGACATGAAAATTTCAAAAACAGGTTTCAGATTTAAATTCTGCAGAAAGTGCCATCAGAATGAAGAGTATAGTTGAAGCAACAGTTTCCCATTAACTAGTTATACTAGGTTATATCAGACTATATTTTCTCCCAATTAATTAAAACAAGAATTGTCTCATATTCAACTTTGAAGTAATGAACAAAGCTTTGAATGAACTTGCCAAGCACACTGTCAGCAAAGAGCAAAGAACTGTAACTTTTGAGGATAAAATGTCACATGGTGAAATTAAGCAGACTAACATCAACAGTTTAGAGTAGGCACCAAGACAAAATCAGTACATCTAGAATCATGTGGTAGAAGAACAATGTATTGCTGAGAGTTTACCAAAAATGTATTCCTGACTTGATTTAAGTTTATGAAGATATTTTCTTTTTGCTTTTGGATATACTAAATGATAAATGCCTGTTCATACAGAGAGGTAGAAGGGAAACTATGAAGCCAAGAGGAAGAGAGATAGATAAAGTAGCAAAGAGAGGTGGTGAGGAAGGCTGTGGTGGATCCAGTGCAAAATGTTTTGGAAAGAACTAGGAGCAGTGAGGATACTAGGTCTCCCGATTCCCTTTAAGCACTGACGTAGCTATTGGAGTTGGGTAGCTTTGTAGTTGTGTTTTGATGTGGCATAAAGTCACACTGAGCAGCAGAGAGGAAGTTATTGTCTACAATGGATTTAAGGAGTTAAATGCAAATGTGTATATTTTTAATAAAGGAGAGAGCATAGCTTTGCAGTGGGAGTAGTTGACTTCTGCTGAGTCAGACCCTTTATGTAGCAGACTTTTTCCAGACAGTGGAGCTAGACTTTCTTGGCTTGAAGTATTTATTAATAATGAGAAGGGATATGCCAGGGCATCAGCAGCCATGGAGAGATATTCAGTAGGAAGGTTGTCAGTATCAAGGGTAGTTGATTAGAGTTTGATTATTATTATTATTATTTTTTTGGACGATGGACACAGGATTTAGATGGAAAGTAAGGGTTTTGTTTGGGATTTAAAGAGGGCAAAGTGAGATAATTATTATACATTGATTAAGGAAATTACTGGGTATATAAAAATGTGAGTTTAATTGCTTAAAGATAGGTTCATTATTGTTTTCAGTTTTAGCATTGAGTTGAGTCTGACTGCCAGAGTTGAGTAGATTGTGAGTGGAAACCCAAAGGCACTTAAAGTTCTTGGTATGGGTATCCTGGAGGGTGGAGTAATTGGATATGTTATCTGGTTGTATTAGTTTATATTTGTATGTGTGGTTTTAAAGCTGTTTAAAGTGCTAAAGGTCAATTTTTGTTTTGTTTTTAAGCCAGATTTTCCAGGCATTGTCTCTTATTCCCATAAGTCATTTTCTATTTTTGAAAAGCCAAGGAGCTGGGTTTAATTTGACTTGTTTGTGTGTGGGCAGTGGTACTTTATTTAATGTAGTTAGGAATATGTCATTGTGACTACATCATCTGAGGAGAGGATTTAACAGTTGCCAGTTACAGAGTTTTAGAGAGTCAATGAAAGAAGACTTTAGATAGGTTACCTACTATGTTATATTGGTGAGGTTTTGGAGTGTGGCTTCATTGTCTCAGTATAAAGAATGGAAAATGGTCACTCACTGAAATGGGGACAGTTCTAGTGGAAATAATGTTGCTGGGTTCAGATGTTAGAGCCCACTCTTGGACAGAAGTTCTGCATGTTGCTTTGTTATATGTGATGGGGTTAGTGAGAAACCCATGTGTAAAATTCTACAGGTTAATAGCAGAGTTTGGATGGAAGGACCAAATATATAGCTAGTCAGTGTTAATACCACCTGTCATGATTGTTTGCTGTGTTATATTGGTGGATAACTAGGACAGAAAGTATTTTATAGTTGTAGTATTATTTCCTTGGTGAAAATTTATACTGCTGGGATTGCTGAAGTGGAGGTTGGATGGTAAAGTGGTCAGTATGATTGGGTCTTTGTATAGTATGACTATTCCCCCATCTTTTCTGTGGTTTCTAACCTGATATGTTATACCATGGGATAGTATGTCATTGTTTCTAATTGTAGGATGCAACCAGGTTTCTGTTACTATTAAGACATCTGGGGAGTGGAATATAAGCAAAGCATGCATCATGGATGGTTTATTGCATATGATCAGACAGTTAATATGTTGAGGGAGTACACCTGATACAGTGTGGGTTGCATGGTTATTGATGGTAGGCTGTTGGGAAGTGGTATGGGGATGTGAGAAAGTGCTGGAGTATGGGTATCTATCTGCAGAAAAAATTTAGGGTGAGGGATGGCTAAATAACATAATGGATTTGTTTTTAATTTATATGTATTTATTTATTTTACATTTGTTTACTGGGAGAGTCTGACTGTACATTTTCAGCAGAAGCCTGGGGAGAAAAGCTCCACAGAGATTAATACAGTTAATTCAATTAACAAAGCTCCACAAGGAATAATACAGTAAATATAATTCACAAATTAATACAGTACAATGCAAATTATGGTAGGTAGATCAAGCAGGGAGCATAACAAATAAACACTGAGTTACAGTAAACAATATGGTTGTTGGAACTATAATTAACACTTAGTTTGTGGATAATAGGATGGATATAGGCATAGGGAGGATTACATAGAAAGATGTATGTGTGAAAAGAGGTGAGGACTAATATTGTGGAGTGCATGGTCTGAGTGAGTAAATACATCCTGTGGGTGAGAATTGGTTACGTAGATGTCAGTATTGTGGTGTACAGTTAGAAAATTAGAAGTTATGTACCTACCATAACGTTCCATGTTAGTTGTCTTCTCTCGCCTTCTTTCTTGCTGGATGGGTTCGGAGCCGATCCTCAGCTTCGACTCGGCACTTGCTTTAGCTCGAGAACTCCTTTTACCAGCTCGAGGCAACCCTATATCCCATGATGCAAGGCGGAACTACCTCAGATCTCGTTTGGCAGCTAACTTACCCTGCTAAAGGTTATCCTAACCAAAATAGGAACAAAGTTTCCTAAAAGAAGTCCTCATAACAAAGATCCAGAGGAAACAAACTAATAGGAACTCTTCAAGATCTGTCCAGGCCAGGGGGAAGGAGGGAGGGACGCAAGAAAGAAGGCGAGAGAAGACAACTAACATGGAACGTTATGGTAGGTACATAACTTCTAAATGTTAAGTTGTCAATCTCGCCTTCATTCTTGCTGGATGGGACCGCGTCCCTAGCACCTGTATCCTGGGTGGCTCAATGGAACAGACTCTTGAGAACTGTGGAACAAAAACTGGCCCTATCTCTGGAGGCCAAATCCAACTTGTAATGAGAAACAAAGGTATGAGGCGTGGCCCAAGTAGCTGCTGCACAAATAGCATCAATGGGAAGTCTATCCTGAAAAGCTGCAGAAGTGGATAGACTCCTGGTCAAGTGTGCTTTTGGCTTAGAAGGTAGTTGCTTGCCTCTGAGAGAGTACACATAGGAAATGGTGGAAGTCAACCATCTGGATAAGGTCACTTTAGAAACTGGAAGACCTAACCTGTTTTCTGCATAAGAGACAAACAATTGGTCCGATTTTCTAATTTGTTTAGTCCTATGCAAGTAGTACCTGAGCTGACGATGGACATCCAAAAAATGCAATTTCTGTTCAGCTCTGTCAGAATAGTTAGGGAAGAAGACTGGTAATTCTATAGATTGGTTAATATTGGTTTGAGATACAACCTTGGGGAGAAAGGAAGGGTTAGTTCTTAACGATACCTTGTCCTTATGAAAAACCAAATAAGGTGAATGAATACAGAGAGCTTGAATCTCGGAAACCCTTCTAGCAGAAGTGACAGCCAGTAAAAATATAGTTTTCCAGGTCAATAACTTCAAAGAACATGAAGCAGACGGTTCGAAAGGAGGTAGTATCAAGGATGCTAACATTAAGTTTAGATCCCATTGCAGAGGAGGATGCTTTATAGGTGGTTTTAGGAGAAAAACTCCTCTCAAAAAGGCCTTGCATAATCTATGAGACATGATGTTATTGTCATGCAAGCCAACATGATACTTGGAAATGGCAGCCAGTTGTACTTTGACTGTAGATGACGAGGATCCCGAATGAAAAACCTCCGCTAGGAAATCTAAAACAGAATGTACGGGAGCAGTAAAAGGATCAATATTTCTGGAGTTTGCCCAAATCGAAAACCGTCGCCACTTGCTAGCATATATAGTCCTAGTGGACGACTTCAAAGAAGACACTAAAATGTCTCTGACTGAGTCAGAAATCATTGGTAGCCTGGCTAGGGAAGGAAGTGGAGCAACCAAGCAGTGAGGTTGAGTGAATGAACGGCCCGGTGCTGCTGACCCGACTGGTGGATCAAAAGATCCGGAACTGGGTCCAGATGCCAGGGCTGCACCAGAAGGTGACGATGCAGAGACGGAAAACAAATCTGTCAAGGCCAAAAGGGAGCAATGAGGATCAATTTGGCTCTCAAAACGGTGGCTTTCTGAATGACTTGTGGAATCAATGGAAAAGGAGGAAAAGCATAAAGAAGTCCCCGAGGCCAATCCTGGGTTAGAGAGTCTCTCAGGGGTTGGCCGGAAGGAAATAGAGTGAAATAGTCTGGGCACTTGTTGTTTTGAGGGGTAGCGAAAAGATCGCAACAAGGAGTGCCCCACTTCAGAAAAATCTGATCCACTACAGATTGATTGAGAGACCACTCGTGAGGCATCAGAATAGATCTGCTTAGCCTGTCCGCCAATAGGTTGGACTTGCCGGGGATGTGCGTTGCTATCAGAAACCGCTGAGAAGAGATCGCCCATTGCCAAAGTCTGAGAGCTTCTCGACATAAGGGATAGGACCTGGTTCCGCCCTGTTTGTTGATGTACCAGACCACGGACATGTTGTCCATCTGTACTGCAATAGTCCCCGTGGGAAGAAAGTCGTCGAGGGCTTGCAACATTAAAAGCACTGCTCTCATCTCCAGGACATTTATGTGCAGATGGTATTCTATGGGTTGCCACGTCCGTGGACCATCCTGCCCTGATAATGCCCCCACCCGATCAGGGAGGCATCCGTGGTGACTGTGGCAACTGGAGGAGGGGAACAAAGGGTCGGCCCTGATGAAGAAGAGGGGAGGATATCCACCAGCCCAGATGAGCCCTGCAAGACTGTGTCACTAAGATCTCGTGTCTCATCGGAAGATCGTGATACGACCACTGTGTGAAAAGCATCCACTGCAGGAGACGCATGTGAAAGCGAGCCAGTGGTAGAAGAACAATGGCCGCAGTCATTAGACCTAGAACTTTCAGGACAAACCTGGCTTTGATCTTTTTGCTTTGTAACAGAAGCCGAACAAATTTTTGGATGTCCAGAATTCTTTGATCTGTTAGTCTGGCTAACATTTTGACGGTATTTAACTCTGCGCCTATAAAGGTGATAGATTGGCAAGGCAGCAGAGAAGATTTTTCGAAATTTACTGAAATTCCCAGATTCTTGCAAAGCTGTAGGGGGTAGTCTCTGGACTGAAGAAGCTGACACTTGGTGGTGGCGGAGAGGAGCCAGTCATCCAAATAAGGAAACACCTGGAATCCTCGACGTCTCAGGTGAGCTGTGACCACTGCCATGCATTTGGTAAACACTCTGGGGGCTGAAGTGAGGCCAAAGGGCAGGGCTCTGAATTGGTAATGACTGGTCCCTAGCCAAAAGCGGAGAAACCTCCTTGAGCGCCTGTGAATCTTTATGTGATAGTACGCATCCTGAAGGTCTATAGAGCACATCCAGTTGTCCTTGCCCAGAAAGGGCAGAATGGACTGAAGCGTGACCATCCGGAATCTTGCCTTTTTGACAAATCTGTTCAGATTGCTGAGGTCTAATATTGGTCTCCACTCTCCCGTCCTTTTGGGGACCAAAAAGAATCTTGAGTAGACGCCGGATCCTACTTGGTCTGCTGGCACTGTCTGGACGGCTCTTTTTTCTAGGAGTTTTGAGACCTCCTGTTTTGCCAAATCCCTTTGACCGGGTGAGATGTCTGGAAGGGATTGTAGAGGTACAGGAAACCTTACGAAGGGGATCTTGTAACCCTCGGATATAATCGACTGTACCCACTTCTTTTGGGATAGGGATTGCCAGGCTACTGGGTACAGTGAAATCCTTCCCCCGACTGCCTCCAAGGGTGGACAGTCGGGCAACACCTCAGGGATGCTGAAAGGGCTTCTCAGGAAGAGACTCCCTGTTGCCCTGGTTCTGAGGACCCCCCCTGCCTCTAGGGCGGCGTCTATTATTGTTACCCCCTCTGCCTCTGGGGGTAAACTGACCACGTGTGTCCGGTGTAGCTCCTTGGGCTTTACGGAACCACATCTTCCCCCCTTTCTGACCCTTGGGATATGGTCTAGAAGGAGTGGAAAACTGGACTCCAACGGCAGAAAGAGTCTTACCGTCCTGCTCACACCTGGTCAAGGTATCCTTCACTTGAGGCCCGAACAAAGCCGAACCGTCAAAGGGGGTATTAGTGAAGGACGCCTTAAAGGGGTCCGCAAAATTACACAGCCGCATCCAGGCTTGGCGTCTAAGAGTAACTCCTGTGCCTGCGGCCCTGCTCGCTCCATCGGCTGCATAAGATATGAGCCGCATAGAGGAGTTAGATATGGAATTCAGGATAGCAAGCTGTGAGGCAATCTTTTCCTGAGCCCCAGCAGCAGAAGGATCCTGGACTACTTCACCCAGTTCTTTGAGAATATCTCGTTGAAGCCTGGTGAAGTGACAAAGGTAATTCAGCGAACGCATAGCAAAGGTCGCTGAAGAAAACATCCGCTTTCCATACCTGTCCATGGTCCTAGAATCCTTATTAGGAGGATGGACAGGTACTGAAGGATCTGCCAGTTCCTTCTTAGTGGCCGCCACCACCACCATAGCATCCACAGAGACACCTTTGGAAAGGAATTGTTTATCCGACGGGGCTGTAATGAACTTGGATGGTCTCCTGGGGACAGGTTCCACAGAATCTGGAGCCGCCCACGCCTTTCGAGCCACTACCTGCATGAGTGGGTCGAAAGGCGGAGACACCCAGGAGGTGGAGGGTCGGGATCCAAAAGCCTCCAGGTATACCGACTCATCCTCGGAGGGGTCAATGGAGGGCCAATTCCCCCTCTGTTTGAGGAGCTCAAGGATGTCTGAAAAGGAGACATCCTCAGAGGGGGACCGTGGGGAACCCTCCGACTCATCTAAGTCGGTATCAGATGTAGTAGACTCAGGGGAGTCTGTGTGTTTCCTCTTACGTCCTCTTCGAGGGGTTCCCCTGCAGGGTCAGGAGAAACCTCGGAAGAGGAGGAAATTCCCAGTGGGGAAACCTGGGGCGATGGATCCCTGGGCCTGAGAGCAAGAGGCTGGCAAGAGGCATCTGCAGGCACTGATGAGGGAGGAGCTAGAGGGATAGACCGTTGACCAGGCTCAGAGGCCAGGACACTCCTCATCACCTCAAAGGCTCCTCTCCCCGGGAGACCGGAACAAACCCGCTCTGAAGAAACAGGAATGGTCGGCTCCAAGGAGAGAGAAGGCTCCGAGGCCGATGTCGGCGCCGAATTTACCAAAGCCGAAGCCCCGAGAGGGAGAGCGGGGTCGGACAAGGGTCCGATGCCACTAGCCCCCTCGGAGCCGACAGTGGAAACCCGACAACCGGATCCCTCCAAGGAAGGTCTCAAGGAGGAGATCGGAGCTGAGGACGATGGAGCCGAAGGATGTATCGGCTCCGGCATCGAAACAGTCGCTGTCCCAAGAAGCTCCGGCTCCGAACTCTGGTGTGGAGTCGGAGGAGGAAGTTCAAGAATTGGGGCTATAGCCGAAGTCTGTTGAGACGGGCTATGGAGCATTTGGGCCAGTGCCTGAGACTTCAACAGCCTGCTTATCACCCTCTCCAAGTCGTGGTCAGACAGCCTGGAAGATCTCGAAGATCGGCTCCGATGGCTCCGCTCCGACAAAAGAGGAGATCCCGGAGCTGAATGGATACTCATAATAGAGGGGGACCGAGATCTCTTACGGGTTGAAGCCATCGGAGCCGAAGTCCCTAGAACTCCAGATGGAGCCGAGGATTTCTCGGCTCCGATGCTGGATAAAGTGTCGGCTCCAGCCGGAGCCGACAAGGCCACAGTAGTCAGGGTATCGGAGCCGGCCGGCACCGAACCCACTACTCGAGTGGAAGAAGTATCGACTCCAGCTGGAGCCGATATCGGCTCCGACGGAGCCGGAGCCACCGGAGGAGGCTTGGACACTGTAGCCTGAACCTTCGGTGGCTTAAGAGGTTTTCCTGACCCTGATTTAGGAGGAGAACCTTCAGGTTTAAGTAAACCTCGGAGGATTAGTTTGTTCCTCCTTTCCTGCAGGACTCTCTGGCTAAAAGCATGACACAACGCACAGGAGTCCTGCAGGTGCAAAGGCCCCACGCAATAAACACAAGAAGTGTGACCGTCTGTCAGAGACATTTTCTGACAGCACTGGTCACACTTCTTGAAGCCTGAGACCTTGCCTTCTTTAGACATCCTAGAAGGATAGACACAAACAGTCCCAACAAACACACAAATTAATCCCTTACACAAGCACACAGGAAGGGATAACAGAAGGGGACTAGGCCTGACTAAACTACTTTAGACAAAACTTATAAAAGTTTATAAAAGGTTGAAAAATAGGGAATAGGGTGGGCTGTAACTAATTACAGACTACACTAACACTAACAGGGAAAAATAAACCCCTAACTACACTTTTTCTTACTTGACTAAGAAAAAACTTACCTCAGCTGGCAAAGGAGACCTCTTTCGCTAAGCGGCAAACGAGATCTGAGGTAGTTCCGCCTTGCATCATGGGATATAGGGTTGCCTCGAGCTGGTAAAAGGAGTTCTCGAGCTAAAGCAAGTGCCGAGTCGGAGCCGAGGATCGGCTCCGAACCCATCCAGCAAGAATGAAGGTGAGATTGACAACTTAACATTGTAAGAAAAGCAGAATCATAGACAGGGATAGTTGTGAAAGAGCATGGGATATGTAGCTAGCAAGTAATAAGTGTAGATAAATTAGGGAAGCTACAAGGACTATTTATTCATTTAGTTATTTATTTAGTTATGTATTTATTTATTTATTTAACATTTGTTGACCGGGTTAGTCCATCTGCGCTTGTACCCTTTTTCACCAGAGGCCTGGGGAGAAACACTCCAAAGTACAAATTATGCAAGTAATACAGAAATTCACAGTTTAAATTTTACAAGTAATAAATGCATAGTACTGTTTAGGGAAGTAATGTAAAATAAAATGAGTACAGTAAGAAGTATGGGCACTGATTGCCAGTGAGTACTGAAGTGGCAGATAGCAGAAGAAACATTATTTAGAGTCTAGCGTTAGACATGTAGAACTAAGTGTGACACGCGATAGTGTAACTATGTGACTTAATGAGAGCTTTGTAAAGGGGGGCAACATCTCTAGATCTAGTCGCAATCAATTTGTTTATGAGCTGTGCAGTATAGAAAGGCTTTCTTATAACTCTGGGCACATGTTGGTAAAATGTTAGGTCACTGTACACACAAGTTCCCAAATGCCAAATAACTGGGTCAGTTCTCAGAGGGCATTGTCATGATTTATTATTTGGGACAAACCTTCCTGCATGATGGTTAAGTCATTTGGAGATTTAATAACTGCCCCTAGCTTGCAGTCATCTCAAACTTAGCCGGCCTGAAGCCCTTTGATATTTCCTTTTACTTTTGAGATGTATATGCCAAACAGAAAATGTCTCAGTGCCGAACCCTGGGGTCTCCATTGGTGTTTGGTCTCTTCCCCTATTTTGATCTCCTGCATCCTGTGAGCAAGTTGGCAATCCAGCTTGTGATGCAAGTGTTTGCTCCTACAATATTCATCCTTTGTACTCCACCTGAGTAGGGGATTGTGTCAAAAGTCTTGGAGAGCTCAAGGTAATGTGGTGTGAACTGTTTTACCTTCATCCATTGCTTTGGTGACAAGAGGAAACCTTAACATTTGCCCATGATTTTGAGCCTTTCACACATTTCTCTGGGCTCTTTTCAAACACATTTCTAGGGCCATGCATGCATGTATGCATTCTTTGATTCACCTTCCTGACTGCATTAAATTATATTCCTTGTATAATACAGTACCAGTTGCTAGAATATGTTATAAATGTGTAGTTTTGAACAGTGTTCTAGTAAGCAATGAAACAAAATATATGAACCAATAATGACAAAACTACCCATTTCAGAAAATTTCAACCATAAAAGGCCACTCAAACATCTGTCATTACAATCCACCGATATCAATAAATATGCAAAATCTCTGCGGAAGTAACGATCATCTAAATAAGTCCACATTAAAGGGATCTCTAACTAATGAAGAGGTTGCTGCTAGGAAACAACTTTATACTTCATTGTTTCATCTACAAATAAAATGGCTGCTGCCCTTGAAGAATAAATTGCCTATGTTTCATTAAAAATAAGCTAGTAATATTGCAATAGGGAATGGATGGCAAACTGATAACAGGTTCATAGTTACTGGGTAAATCCTCCAAAGGAGACCATTCACAGGACTGCAGCATCCACTCCCTTTAAATGACAACACAGTACAGTATCAGTGATCCATCTGCATACTGTTCTACTCCCACAGTATGCAGTATCCATCTGCATACTGTGGGAGTAGAACCCACAGCCTTTGCATCAAAAGTAAGGTTACTACCTTTGCTGCTAACAATGCAAACAGACTTGGAATAAGAAGCACTACACTTCTCTTGCCCTGAAGCTCTCAGCTCTTTGTAAAATGTTTTATCTATTTAACGTTTACTCGTAAATTCCAACTTGGAACAAAGAATTTTCAGCACAGTCCCAGGGAGAAATGCTTCAGATGCATGACTTTGCAACATGGGAGGAAACCCTGACATTTGTTTACTGGGAAAGTCCAACTTGGAACTAAGAATTTTCAGCACAGGTCCAGGGAGAAATGCTTCAGATGGATGTCTTTACAACATGGGAGGAAACCCACACAAACACAGAGAAGACACACCAGCCAAGAATCAAACCAGAAAACCTTGTTGGTAGGCAACAACACTACCACTGCACCATCCACTTGATACAACCAAAGCTCTCAATTTCACAGCAGAATAAATGCGAAAAAAGCCACAATTTATTGAGGGGTGCCCAAAATCAGGGACACATTTTAAATATTGCTTGTATAATCTTAGAAAATAGCTGAAATATGGTTTTGCGTTACCATGTGTTTCCAATTCAGTTCTCACTGATTTGTCACAAAAACACAAATTTTAAGGGGAACAGACCAAAGGTATGAACCAAATATTCTGTGACATCAGGACAGTTGAGAGCTATGGACTCATCTCCCTGAATAAGTGGTGGAGTGGGTAGAGAATGCAGGCCATTGTATCCAAAGTTCAGGGTTTGAACCTGGTTAATTGTAACCACCAGTTATAAGTAACTGAGTCATTTTACTTACACACACACACACACACACACACACACACACACACACACACACACACACACACACACACACACACACACACACACACACACACACACACACACACACTGGAGCTGCTTCACACTTAAATAAGCAAAATGGAGCTGCTTCACACTTAAATAAACAATGGAGCTGCTTTACTCTTACTTAAATAAACAACAGAGCTGCTTCACACTTACTTAAATAAACAACAGAGCAGCTTCACACTTAAATAAACAAAACAGAGCTGCTTCACACTTTTAATAAGCAAAGCAGAGCTGCTTCACACTTAAATAAGCAAAACGGAGCTTCACATACTAACGGAGCAATAAGTAATGAAATGGAGCTTACTGTGAGTGTTGACTCTGGCAATGATGTGATTAGCTTTCCACGCACTTTTGTGTTTAAATTATGTTAGGATGTGGCACATGCATGAGTCCTCTGTTGGGTCCTAAAACTCCACGTTTTTAAGGTCTTTCAGCTGTAAAAGTGTGTGTGGGGGGTGCTCCACCCCCTCGCTCTATGGCTCCAGCACCCATGGAGATTGAGCAGTTAATGAGGATGGAGACTGGCTATGCTATGGAGCTGGTGGCAGCCTTTAGGAAGAGAGATGGCAAGTTGTCAACTGATGGAGAACATACTTTAAGTTTGAGAAGATGATTTTTAATGTAGCTAGTGGGGATGGGATTTAAGTGTAAGGGGGTTGTTGGGAGGTGAATTATTAGTTAGGTTGGAACTTCGCAGAAGTTTGCTAATGATATCAATGAAGTAGGTATTGATGATGGTAACAGTTTCTTGGGGGGAGTTATTGGGGCAGGGATTGGGTATAGAAAGGTTACCAGTATGGAGAATTTGGTTGACAGAATTCCAGAAATTTGGGGGGTTTCTAGTCTGTGTGATCAGGGAGATGTGGTAGAAGTATGGATTTAGCTGTAGAGCGGGTATGGAGATAGGGATTCTGGTGCAGACAAGGTGGAGGTGTAGTGGGATATGGAGTGTCCAGATAAAATAAATCAGCTTAGATAGTGAAGGTTAGAGGAAGTAAAGTAAAAACGATATACATTGACTTTGGCTATAATAGTGTAGAGTATCACATGAGTATGAACATAAGCTGTATCTGAGATAATGTGTGATGTAGGCGTATAATACTGCAGATTAGGTGTGTGAATTGGACTGTAAGTCATATATTTGCAGGATGGGATGCAAATGGAATAATTAAAGTATCCAAAGGATGATTATTATTACTGAATGTGAACACTGTGGGAGGAGGTATCATGTGTGTACATTTAGAAGAGGGTAGGGTGGCTGAGATTGGGAGTAGGATAGGAAAGCCGAACAGGTTTCACTCTAGAGTGGTCAGATTTTAAGAAAAGCTGTCAATTGAATACCATGAAAAATCAAGAACATTTCAAATCAGAAAGACTTGCTATAAAGTGATATTTCGTCTAGTAAACCAATTATTTTTGGTAACATTTAATGGAGGTAAATGCCACCGATAGAGGTTTGCCAGTCAGAGGAAAATCAAATAGGATGTGTTGGGGTACTGAGAGATAGTTGTGATGTGGGTTGGGAGACAGAGTACTATACTAAGCTATAGAGTTTGTGCAGCCAAGTGTCTACAGAACCCGCTGGGTTACCTATGAGCTATAGGTGTTGAAGGTGGCCACAAAACCAATGTGAATAACCAGTGCTGGGTCAGAGGAAAAACTGACCTAGGGTCTTCAGCACAGTGATGATTAATTTGTAAAGCTTTTTGGACAAAATATTTTGCTTGCTTGAGATTTTAACTACAGCTCTGGCAGTGGAGATATAGAGATGGCATCTGACTTGCAGAGTCATTTTCAAGGTAGAAAGCTTCAGCACAGAGGCTACTTATTTCTTGGGCTGATAAAACAGAAAATTCCCCAATCTGCTGCTAGGGAAGAATGAAACCAATTATTGTTGGTCCAAGTGACAGGTTTCATACAACACATAGAGAAATTGCTCATAATGAACAAGATGATCGCTTATATGTCCTAGGGATAGGGTAAAATGATTATTTTTCAAAAACAAGAAGAAGAAAAATGTAACAAGGAGATATATGCATAAATACAAAACATCTTACCACAGTAAATACACAGGGGAATAGAACTGTAGGTATGTAATGTATATCGGATTTCGCAGTTAGAAGCTGAGTGGGAAAGGCTCAGGAAAAACAACCTGGTGCTAAAATTCTTCCAAAATAATGGCTAAAAGGTTGTGAAGTTTCCCAACACTGTTGAGTTTTACAGTTGATTTTGTTTTTCAGCCAGTCTTGTTTGAGAGGAAAGAATTCGATAAAAAGAAGTTATGTCCTTACCATAACGTTCCATGTGGAGTGTTCATCTCACCTTTGTTCTTACACACGGGTTCGGAGCCGATCCTCGGCTCCGAGTCGGCCGCATCGCAAAGCTCTGCATCTCAGAGAAGCTCGAGACCAGACTATATCTCACAATCCTCCCTGCCATTACTCAGATCTAGTTTGCAAACAAACCAGACCGATAAACCAATACCTCAGGTGCAAGAACTACACACTCTCTCAGACATCCAGAGACACTCTCTCACCATAGCAAAATAACTAAGAGTAGTAGCATATACCCCATGAGACACAGAACCATACACCCCAGAAGGGGTTAAGACATTTCAATCAGAATCTAGTCCTACCCGTTCTTCCAAAACACGTGGGGGGGGGGAATGTAAGAACAAAGGCGAGATGAACACTCCACATGGAACATTATGGTAAGGACATAACTTCTTTATGTAAGAGTGTTCGATCTCACCGTTTGTTCTTACACATGGGTAGCGTCCCTAGCTCCGTCACCCCGAGTGACTCATGGAAGAACGTTCCTAAGCACAGTGGAACCAAAAGATGTCCTGTCTTTGGAGGCTTTGTCAACTCTATAATGAGTGATGAAAGTATGTGGCTTAGACCACGTGGCTGCTGCACAAATCGTGTCCAAAGGCAAACGAGCTGCATGAGCCAAGGAAGTGGAAACGGATCTGGTAGAATGGGCCTTAGGTTTGGTAGGTAAGGACTGATTCGACATAGAGTATACAAAGGTTATACAATCAGCAAGCCATTTAGATAATGTACGTTTTGTAATTGCCATGCCCTTTTTATTGTCTGCAAACGTGACAAAGAGCTGATCTGTCTTCCTGTAACTTTTAGTCCTATCCAAATAAAATCTTAACTGCCTGTGAACATCCAACTTGTGCAGCATATACTCCAAATTGTTAGTATGGTTCTTGAAGAAGGTAGGGAGTTCTATGGATTGGTTAATATTTGTGACGGAACATACCTTTGGAAGGAAAGATGGATTTGTACACAAACAGACTCTATCTGGGTGGAAAATCAAGTAAGGTGGTCTGACCGATAATGCTTGCAGCTCTGATACTCTTCGAGCTGAAGTAACAGCTACGAGAAAAAGTGTCTTCCACGATAAGAACTTTAGGAGGCAGGACGAAGCAGGTTCAAAGGGTGGCAACATGAGTTGTGACAGTAACAAATTTAAACTCCATGGAAAGAAAGACTTCCTGACGGGCGGCCGAAGATGGAAGGTTCCTTTCATAAAAGCCTTACAAAGTCTGTGAGACATAATGGGAGAACCGTCCTCACCAATATGGAAGTTCAATATGGCTGCCAACTGTACTCTTAGTGTGGAAGTAGAGGCTCCTTCGTGAAAGAGGATAGATACAAATTCCAATATTTTATGTAAAGGAGCTACCAGGGAGTCTAAGTGTTGGCTAGACGCCCAGTATACAAAGCATTTCCATTTACTCCTGTAGAGTTTTGTAGTGGAAGCTTTATGAGAGGCAACCAGAATGTGTTGAACTGCCGGAGAAAGTAGATCAGACCTGGCTAGGCAGGGAAGCGGAGCAGCCAAGCTGCTAGTTTGAGGGATTGAAGAGACAGGTGAGGAACTCCTGACGAATGGGTCAGTAGATCTGGAACTGGGTCCAGAATCCACGGTTCCTCTGTTTGATGAGCTTGAAGAAAGGGGAACCATATCTGCCGAGGCCAGAATGGGGCTATGAGTATTATTGTCCTTTCCAGGTTCCTGGCTTTCTGTAGAAATCTGGGAATCAAGGGGGTAGGTGGGAATGCATATAGGAGACCCGGGGGCCAATCGTGTATCAGTGCGTCCCTGGGGACATCCCCCGGAGGGGGTAGAAGGGCAAAGTAACTTCTGCATTTTGCATTCAACGGGGAAGCATATAGATCGCAGCAAGGCTGGCCCCATCTGCGGAAGATCTTTTCCGCCATCTGTGGATTGAGGGACCACTCGTGAGGTAACAGGATGGCTCTGCTCAACCTGTCCGCAATGACGTTGGATGACCCCGGGATGTGCGTTGCTATCAGAAAGAGACCCGTGGACTCTGCCCATTGCCAAATTCTCATGGCCTCTCTGCATAACGGGTAAGACCTGGTTCCCCCTTGCTTGTTTATGTACCAGACCACAGACATGTTGTCTGTCTGAACTGCCATTGTTCCTAGAGGTAAGATGGCTTGGAAGTGTTACAACGCCTGGAACACCGCCCTCAGCTCCAGAACATTTATGTGCAGGCTGTACTCCATGTTGGACCATTCCCCTTGGACTGTTCTTCCCTGAAATAGACCCCCCCACCCTATCAGAGAAGCGTCCTTGGTTATTGTGGCCGTCGGACTGGGTAGAACAAACGGACGACCCATAGTGAGATCCTGACTGTACACCCACCATGAGAGGTCTCGTCTGCAAGAGTCTGTTATCAGAATCTCATGCACTAGGGGTAACTGTTGGAACGACCACTGCGCGAAAAGCAGCCATTGGAGGATCCTCATGTGTAATCTTCCCATAGGAACTGCGATCAGGGACGCTGCCATTAGTTCCAAAACTCTCAACACCAGTTTGGCTGGGGCTTTCCTGCTCTGTAGTAGAAGAAGAACCTGTTGTTTGAGGGTTGACGCCCTTATTGGAGGGAGCTTTACCAGTGTTAATCGTGTATCTAGGTCTGCTCCGATGAATGAAATATGCTGTGAGGGCGATAAGGCAGACTTTTCGAAGTTTATCGAAATCCCTAGGTGGGAACAAAGGTCGACTGTGTAGTCTCTGACTTGTATGAGGCGACGCTCGGTGGTGGCGGTGAGGAGCCAGTCGTCCAGATAGGGAAACACCTGGAATCCTTGTCGTCTCAAGTGAGACGCAACTACTGCCATGCATTTGGTGAATACCCTGGGGGCTGAGGTGAGTCCAAAGGGCAGAGCTCGAAACTGAAAGTGACTGGCTCCCAGCCGGAAGCGCAGGTGATCTCTGGACGGTCTGGCCATTTTGATGTGGTAGTACGCGTCTTTGAGATCTATCGAGCACATCCAATCGTCCTTCTGTAAAAATGGAAGGATCGATTGAAGCGTGACCATCCGGAACTTTTCCTTCTTCACGAAGGTGTTGAGATTGCGGAGATCTAAAATTGGTCTCCAGTCTCCTGTCTTTTTTGGAACTAAAAAAAACCTTGAGTAAGTTCCGGATCATCTTTGGTCCGCCGGGACTGGTTGGATGACTCTGTTTTTAAGCAGCTTTGAAATTTCTATTGCTGCTGGGCTTCACAGATGGGGTGGCACATCTGGAAACCTTCTTTGTTGAGGTGGAGTTGATATGAAGGGGATTTTGTATCCTCTGGTTATAATGCTTTTTACACAGGAATCTGAGGTAATATTTAGCCAGGCCTGTGGGTATAAAGCCAAGCGACCCCCGACTGCCTCCAGAGCAGAACAGCCGGGCCTCCATTCAGGAGTGCTTGAAAGGCTTCCCAGGGACGGTATCCCTGTCACCTTGGTTATGCGGACCTCCTCTGCCGCTGGGGCGGCGTCTTCCATTTCTAACCCCCCCTCTGCCTCTGGAGGGGGCATCACTCTGTGTGGCTTTGAAAGATCCCTGAGTCTTACGGAACCAAATTTTCCCACCTCGTTGCCCTTTGGGGTACAGTCTAGTTGGAGCGGAAAAACGGACCCCGACAGCAGACAGGGTCTTTCCCTCTTGCTCACACCGAGTCAGAGTCTCCTTCACCTTGGGCCCGAAGAGTGTGGCACCATCAAAGGGGGCATTGGCCAAGGAAGACTTGAAGGCTTCTGCAAAGGAGCATAGCCGCATCCAGGATCGTCTTAGTAGAGCAATCGCTGAAGCTGCAGCTCTACTCGATCCTTCGGCCACATACGAGATGAGTCACATGGATGAGTTTACTATGGAGGTAAGGGTGTTAAGTTGTGCTGTTACCTTATCTGAAACAGCAGCATCTGTGTTACCCTGGAGGGTATCTGTCAGCTCCTTGATGAGATCCCTCTGCAGACATGTGAAATGTGTCAAATAGTTTAACGAACACATGGAAAAAGTCGCTGAACTAAAAACGCGCTTCCCGTATCTGTCCATAGTCCTAGAATCCATATTAGGAGGATGAACAGATGAGGAAGACTCAGACATCTCCTTTTTCGTGGCTGCCGCCACCACCATAGCGTCGACCGGAACTCCCTTGGTGAGATAAGTCTTGTCCTGGGGGGCGGTGATAAATTTGTTTGGTTTTCGAGGAACTGGTTCCACTGTGTCAGGTGTCTCCCATGCCCTTCGAGCAATCAATTCCATTAATTCATCGAAGGGCGGAGTCACCCAGGAGGTAGAAGGTTGAGCCCCAAAAGCCTTCAGCAGCACCAACTCATCCTCAGTGGGGGCTAGGAACTGCCAATCACCCCTCTGTTTTAAGATCTCCAGGATATCCGCAAATGACACATCCTCAGAGGGGGATTTTGGGGACCCCTCTGCCTCATCCAAGTCGGTGTCAGACGTTAGAGATTCCTGCAGGGAATCTATGTGCCTCCTCTTGCACAACCTTTTCCTTGGGACCTCATCAGAGGGGGCTTCCGGTGAGGCCTCCAAGGAACAGGGGGAACCCTCTGGGGGTGGCTGAGGCAATGGGGCTCTATGCTTTGGATGGGTCGTGGGGGCAGAAACAGAAAGCGGCCCTTTAGGGGAAGGAGAAGACGCCTCTGATGAAGTGGTTGTCTGTGCAGACAATACCTTCCTCATAAAGTCAAAAGCCCCTGAACCCCGGGCCGAGGACTCCCCCGGTTCCGAAGAACATGGGAGCATCCCAGATATGGGGGCCGTGCGCTCCGACCCCGAGGACGGAGCCGAGCCAATCTGCGCCGAGGCCCCGAGAGGGAGAGTTGGCACCGAAAGGTTGGTACGATTCTCGGTCCTGGAACCGAGGAGAGACCGTCGGCTCCGCGACTCACCTACAGGTTCCGAGGGAGTCGAAGTCAATGGTGTCGATCGTGCTATGGACAGTTTCAGCACCGAGGGCTCCACTATCATCAGCTCATCCTCTCCCGGCTCCGAAAACTGGATGGGTCTCGAAGGAGGACCTGTTGGAGACATGGGGAGGCCTTCTAGTTTCGACACCAATAGGGAGGAAACTGCAATCAACTTGGAAAGGGCTGTGTTTTCCATGAGTTTCTGCAGGACACGATCCACATCTGTCTCAGATAATGGTCTGGAAGAGCGGGTCGAAGGAGCCGAAGATGGCACCGACCGAAGAATGGACAGTGGCGGCAGCTCCGACACCGGTTCCAAGATCTGGGGCTCAGTGAAAGATAAACATTAGACGCTTGGCCCCGAGGTCTGTGGAACCGGCGAACGAACCTTCGAAGATGAACTCAGAGCTGATGACATGGGCTCCGACATCTTCGACCCCTTCGAGAACTTAGAAGCCTGATCCGATTTGTCTAAAGCCTCCTGAAAGGCAGGCTTAAGCAACCCTCTATCTATAAGCTTCCTGCGTCTATCTGTCATGACCCTCCCGCTAAAGGAATGACATATAAAGCAATCCTCTTGCAGGTGGAGAGGGCCAAGACAGTAAACGCAGGACGCGTGGTTGTCACTGATAGACATTTTCTGCCCACACTGACATCTTTTAAAGCCGGATTTGGCTTTCACCAACATGACACTCTACTAGGTTTAATTAACAAGAAAAAACTATCAATAACTAATAAACTAACTTCTATATATGTGTATATATAAATAAAGTGAATATCTATATAAAGTGTAGAAAGAACACTCAAAAAACCACACCAAGAGAAAAAAGGGTAGGCCACAAAAGGTGCCTTAAGAATAATATTGTACAATATTATATTAATAACACACACACACACTTCCTATAATATAACTAACTATTAGAAACTTTTTTACAAAAAAAAGAAAGTAGCTTATCTGAAAAATAGCAAAAAATTAGCAAATTCTCTCTGGTCCGAGTTCTCCTCGATCCGATCTGTTGCAGCGGCAAACTAGATCTGAGTAATGGCAGGGAGGATTGTGGGATATAGTCTGGTCTCGAGCTTCTCTGAGATGCAGAGCTTTGCGATGTGGCCGACTCAGACCCGAGGATCGGCTCCGAACCCATGTGTAAGAACAAATGGTGAGATTGAACACTCTCACATTGCATATTCAGGCAATTAACTCCTAACAGGACAAAATGAGAATATTTAATGAGGAGACAATATGAGCAGTTACAAAGCTGTGAGTGATAGTGTTTTTTCTGGTTTGAATAGTCCAGTTAAATTTAGGGGAATAAGTGGTAGAAAAGTAATAAAGATATATATACAGAACAAGAAATGACTTACCAGAATGAGCCATTACAGCACTGTATGGAATAGTGTTCTTCCTGGTTTTAGTATAGGCATTAGGTATAATGGAAAAAGTGGTAAGAGCAATATGCAAAGGACAAGAGTGTGCAAATCTGGGGCAGAAAGAAGGAGGTAATTTAGGAACCAGAGAAAGCAGCTCAGAACCCCTTGCAGCGGAAGTGTCTTCCTGGTTTTAGCAGAGTAACTTCATGAAGGGAGAAGTACAGAAGAAAGGTAAAGTGTGAGATTAAAGTACAATACACCACTGAGTGCAGTTACATGACCGCCATGTAATATCACTACTCAGCATAGAAAAAAAAAGACATTCTGACTTGCTTAGCTATAAGGCAGAATGAATAAAAGGGAGGGAGCAGTTAGATATACTGGAAAGGTGATTAGGAAAATGTATATGCTTGCGTGATAAAGAGTGGAAGACCACTGAAAGCATTCATAGGACCACATGTGATGGAACTTTTTGCAGTCTGACTGTGTTATTTGCACTACATCAAGTCTGTGGTGGAAACAATAGCAAGAAAAGGAGAAACGTTCTATTTTGCAAGAATGGAATGCCAGTAGAAGTGGATACAAGACCACATTTAATAGTGTTATGATCAGTGTGAGCAGATGGCTGCAGAAAGCTAATAAAGCATAAAAAAGATTTATTAGTTGTAAAGCAGGGAAGGATCACGGTTTTATTTCACAAGAGTGGAATACTAGCAGAAGGGGAGACAAGACTGCGTGTAATGGTGTTATGTTCAGAGTGAGCAGATAGTTGCTGAAGGATAATAAGGTAGGTAGAGCATTATTAGTTACAAAATGAATCCAAAGGAAGAGAGGCCTTCTGCTGATGGCAGAGAGGCAGTGCAGGAGAGAGGGGAGAAAGAGCAGTAGAAGAGACAGAAAGAAAGAGTCAAGTGGGGAGAAGAAAGAAGGAGAGAATCAGAAGAGGTGGCAGTCAGCAATTCCCAATTCATTCTTAAATCACTGCAAAACACAAATATCTTATTTCTTGCCAGAGTTTATATCCTTTGAGCATGTGCTTGGGAAGTTTAGTGTGTGTGTTCCATTTTCCTTAGAAATACTCATAAAAATATATATATATATATATATATATATATATATATATATATATATATATATATATGAGTCTACTTGACATTACCAAGATGTCAGTAGGCCGACTTTCAAATCACCAAGACAACAATGCCGAAAATCCAAAACGCTGAAACTCCACATAGCCGACTGTCAAAAAACTGACCCAATAATGTGCAACGTACCTCTCATGTAATGCACCAACAAAAGCAAAAACTCATCCCATGTTAGCACTGCTCTTTTAAATGACAAGTACTTATCAACTACCACACTCACCTCCAAACTGTGCCCACAAATCAATAACCACTTGAAAATAACATATCCCACTGAATATTCATGTGGGTGCCCTGCAAAAATATTTAGTGAAGATTTGTTAAACCAAAAATTACAACCACTTTAATTTAAAATTTATATTTTTGCAGGGGGGTTGTGCCCCCCCCCAAACCCCATGCAAATTAAATATACCAACTCTGAGACCACACTACAGTGTGGAAATGAGTGGATTTCCTGTTCCACTCAGCTTGGAGTTGGCATTTCAATCATTCAGTCATCTGAACGTCGGCATAGTGAAGTTTCAGTTATATGAAACTTTGCCCTTTTGGTCTCGGTGGTTTGAAAGTCGGTCTACTGGGAAAGTCTAACTAGGTCCAGAGGTGCCCATTTTCTGTGGAGGCCCTGGGAGAAAAGGTTCAGCAAAATGTACAGAATGGTATTCACACTGAAATTTTATACATGCAAATAATAATATATGTATTATTAAGAAAACATAAACAGTGATGGATAACCATTTTCCTTTACCTTATTATGTTTGAGCAGGACTTACTTATTTACTGTTTTTTTGTTTCTTTCGGCTTTTCCCAGTTAGGGGTCGCCACAGCAGAACACCGGTCCGCTAATGATTGGCAGTAGATTTTGACGTGCTGGCTTGCCGGGCCTAACTCACAACCTTCAACGAAGGAACGCCCATTCACGCACGTCGCCACACAGAAGACACTCTAACTGAGAATCGAATGAGCAACGTCTAACTGTGAGGTGACAACGCTACCACAGCACCACCACCACAGTACTTACTTATTTACTGTTATTAAAGGTTATTAGCAAAGGGAAAGTAAAAGAGGGTGATGAAAGAGAGTGTAAATTTAAGTTGTGTGAAGGAGAAAGAGAGGGTTAAGGAGGGTGAGGACAGATGAGAGAGATAAGAGGTGATACCTGGTGACTAGGAAAACAGAGTGGGATAGAGATTAAGTTACCAGAGGGAGTTTATTGTAAAAACAGTGACGATAAATTAATAGGGTTTGGCAATTAGGCTTTTCAGCCAGGTTGATAGCAGGAGGTATTAGCAAATGAACTGTCTTTATGCCTAATGTGGATCGATAAGTCTGTACTGATCGTCTTCCTAATAATGCCAATTAAGTCTATAGCTATCATTTCCTTTTACATGAGAGACTGGAAGTGTACAAGTCCCATTTAGTTTTTACTTTCAGAGCAAAGTTTTATCTTTTAAACTGCATTCATTATTCAGTCACAGGAAAATATTTCCTACTTCTGCTGCAAGATATTTATTATTTGTTATATTTTCTGCATCTGCAAACACATATTAAAATCAAATTACAGGCAACGTTATTTAGTAGGGCAATGTATGGAATAATGCAATAGAATAAAGTAGTCAAAACCATGGAGATCAGCTATATATCCCCTTTGATGTATGAGCTTTACAAGAGCTTCCCCGGGATTCATGAACTTGCACCAGGTGCAGGCATAGTATTGGCATTCCAGCACCAAATATGACCGGTGCGTGATCCAGGTACGAGCTGTTTCCATGTGCACTACCTGCGTACACTACGCCCGCACAGCTCCAGGCCCCTGTATGCTAATTACCCCATTTGCAGCAGTGTAGCATGCAAATGAAGGTATTTAGCGATCCAGGAAGTGGTGCAGGTGTAGTGAAAAACATGCAGAAATGTAAACTGTAAAAAATAGTTTACATTTTAACAAACATAAAATCGGAGCCATGACAGCCGACCAAACACATGTATTATATTGTTAATATATGCCAATGGCTAAATATATAGCCATTGGCATAAAAAACATGTACAAAATATAAAAAGAATATTTAATTTTATTTTTCGCTCTATAGCGAAGTTCAAGTGCAGGGCAGTGGCTCGCAAACTGGATCGCAAGGAAAATAGAAAGATATAGAATAAAACTGCAATGTAGCACATATCATGATGTCCCCATAATAGTCAATGGCAGGCATGTTACACCACGCCATGGTGCAAGGGTTGCTAAGGGGCTGACAGTGTTTTGCATGGTAGCTAGGAATTAGTAGGCAATACCATGCAAACGAGATGAGTAATAGTGAATCACAGATTCCCCGCTGGTGTAAGGATGCACCTCACAGCATACTGTTATAACAGCGAGGTGTGCCCTTGAGAAAAAAATGACATCAAGAGAGGGGTGTGTCACCTTTGCTGTAAACAGATTGGAGCATTGCTAATCCAGTTTTCCTAAGCTGCAGGAAAGGGGTGTGTTGAACTGGCTATAGCTTTGCTTAGGTGAGAACACACAAGGTAACCAAGTATGCATGTGAACAGAGATTAAAACACACTTAAACTCGGTAAATGGCTTTGTGCAGCACGCACCGGAGCGGAAACAGGAAGGATATAGGAAAAAAATAAGGTAATGCTGCAGCAGGGAAATTGGAGTACAAATGAGTAATTAACACCTAGGAACCTACAGTGGGCCATTGACAACAGCTAACAAGGCAGCAAGCAGCTACCTGCAGAACAAGAAAGGGGAGGGGCTGTACTGCAAAGAAAACAGTAAAGTGTCACAACACAACAAAGCAGAATTGTATTATATCAGCTACAAAACACATTTTGCAACACATGACTGGGTAGGGAAAGTACAAAACAAGAAAGTTTTCAGGTGGATGCATGCCTGACAATGGGAGGATATCCAGGTTTAAAAGTGAATTAAAGGGCAACAGATTAATCAAGGCACACAAGCATAACTTCACACTACAGGCCCCACACTTGCAGTACTCACTGTAAAACCCATAATTAAGATACCCTGCAGCTGGAATTGCTCATACACAGCCAGTTACATCAGCAGCAGCCATAGCACAATAGTATAAAGTGTGAAAGCACCTCACACATACTTGTGTATTCCCATGCACTCTGCACCATTGGTGTATACATACGGGGAACTTTTAATATGTACATGTTAGAGGCTGCCATAGCTTTGATCCACCAGCATGTGTTTGAGGATGAAGGTGGTGTGGAGGATGATGCTGACAACCACCTCAGGCACCAGTGGAGGAAAAGAGTCCTCAGACCCAGGGTAAACTACCAGGGGCTACATGATCTGGAGATAGTAGAGCATTGCAGGGTGGACAGGGACATGCTACAGCAACTTGTGAAGCTGTGCCGGCCACGTCTCAGAGCCAGAACAAACAGAGGGGAACCCATCCCAGTGGATACGAAGGTATGTTTAAGCCTAAAAATACTAGCCACAGGTACCTTTCAAAGGCCAACTGGAGATATCATGGGGACCTCAAAGGCATCAGCATCCAGGGTACTTCATCAGTTCCTGGATGCCATGTTACCTCATGCCAATGACCACATATACTTCCCCCGAACACAGGAGGAGATGGCTAGCAATATGCAGAATACCCGGAGTTACTGGGTGCAATAGACTGCACGCACATACACATCAAGTCACCACCTGGTGAGCAGGGTAGGCGCTACATTAACTGCAAGGGATACCCCTCCATCAACTGCCAGGTCATGTGCAATGCCCAGGGCATTATCATGGATGTGTATGCTGGCAGCCCTGGAAGCTATCAAGACTCCGCCGTCTGGCATGCCTCACAGCTGTATCAGGTATTTGCCAGGGGGGGCATCCCAAATGGCCACCTGGTGGGAGATGTTGGCTATGCACGGGAACCGTGGATGATGACTCCCATCAGAAATGCACACACACCCATGCAAGAATGCCATAATGAGGTACACGCACAAACCAGAATCATCATAGAGCATGTGTTTGGGATGCTAAAATCAAGGTACAGTTGCTTGGACATATCTGATGGAGCCATGCAGTACACTCCAGGCACGTGTGCCCACATCTTCATAGTATGTGCCATGCTACACAATATGATCCTGCGGAAACAGCTGCAGCAGGGACAGAATGGTGAAGGCTCTCACAGCACACCACCATTGCCAATGGCCCCACAGGCACAGAGGTACTCAGACCACGAACAACCTGAACCAGCCCCAGCAGGCAGACAGACGCGTGTCCAGTATGCCCATGCCTTGGCAAGGAGGGAACATATAGCACACACACTGACAGTGTAGGCACCTAGGGACTGACACCTTTCTCCACCTGCATGGATGGCACACACACAAGTCTACCTATTAATTGTCATGTATAGGCAGTCTACTGTGTGCATCCAACATAGGCAGCCCTCAACTATTGCACACATAACTGCTATTGGCACATGGTAAGTCAACACCTGAACAGTAAATTAAGCTATCAGCATGTGCTGATACTGTATGTATAGGTTCATAGGTAGGTACTTGGCTAACTGCCCAAGGGCATTCATAAGCCTAGCCAAAATGTGTCAGCTTTTGTCATCCCATTGATTAATTAACTGTCCCTCTGTGAAGCAGAGCCAATGGCAGGATCCCTGGGGTGTATCTAATGTTCCCCATCCACTCTTCAAGGTTTCTCTTGAAGAGTGTTAGTGAGGGGCTCTGTATAATGTAATTAGAGATGTTGTTCCAAAGCATGGGGAATGTCTGTGACAGGAATATGTCCCTCCAGCATGTTCTAGTTATTGCTGTGGCAAGGTTTAGCTCACTACAGCATGTGGCTCACTGTGACATGGATTCCCATAGGTGGACCATATCCATTAAGCCTGAGTTGGACATGGCTTTGTTGGCCAGCAGAGATCATCTCTGAGTAAACGAGATGCCACTGAGTAAATCAGGAGTTTATTCAGTCTGGCTGCATATGACATATGTTTGAGGCCAGTAATTCTCTTGGTAAGGTACATTCGTGGACCTTCCAGCTGTTGGAAGTGTCTTCTGAGGTACATCCCAAATGGGTTATCATACTCTATGATGGGACTGATGAGTGATGAATAAAGGGGCACTATAACCTCAGTATGTCTAGATGCGATCCCTTTAGTAATCAGATAGCCTACATAGAAGGATGTCCTAACTACTTTGGAGATATGATTGTCAAAGGAGAGATCACTAGCTACCTTAGTCCCCAGATCCCCTATTACCTCATCTGTATTAAGGAGGCTGCCTCATATGTGTTTATATGTGGGTGTTTAGTTTTTCCCAAATGGAATGACCATGCAGTTTGTGGCAATTAGCTTGAGGCCATGACTTTGACACCCTGTGTCCGTCTCTGTGAGGCCCTTTGAAGGATGTATGTGTCAGCTGGACTGTCAATTATGGCTCCCAGTTTGCAGTCATTCCAAAGATGGTCTGCCATAGTCCACCTGCGTTTCCCTGTACCTATGAGAAGTATATGCCAAACAGTAGGGGTCCCAGGACTGAGTCCTGTGGGACACCAGTTGTGACTGGTTAAGAGTTGGACCTGGAGGCTACTAGTCTTACCATGTGGGTTCTGTCTGTAAGCCTTTTGGCAACCCATCCTTTGATGTATGGGTTCCTGTACAGGCTGGTGAGTTTATCAATAATACCTGAGTGGAGAATGGTGTCAAAAGCCATGGCGAGGTCCATGTAGTATGTGTGAATCACCTCTTCCCTCATCTAATGCCTTAGTGACTGTCTGTAAGATGTCAAACAGGTTCAGTAGGCATGATCTGCACTCAACCAAGCTGACCTGGGTTGGGTCAAGTGTTTGGAGATTACCAATGTCTTTGTTATTGAGTGCCACAAGGATGCACTCCATAGCGTTGCAGACCAGGCTAGTCAGGCTTTTGGGGTGGTAGTTACCATGGTCAGTTGTGTTTCCACCTTGGTGGAGTGGAATAACCATTGCTATGCACCATTGTATGGGCATGTAGTCTGTGTAGAGGCTGAGGTTGAAAAGCTTAATTAGATGGGTGTTAGTTCATCTTGTGGTGTTTGGAAGACGCAGTCTGGGACACCATCTGCCTCCAGTGACGCTGTGTTTTGCCGTTTGAGAGGGATATTTCCACCTGTGTGTCTCTGATGTCTGGGATACTGTACTTTACAGGTATTGTTGTGGGCTCTTTAGGGGGTGAAGTTTGCACTGAATGTATCTTCAAGGATGTTAGCGATATTAGTAGGTTCAGTATATTTTGTCCTATATTGCACCAACACAGTGCAAATGTGTGTGTTACCACTTAGATCCTTGACATAGCCAAAGAAGGCTTTGTGGTTATCTTTTGAATCCTGAGGAAGGTTTCAAACTAATGTCGAAACCGGTCTGTTTGTGATAACTTTATAATAAAAGTTACACTTTTTTACACCTTGGTGGTGGCTATTTTGATTTTGGAGCTTTTGAATCCTTGCCTATTTTCCTGTAGAAGTTAGCCTTGGATGAATTCATGAGGGACCTAAGTTTCTTACTAATACTAGTCATGGATGTCTGCTCTTCTTGGGATTTGCTGTTTTTCTAGACTACTGTCCTACTTCTGTTGTATAGCCTGTTTATTGCAGGGGTTCACCAGACTGGTGTCCTTGTCTTGGAGGAGCGAGTCTTGGTTTACCAGTGATGGCACGATCCATACATCCTTCTAGGTGCTTATAGAGTGCATTTGTAAATCTTTCTGTATCTTGAGCAGTGTTTTTGCTTACCGTGGGGACTGTGAAACCTCCCACCTCTGTCTTTAGTAGTGTGAAGTTAGCTGTAGGAAAGGTTTTCACTGTGGTTACCTTGGGTGGGGTAGATGGTTGGGTGTGGAAATCATCAGTGAATAGTTCATGGTCAGATCTAACCAGTGATCTGTCCAAAGGAAACACAAACCAAGATAAACAAAATAGAAGTTATGTCCTTACCATAACGTTCCATGTGGAGTGTTCATCTCGCCTTTGTTCTTACACGTGGGTTCGGAGCCGATCCTCGGCTCCGTGTCGGCCGCTTGCAAGCTCTGCATCGAGAAGAAGCTCGAGACAACCTAATACCCACAATCCCCCTCTGCCTTTACCTCAGATCTAGTTTGCAAGCAAACCAGCAGTCAGAGAGAGAACACACTCATGCCAAAATTTTCATAGGCATAAAACACTTATCTATATATATATATATATATATATATATATATATATATATATATATATATACATGTACATCATATATACAACAACTGCAAATGCAGAAGCAGAATAACCCAGACCAGGCACCAAACTGAACGTTCTTCCTGAGGGTGGGAGGGTGGGAATGTAAGAACAAAGGCGAGATGAACACTCCACATGGAACGTTATGGTAAGGACATAACTTCTATATGTGAGAGTGTTCGATCTCGCCGTTTGTTCTTACACCTGGGTAGCGTCCCTAGCTCCATGTTCCTGAGGAACTCACGGGAGGACGTTCTTGTGCACAGTGGAACCAAAGGTTGCCCTGTCCCTAGAAACCTTGTCTACCTTGTAATGAGAAATAAATGTATGTGGTTTAGACCAAGTAGCAGCCGCACAAATAGCGTCTAATGGTAGGCGAGCTGCATGAGCCAGGGATGTAGACACTGATCTTGTAGAATGTCCTTTGGGTTTGACAGATAAAGCTTGATTTGAAGAATCATAAACATAGGTAATACAATCAGTTAACCACTTGGAAAGAGTTCTTTTAGTAACCGCTAAACCTTTCCTGCTATCAGCAAAGGCTACAAAAAGTTGATCAGATTTCCTGTGATCCTTTGTTCTATCCAAGTAAAATCTAAGTTGTCTGTGGACATCCAACTTGTGTAACATATACTCCATTTTATTGGAGTGATTTTTGAAAAAGGTGGGTAATTCAATGGATTGATTAATGTTATTAATAGAGCAAACTTTGGGGAGAAAGGATGAATTAGTGCGAAGAGATACTCTGTCAGAGTGAAAGATTAAATAAGGGTGTTTAATGGAGAGAGCCTGAAGCTCAGATACTCGCCTAGCGGATGTAATGGCTACCAAGAAGAGGGTCTTCCACGACAAATACTTCAATGGACAAGAGGAGGCTGGTTCAAAAGGGGGTAACATCAATTTGGATAATAAGAGGTTTAGATTCCAAGGGGATGTAGGAGATCTAACTGGTGGTCTAATATGAAAATACCCTTTTAAAAAGGCCTTACAAAGTCTGTGGGCCATAAAAGGAGCCCCACATTCTTCCACATGAAAGTTGGAGATGGCAGCCAATTGCACTCTTAAAGTGGCAGGAGAAGCTCCTTGGTGGAACAATTCTGTTAAAAACTCCAAGATTTTGTTTAAAGGAGCTATGACAGGGTCCAATTGCTGTGTATTTGGCCAGAATACAAAGCGCTTCCATTTACTAGTGTAGGTCTTTGTAGTGGAAGCTTTATGAGAAGCCACTAGTATATTCTGAACCGCAGGTGAAAGAAGATCAGACCTGGCTAAGTAGGGAATAGAAGCAGCCAAGCTGCTAGATGGAGAGACAGGAGCGAGGGATGGGGAGCCCCTGATGAGTGAGTCAGTAAATCTGGCTCTGGGTCCAGGGTCCAGGGTCCCCAAATGCGGTGTGTCAGAAGAAAGGGGAACCAAATTTGACGAGGCCAGAATGGGGCAATGAGGATGATCGTCCTTTGCAGGTTGTTGGCTTTCTGCAGAAACTTCGCAATCAGGGGAAAAGGAGGAAAAGCTTACAGGAGACCCGAGGGCCAATCGTGAACCAGCGCGTCCCTGGGGACTTCCCCTGGAGGGGGTAATAGGGCAAAGTAGCTCCTGCATTTGGCGTTCATTGGAGACGCAAACAGATCGCAGGAAGGTTGGCCCCACTTGCGAAAAATCTTCTTCGCAACTGACTGTTTTAGGGACCACTCGTGCGGCAACAGGATTGCTCTGCTCAGCCTGTCGGCTATGACGTTGGATGACCCCGGGATGTGCGTTGCTATCAGAAAGTGACCCGTGGACTACGCCCATTGCCAGATTCTCATGGCCTCTCTGCATAGCTGATAGGACTTGGTTCCCCCTTGCTTGTTTATGTACCAGACTACCGACATGTTGTCCGTCTGAACTGCAATAGTCCCTAGAGGAAGAAGGGGAGCAAAGGGCTGCAACGCTAGAAACACTGCCCTCAACTCCAGAACATTGATGTGCAGATTGTACTCTAAATTGGTCCATTCGCCTTGGACTGTCTGTCCCTGAAAGATGCCCCCCCCACCCTATCAGGGAAGCGTCCATGGTCACCTTAGCTGTCGGCGTGGGTAGCACAAATGGTCTTCCTCTGGAAAGGTTGCAAGTCTGAAGCCACCAGACTAGGTGTGATTTGCATGTGTTTGTGATCAGAATTTCGTGTGTCAGAGGTAGCTGTTGGAACGACCATTGTGCGAACAGTAGCCATTGTAGAACTCTCATGTGCAGTCTTCCCAATGGTATCGCAATGAGAGAAGCTGCCATGAGGCCCAAAACCTTTAGTACCAGTTTTGCTGGGGATTTTCTGGATGACAGAAGAAGAGATATGTGGGTTTGTAGTGAAGCTATCCTTTCTGGAGGAAGCCTTAGAATTAACTGCTGCGTATCCAATTCCGCTCCTATGAATAAGATATGCTGTGATGGCTGTAGTAAAGATTTTTCGAAATTTACGGAAATTCCGAGGTGAACACAAAATTGTAGAGTGTAATCCCTGGCCTGTATCAGTTGACGCTGGGTGGTGGCAGAAAGGAGCCAGTCGTCCAGATACGGAAACACCTGGAATCCTAGGCGTCTCAGGTGAGATGCTACCACTGCCATGCATTTGGTGAAAACCCTGGGGGCTGAGGTCAGACCAAAGGGCAGGGCTCGAAACTGAAAGTGACTGGCTCCCAGCCGGAAGCGCAAATGATCTCTGGACGCCCTGGCCATTTTGATGTGGTAGTATGCATCCTTCAGATCTATTGAGCACATCCAGTCGTCCTTCTGTAAGAATGGAAGGATCGATTGAAGCGTGACCATTCGGAACTTTTCTTTCTTGACGAAGGTATTGAGGTTGCTTAGGTCCAGAATGGGCCTCCAGTCCCCTGTCTTCTTTGGAACTAAAAAGAACCTTGAGTAAGTTCCAAATCCTCTTTGGTCCGCTGGGACTGGTTGGATGACTCTTTTTTCTAGCAGCTTTGAAATTTCCATAGCTGCTGGTTCTCGCAGATGGGGCGGCACATCTGGGAGTCTTCTCTTTGGAATGGGGTTGGATAGGAATGGTATTCTGTAACCTCTGGTAACAACGCTTTTTACCCAGTTGTCTGTAGTAATGTTTTGCCAGGCCTGAGGGTATAAAGCTAAGCGCCCCCCGACTGCCTCCAGAGCAGGACAGTCGGGCCTCCTCTCAGGAGTGCTGGAAAGGTTTTCCAGGGGGTATCCCTGTCACCTTGATTTTGCGGACCCCTCTGCCGCCAGGCGGCGTCTTCCACCTCTGCCCCCCCTCTGCCTCTAGAGGGGGCATCACCCTGTGTGCCTGGGAAAGAACCTTGGGGTTTTCGAAACCACATTTTCCCACCGCATTGCCCTTTGGGGTACGGTCTCGATGGGGTGGAAAAACGGACTCCGACAGCAGACAGAGTCTTTCCCTCCTGCTCACACCGGGTAAGGGTCTCCTTTACTTTGGGGCCAAAGAGAGTGGCACCGTCAAATGGGGCGTTAGTAAAGGAAGACTTGAAGGCTTCCATAAATGAACATAAGCGCTTCCAGATTTGTCTGCAATGAGCAATCGCTGAAGCTGCTGCCCTACTCGAACCTTCGCTGCGAGATCAGCCTCATGGACAAGTTTACAATGGATGTAAGGGTATTAAGTTGTGCTGTCACTTTCTCCGAGACAGCAGCATCTGTAGTACCCTGGAGGGTATCTCCCAACTCTTTGATTAGATCCCTCTGTAGCCGTGTGAAGTGGGTCAAATAGTTCAGGGATCACATAGAAAAAGCCGCTGAACTAAAAATGCGCTTCCCGTACCTGTCCATAGTCCTAGAATCTTTGTTAGGGGGATGGACAGATGAGGAAGATTCCGACATCTCCTTTTTCGTGGCCGCTGCCACCACCATAGCGTCCACTGGAACTCCTTTTGTCAAATAAGCCTTGTCCTGGGGTGCAGTAATATATTTATTAGGCTCCCTAGGGACTATCTCCACCGTGTCAGGAGCCTCCCACGCCCTTTGAGCAATCAGCTCCATTAACTCATCGAAGGGCGGAGTGACCCAGGAGGAGGAAGGGCGAGCACCAAATGCCTTCAGCAAGACTGACTCATCCTCAGAAGGGGGGAGGGACTGCCAGTCACCTCTCTGCTTTAGGATCTCCAAGATGTCAGAAAAAGAGACATCTTCCGAAGGTGACTTTGGGGACCCTTCTGACTCATCCAAGTCAGTATCGGATGTTAAAGATTCTTGTGGAGAATCTAAGTGTCTCCTCTTACACAATCTTTTCCTATGGACTTCTTCGGGGGGAGCATCCGAAGAAGCCTCCGAGGAAGAGGGGGCACCCACCAGGGGTGGCTGAGACACAGGTGCTCGACGCTTAGCTGTAGCCGTGGGTGCAGAGGAGGATAACGGACCTTTATGGGGAGGAGAAGCTGTATCTACTGATGTGGTTGTCTGGGTAGACAACACCTTCCTCATGAGATCGAAAGCCCCGGGTCCCAAGTCGAGGCATTTCCCGGTTCCGAAGGCATCGACCCCAAGGACGGAACCGAGTCGATCCGAGCCGAGGCCCCGAGAGGGAGAGTCTGAACCGAAATATCGGTCCGACTCTCGATCCCGGAACCCAGGATGGATCTTCGGCTCCGAGACTCCGGTATCGAATCCGACGGAGTCGAGGTGAACGGGGGAGACCGAGAAAAGGACGGTTCTGGCACCGAGGGCTCCACAATCAGCAGCTCAGCTTCTTCCGGCTCCGAAGACTGGACAGGTCTCGGAGGAGGAACAGATGGAGACAGTGGAAGGCCTTCAAGTCTCGACACCAATTGAGAGGAGACCGAGATGAGTTTGGATAAGGCCGTATTCTCCATTAACTTCTGCACCATGCGGTCTACATCCGTATCAGAGAGGGGCCTGGAAGAACGGGTCGAAGGAATCGAAGACGGAGCTGACCTCAACAGTGTCGGGGGAGGGAGCTCCATCACCGGTTCCAAGACTCGAGGCTCGGAAACTGACAACAGTTGAACACTCGGCCCCGAAGTCTGTGGAACCGGTGATCTAACTTTAGCTGAAGAGCTCGGAGCCGATGACCTGGGCTCCGACGTCTTCGATTCCTTCGAGGATATGGATGCCTGGTCTGAAGCATCCAGAGCCTCTTGAAAAGTAGGTTTTAACAAACCCCTATCCATGAGTTTCCTGCGCCTATCTGTCATGACCCTCCCACTGAAAGAATGACAAATTGAGCAGTCTTCTTGCAGATGGAGAGGGCCAAGACAGTAGACACAGGAACTATGATTGTCAGTAACTGACATCTTTTGCCCACATTGGCAACGCTTGAAACCAGATTTAGCCTTTTCAGACATCTTACACTTAATATAGCTAGAAAGTGAGAAGTCAAGTCCAGTAATAAAGTCAAGTCCGGTGAAATTGTCGAATCCAGTAAAAGGAAAAATGTCAATCCGGTAGTCAATTCAAGTAAGGGGTGGTAGGCCCCAAGGGGAACTCTAATAAGTTTAAATAAACTTAACGGAACCGAGAATTCCTCAACCTTACCACACACACACACTATGTCACTAACAAACTTTTTATAATAAAATTACTCTGAAAAAAACAAGAATAAAATCTTAATCTTATCTTTAGGTGCTCAAGCTCGACCCAGTGATGTGAACGCTGCAGTGGCAAACTAGATCTGAGGTAAAGGCAGAGGGGGATTGTGGGTATTAGGTTGTCTCGAGCTTCTTCTCGATGCAGAGCTTGCAAGCGACCGACACGGAGCTGAGGATCGGCTCCGAACCCAGGTGTAAGAACAAATGGCGAGATCGAACACTCTCACATTATAAGGTATCCAGACAACCACTCAGCAGGTACTCGTAATGACAGTTTATTGGGTTCTCAATAAAATCACATTCAAAACACGATAGTCCACAGAATAACCAACTTCATCAGAATACACATAATACAACTCAAAAATTTAAATTCTACTTGTATGTTTTATGAGAGTGAAGCTATTACATTAGCAGTATTTCTTAGTAGTTCTCAGCTTGCTAATAAAACTGACTGTTGTAGCCTTGTGTCCCCCCCCGATAGTACAGTAATCCTAACTGTCCAATAGACAGTATATAGACAGTATATATTTAATTCACATCCCTGTGACTAAATTAAATTAACCATCAAGCAGCCCTCTCAGTTCTTTCTGCCTTAGTTTGTATCATTTGGAGGATCACCTGCGTATTTGCATCTCTATCATTGCTAATGTATCTCCCTACTCTAATCTGTGCACAAACTGGTTACTAATCAGCAAGTCAATGTAAAGACACACTCCCAACCTTAATAAACTTTGCTGTCTCTTCTCTCCTTCACTTTACAGGTAGTTTGAATTATTACTTACCCTCTCTGAGGCCTTCACTGATTTCCACTGATTGCCTCTCTGGTTTCTTTGCATTCCACCTGGTTTACACCCCTTGTGCTATCTCCCTCCCCCAATACAAAGTCTATATTAGAATCCTGCTGAGCATGGTGCCATCTTTAAATTTCTAGTCTCCCACCAGGACACAAGTGCTTCCAGCAATTACATTCTGCTAGCCGGTAAGCCATTAGACCTCAGGAATTTGTTTTAAAAGTGTTCAGATTTGTAAAGTAATACTTACTTTTTTCTCTTGCCTTTGTTGGCTCTGGCTCTGCCCTGCTCTGTTCGCTAACGCTCGGGCTCTCTCCGCTCCCTGACCTGCCCCTATTCCCTCCCACCCCCACTACCTCTACATTTATAGTAATCATAGCCACACCCACAGCTCACCCTCACATCACCTCCACCAATTACAGCTCCTCAAGTCATATCACATTAAACCACACCAACTTGCTCCACACAAAATACTCCCAATCACTCTCATTCCCACTAGGCATTTTTTGCATCACCCACTACTTCCCCATCCACATATAGTGCAACCCTATAATTCCTATTCAGACCCCCCCACCTAGAAACAACATAAACTTTATAACCATGACTATCACACAACTAAATCTAGTCTGTCTTCTCATAATTCTTTACAACACCACAAGTTATCACTCTAGCAATATGCCTAAACTTAGTAGCACAACACTGCATTATGCACTCTCATACACAGACACCACACATTATAATAATATCTGCCCACACTTATTCAAGAACTACATAACGGACCAATTCAGAACTAAACACATATGCTCTCATTCCTACTCCAAAAAAACACAATACTTTGTCACACTCCTCACCAAACTCCAACATCTGTATAACCATTTTAACTCCAGGCTCACCATAAGTGGGGATATCCACCCCAACCCAGGCCCAAATCCATCCTGTCCAACACAAACTGGTCAAACACAAATGTCAGAACATAACACCACCACTTTCTTCATCCCTGGGCAAATCAACAACAGCAGCAAAACCAACCATCTTTTAATGCTAAATATTAATATTAGAAGTATCAAAAATAAAATACCTGAACTCCAGGCCACAATAGCACACTACTCCCCAGACATAGTTGCTTTAACAGAAACCTGGCTAAATAAAAACATAGCTAACTCAGAAGTTCTCCCTACTGGCTACAATATCATTAGACAAGACAGACCACTTCGTAAAGGGGTGCAACTGCCTTACTCTACAAGTCCAACTTAACTGTCCGTCAATTACCAAACTCCTACCCTCCCCCAATAATTGGGACATACTTATCTCACAACTTCAACTTCACCCTAAAAAGGTCATCACCACAACTGTGATCTATATTCCACCTGGTAATACACCTGCTAGCCTTGAAGACTTCTTATCCTGGTGTTCTTCCACATACTCACAAGAAACCCTTATTCTGGGGGACTTCAACCTAGAATGGTTCACCTGTATATCAGAACCACCAAGTAATCTAATAAATCTCCATGGCTACCAGCAGCTAGTCCAAATTCCAACTAGGTGTGATAAAAAATCTAAAAGGGAATCCATCCTTGACTGGGTCCTAACTAGCAACCCCACATTGTACCCTCACACAGGCAGTCTCTCAGACACCTTAAGTGACCACAACATAATATACTTTATACGTAGTAGAACAAGCATATGCAAAACCACTAACTATATATCCACTAGAAACACAAAAATTATCTCCTGAGGTCCTCAACACTTTACTGTGTAACTGTGACTGGACCCCCCTAAAAACCCTCCCACTTGACCAGGCTGTAGCATATTTCAACAAAACATTTCTACAACACCTAGACACTGTCGCTCCATTGCGCAAAATCAAGGTTAGAACCTCTACAAACCCCTGGCTCAGTAAAGAAACCAAACAAATCCTCAAGTCCAGAGACACTGCCTGGTGTTACTATCAAAAAAACAAAGAAACACAAAGCCTAACTAAATACCAAGAACTGCGCAACCGTGCAAAAAAATGCATTAGGCTGGACAAAAAATCCTACTATACAACATTACAAACTAAATACCAACACAACCCGCAAAAATTTTGGCAAAATGTAAACCAGCTACTAAAATCCACCCAAAAGGCTACCCCAAACCAACCACCCCTGACACTAAAGTTCCCATCGAAACACAATTCAACTCCCACTTTGTGAACTCAGTTCTATCCTTAGTATCACAGGACAGTTCCTTCCTCACTATCCCCCCCAACACAAATAACTCTAATACTAGCTTTACCCTCAAAACAGTTTCCACCACTTCAATCAAAAGCATGCTCTCCAAACTAAAAACCTCATCAACAGCAGCCGACCTACTCCCCAGCTATTTCTTGAAACTTACAGCAGATGTTATTGCTATCCCAGTCTCCACTCTCATAAACAGATCAATTGTTGAAAACTATGTGCCCAAACTCTGGAAAATATCCTATGTTACACCCATACATAAAGGCGGGACCTCCACTGAACTTAATAACTACAGACCCATTGCTTTACTCTCCCCCCTGGCCAAAATCCTAGAAAAATGCATCCATACCCAGATGCTAAACTATCTCCTAGACTGCAACATCCTGTCACCTACTCAGCATGGTTTCAGACCTGCCCATAGTACCACTACAGCTCTCCTCTGCTTCACAGACACAGTAAACCGTCTCAAAATGAAGGCCTGCAAGTGTCAACTCTTTTTTGGATATGTCCAAAGCATTTGACACAGTCTCACACCAAATCCTGCTAAACAAACTAAACCAATATCATCTATCTAATTCCACTCTTACCTGGTTCCAAAGCTACTTAACTGACAGGTACCAAGCTGTGAAATGGGAAAATTCTCTCTCTCCTCAGCTGCCCATAACTATAGGAGTCCCACAGGGTTCTATCTTAGGACCACTACTATTCACAGTCTTCACAAATGACCTCCACACCTCCACACAGCATGCATCTATAATTCAGTATGCAGATTACACTACCTTAATCTGTGCTGCACAAAACATTCCCACCCTCCAGCAAACAACTCAACTAGCATTCTCTGACGTTGAAAACTACCTTACCAAAGCCCAACTTATCCTCAATCCAAAGAAAACTCAGCTTATGATTATAACCAGTTCTAACAAAAACACTAACAGTCAATTCACTATCTACTCCACAAATGCTACTCCAATTGCTCCAGTGGCACAGGCTAAGCTATTGGGAATAACCATAGACTCCCACCTAAAATTTGATAGTCATCTGAACTTAACTATTAAAAAAGTACATGCCAAACTGGGGTCACTCTACCGTATCAAACCATTTCTTACCAACAACACACGATCAGCCATTGCTCGCTCCCAACTACTATCCACCCTACTCTATGCATCTCCCATTCTGACTAATCTCAACAAAACTGAACTAAGCAAAATGGAAGCTTGCTATAACAGAATTGCCCTTTTTGCTGCAAATTGCTCATATAGAACTCATCACTGTACTGCTTTGAGACAGCTCCACTGGCTTGAACTGCCCAACCTCCTAACCTACAATCAGCTCTGCCTCTGTCATTCTATCCATTACCTCCCCAATAAGTGTCCTGCCCTCAAAAACCTAGTACAACATCACTCAGCCAAAAGGCCTCTTAGATCATCAAGCAAACTACTACTAGAAGTCACCAACAGCTACAATAGCTTTGGAGATGCACTATATAGTAGTTCGGTGGCTAAAAATGGAACTCTGTCCCTACTAGCATTCAAAACACATCATCCAAAGCCTCCTTTAAAGACCTCATCAGGCAACATCTCAAGCAAAGTTGGCAGTGCCATGATTGCTCCCCAGGCTAGTGAAAGCGGATAACATATGCATACTAAATCTAGAGCAATTTATAATAGTTTTTCAATCTTACTCACAAACACTGGCTAATCTACAATGTATGTACTGTACCTGTGTACTATGTATGTATTCTACCTACATTCCAAAGTTCAGCTGTACACCACAAATCTATTACTTACCTTTATTTTTAAAATTAATATCTTTTTTTGATTGTTCTCTCCACTGTAACTGTTTGTTTGTGCCGCATACCACTGTAAAAACATGTCTCTTGTAATTTGTGTGTATACTGATTATGTCTAAATAACTAAATGTGTCTGTAATTTTTCTTTGTGGAGCTTTTCTCCCCGGGCCTCTGCTGAAAAAGGGCCTTTTTGGCTCAGTCAGACACCCCCGGTTAACAAATGTAAAATAAAAATAAATAAAATAAATACCCTCCCAAAAGGCAAAAACCCTGACATCACATCCTACTATTAGATTACTTCCTGTCAACTAATGCACATATTTAAAGGAAATACCTGACTTAAATTGCCAAGACATATGAAAAAGTATACTCCCATATTGCAAATAAATATAAAAATGTAAACACACATACATATCACCAATGAATATAAATGTATATAAATATATATACATAAATAATCAACTGTAAATACTGCGATACAAAAAAATGGGGTAATAAACCCATGAAGTAACAATAAAAACTTTTAAATATTTTTTAAATATAAAACAAAGCTCTTAGCTTCAACAAGGGCATAATACTTATATGCTCGTTGATGCCAGGAAATGAGCCTGCATTGAACTTAATTTGCCATTTTAACTCTAATAATTCTAAATAATCATCCACTGGGCCACCCTGGGGTCCCAGGTCCGCATGATCAATGGCAAAAAACCTAAAAAAATGCATTGGATATTTGTCCACATGATTGAAAAGTGCATTGTTTTTATTTTTGCATTTAATATCATAGCAGTGCTCATATACTCTCTGCTTAAAGGCCCTTTTTGTTTTGCCCACATAAAATATGTTCCTATTCCAACGAAAGCACTTAATCTGTGGACTATCGTGTTTTGAGTGTGGTTTTATTGAGAACCCAATAAACTGTCATTACGAGTACCTGCTGAGTGGTTGCCTGGATACCTTATATTTGTTTTTCTCAGATCTAACCAGTGACCAGTTTACCTCTGCTGTGGTGCACCTGTCACCCATGTTGGTGATTGCCACTTCTAGTATGTGTCCACCTCTGGTTAGGGAGATTACCTTCTGATACAGGGCATTCAAGGTGATAAATTCCAGGAAGCGCTGGGCCTGGAAGTGAGTACTCAAGTAGGTTTCCCAGTTAATGGTAGGGTATTTGAAATCGACCAACTCCAGGGTGTTTGGTAGGACTGTCATGTTTTCCACTGTCTCCAGGTAGGTGGAGTGGTGGTCCTGGGTCATGGAGGGTGATCTGTAGCAGGCCACAGTTTGCATTGCAGTTGTGGTTGATGTTAGCTGCACATGGATGATCTCAGAGGTATCATGCTGCCTCACTAACCTGGAGGTGTAGGTATTCCTGATGACTATGGATAGATCCCCCTTCATGTCTGCGTCAGTCCATGTTCTGTGGCCGAAATATTTGGTATGGGTTGTAGTCCGGTAGTGCTGGTGTGCTCTCAGCAGCCTTAATACAGGTTTCAGTTACTGCACAGATGTTGACTTTGTCCATACTGAGGAGTGCTGAGAGTGCGTGCATTTTGTGATTACAACTCCTGGCGTTGAGTAGCATAACCCTCATTGATTTTGCTATTCTGCTGTTCATGGAGGTGGGATTCACCTGTGAGACTTGCCTAAAAAAGGCACCATGGGGGGGCCAATAGCCTTGGCCAGTATTCAAAAGCCTAAGGCTGACACATGCAAGCCGGTATTTTATTGTTACATGCATGTTTCTCATCTGTGCTTGTTTCTCATCTGTCCTGTAGGTAACCTATTGGTAAGCAATAGAAAGCCTTAAACTGATACAAGTCTTCTAGCCTCCAAGATTGGCTTTTGGAGTGATTAGGTATCAGTATTCTGTATGTTCTTGCTGTACTTAACTGTTTTCTGACTACATAGTGATTTTTCACTGTATATTGTGATCTGAAAGCTCTGTTTATTCACATATTATTTCTGTGATGGCCTGCACTTTAGAGGTTCACAGATAGGTAGTAGGCTATCTGCCCAAGGGCATTTAGAAGCATAGCTACAGTGTGTTGGCTTTCTCTGTACCATTGATGAAGTAACTGAGCCTCTGTCAAGCATAGCAAATGAAGTGATTCTAGGCAGAGTTGCCAGAAGCTGTTGAAGACTGGGGTGGCGGAGGGTGATAGGGGCACTTAGTGATCTAAAAAGGGCATGTTAACATGAAAAATCAACACCATTCAATTTCCCCAACAGGTCTTGCAGCTATAAAACTGGAGGGGCTCCCCCTCCTCCTGGCTGTTTTGTTCTGGGACACATTATCCCAGGGGTGTATATTCTGTTACCCAATCACACATCAAGGTTTCTCTTTAAGTGTGTCAGTGAGGGGCTATGCCTAATGTAGTTAGGAATTTTATTTATAGTCTCTCATTTCATTTATCTGTTGATATCAAGAGTAAGTGAAGCTCCTTACAGAACATAAATTTAGTTAAATTAATACTTGAAAATCTTGCGATTAAAGGGAAAACAATTTCTACAACTTATAAATTTGTAATGAGTGCAAAACATCAGAATTCTTTATTATTTTCAAACTATTGGGAAACGAAAAATCAATCACTGACTGAAGAAAATAAGAAACTAGCCATTGAAAATACAATCAAATTCATTCCTTTCAAGAAGCTGTTATATACACAAATTATGGTAAATAACAATCTATATTATACCTTATCTAAATTAAATAAATTCAGTCCTAACTTTTCGCCTATATGTCCCCATTGTCCGGATCAAACAGCTGATATTTTGCATGTCATGTGGAACTGTACTAAGATACACAACTTACGGTGTTCCTTGAGAGTAAGATTAGAGAAGATGGGATATGAAAAATCAATCCTTACATGGGAGACAGCTATATTGCACATTAACATCAATCAACTTCCAAAAATATTAAAACATGTCTTTATTACGATGTGTGCCCTTATTAAATTCTTTATTACAAAGAATTGGAAGTGCATGTCACCAATTACATGGGAAAATTTTAGCAATCTTGCTATCAAATAGATCTCATCTCATAAATTAATTTATTCAAAAACAAAAAAAAACAAATGCTATTACCAAAACTATTGGGGTTACTTACTAGATATAATTCTTGACAAATAAAATTCGCCCACAAATTGACATGGAAAGCTAACCTTTTAATAAGAAATGAAATGTAGTATATCCAGTTTTCTTGCATCTTCCCCCTTCTCTTAGTATATGTGTATCTAGATATTTTCCCTAACCATACAATAAATGGTTGAATTTCCATCTTTACTTTCTATATAGATTATCCCCATTCCACTACCCCTTATGAGACCAAATGAACATAAGAATTCTCATACTCTACTTGACGATGTAGGGACTTCTAGTGTATATTTTGTAAAAAAAAAAAAAAAAAAAAAAAAATATATATATATATATATATATATATATATATATATATATATATAATTTTCTCAGAATGAGATTGTTGTCTGTTTTCTTTAGATTTGTATTTGTATTGTTTATTTGTGTTTTTGAGTTATTATATTGTTATTATTTGGAAAAAAAGAAAATTGAAATAAAGAGATTTTGGAAAAAAAAAGAGTAAGTGAAGCTCAGTGGGTTTAGGCACCTCCACCCTTTGCTTAGCATAGCTTACACATAGAAATCACTAAATAGGAAATAGGCAGAAGCAACATTAATGTCAATAGTGTAATGGTTACAGCATTCACATAGTATCTGTGCATTCATGGCTCAAATCCCAATAAAATCAGAGAGGTTTTTCATATTAAAAAGTACGCCTTAACCACAGCTTGCATATTTAGGTAGTATTCTTCAGTATAATAAACATTTGAACCACCCATATAAACCCATGTGTGCCGGAGAGTAAAGTCAACAGAGACTGTAATGTTATGTAAACACATAGTGAGATGTTACTTCACTGAAATGTATATATCCTGAGTAGTTAGCAGATGTGGCCGTTTTTGCACGCACAGGTTATACGTTTTTAAATTTGGTTTAACCGTTTTTAACTGCTGTTTTAATGTCACACAAACAGTTTTAAACATGCTTACAACTGCTTAAATGAGACTTATTCTGGAGTAAAAAACATTTTTAAAGCATCACAAGTCTTGAACCCTGGAACATGCACACGATAGTCATGGGACTTACCACTAAGCCAACTGAGCTGTATACATGCTTCATCATCTTTAGACTACATCTTTTACTATAGGCATTTCACAGAACTGACCACAAATAAGACAGTCACTCTGTGTACATATGTACAGTACATTGTAATGTACTGTAGTTTGTGAATCAACATATACAAGCCTACATATGTATAACTGATAAAAATTAATACTCTCTATATATATATATATATATATATATATATATATATATATATATATATATATACACGTCAGTGATGTCTGCACATAGATATAAATATATATATATATATATATATATATATATATATATATATATATATATATATACACATATACAGTTACATCTATAGCCATATATATAAGCTTTGTGACTCAGAAGCAATCCAAAGGATTTGAAGTGTACACAAAACACATGCAGCTCTAGTATTATAACTATTAATATTAACTTAATTCACCATAGAAGGGATGGTTGTTGTGTATGTGGAGATTGGGGTGGGGGAGGAATGATGGATAATGAAATTATGCATCAAGGAGAGCCTGGGTTAGATGTTCAATAAGTGAACTGGAGGGGTATACATGGAGTATGGGGACAGTCAAAAAAGGACACAAAACAAGAACAATTCTCATCCATAATACACCCTGTCAGGTCACACTGCAACACTTAATTCCACAAACATATGAACATTAACAAGTACCATACATATATACACACCAGCTGACTGCCACATTTGTTTTCAGTAGTGAGGAATGCCCATAGTAAAATGTATATTCTAAATACCATAAAATTTGTACATCTCTCAGATGCCTTAGTTGTAAAGTCAATGACTGTAGTGTTCATGGTCCCGGGTTCAAGACCTGCGAGGGCTGTTAATTTATTTTGAGGGCCAGAATAAGGGCAGTTGGATGCCTGTTGATTAAGGTTTTAAGCAGTTGTAAGCAGTTTTGCACTGGTTTGCGCGACGGTAAGCGGCGCTTAAACACGGTTAAATGGATAAGCGCTTCATAGGTGTAACCTTGGGTTACCGTCAAGTAGACCACAGGCAAACTTGCTTACAACAGCTTAAATGTGCATTAATCACACTTTCCTTACCAGTGTCTGCTCTGAAAGTAAAATAATATCCACTTCCAGGATTAGAACCTGCAAACATGTACACCGTCCTCAGAGTAACCTACCAGTAAGCTATCAGATATGTACATATGCCAGCTCTGTATTCAGACAGGTTAAAACACAAAAGGGAGGATTGTGTGTAAATAGGACAAACCACCATGTACCCAATGAAAGGTGCATGCTATATATATATATATATATATATATATATATATATATATATATATATATATATATTAATTATATATACATATATATATATATATATATATATAGAGAGAGAGAGAGATACATAGATACATGTCGATATATAGAGATATACATATATGTAGATATATAGAGAGTTTAAAAACATCTACACATCTATGGAGGTACATATAAACGTATGCAATAATATATATTTTATATATATATATATATATATATATATATATATATATATATATATATATATACATACATATGTGTGTATACAGCATCTGAAGTGTTCAAATCTAAATATAACATGGACCATAGCAATCACACATTCTGCCACCCCCAAAGAATATGAACATAACATATGAAGAGTATATGCCAATACACTATTACAAATATATTCTATGGACATGAGCCAAACAGGGTTAGTCACCAACACAAATACAATGACTGCAAATATCCATGACAGAAATACACAGACATCTTTCATTTAGCAAAACTTTATTACATTCCAATGTATTGCCAAAAGGATTCAAGGACTAACAGTAATTGCATGCTGTACAGGAAGCATTTAACAGTGCCTTAATGAATCAACCTGCAATTACCATAGTATTAGTCCACTAAGGGATAGGTGTTCACATAGGGAAAGAATACCTACACACATACAGAATATGTATAAAAGCAGTTCCTACACACCTGCATCTGCTATGTACACCCACCAACATCTCACCCACACACAAACTAATTACAACAATTCATACTGTCATACCATTACCAATTATTCACCCACTGTACGACATCTGCTCAAACCTTGACATAAATGGACAGAGACACACTAACATGGCCCTATGTGAAATAGTTGCTGTTATACAATGGAACAGCTGCTGATATTACAAGGTTTGTTTGAACTAATCCTGTTTGAGGGTTGAAAAGTAATCACACCTGGAAGTGTTACCAATTACTGATTATCAGCACAGAATGATACACATTTACACCAAACTAAAGATGTCTGGTGACTACACTGTAAACCCCCTAACATAATATGCATAGCCATACAGCCTTGAGCTGGTCAAACTTCTTGGCCAAACTGAAACATATGCAGAAGTATTAGGTACAGACAAACCCTGCACAAGTAGCATTGTTCATATATATAACAGCAGTACTTACACTTAGACCAAATCCTCTAGGCATTACAAACAATATAGTTGCGTTTGTCGCCATACAGTTGTTGCAATATTTTCCAGACAACACTTCCAGGCTGTCTTCCTCACAAGTAAGGAAAAGAGACAATGCCCAAGTGGAGTACTCAATTATACTCAAATGTTGCCATGGTATTGGCTAATGGTGTAGCTGCACAGCCAATGTGCATGTAATTAACTACACTGGAACACCAATTGGTGATTAGGATAGCACATGTTACTGATCTCTAACTATAAAAGGATGCCTTGTCACGCATACAAATCATCTGTATATACCCAGAAGAGTACAAAATACCCAACAGAAGACTGAAACACAAACCAAAAAAGATTAAAATAACAGTCAATAATACCTCCAATTACCAAGAAGGTCTGTATAACATTTAGTATGTCTGTGTATGTAGTATCTATTCTGTAATAATTACAGTGTAATCAATGCATATATTGAAAATAGCTATCATGTAGTGATATATTGTTGAGCAGTAGTAATGCTTGTAGTATTCTATGTGTGTACTGCTGTAGGTTACAAGGCAAATTCCTCATACACCACAAGGGATGATATATATATGTGATTGGAATTCACCGATTTTTTCCAGCCACTGTCAGTGTCAGGGTTGGTCCAATAAGTATGTGCTATAACAGGGGATAGTATATGTTGATATATTATAACAGTAGACATATATATGAGTGTATTAGTGAGATGAACATGTCAAAGGTGGGCTTACTGTGCAAATAAGATTTGCCTTGTGGGATATTGTGCCAATAACTGTGTACTGTACAGTATTCTAGGCAGATCTGTATTCCATTTTACATAACATTTCTGTTATGTTATGCAGACATTAGTTATGTCTGTTGGCAATTACAATACTCAGTAACATGATACATATAAATTGTAGTCATCTTACAGTTTAGCAGCATGATAGCAAATAAAATTGGAAGAGCTAGGTAACTATCCATGCACATAAGACATGTAATATCCACCTCTCTAGTATCGTTTGCAAGCAATAACAGCTGTGCATGTGTACACGTTATGCAAATGTGTAGTGACCCTTGTTACAGGGCTGAGCCAAATAGCTATGTGCACACCTACATAGAGTGGATATTGAGAGTAGAGACACACTGGTTGAACATTCAGGTTTGTGTAGCCTAACCTCCCATTGCCAACCTAACAGCCGCTTGTAAATACTGTATGTAAGGTTGTGCACAGTACTGGTAATGAAACAAGTTGCATATCATCTTTAACTCCAGTGTAACATCTGCAGTAGGAGTGCACGATGTAGGAGACTGCTGCCCATGTGCAATAGCTGCTTCATAGGTGATGGCTTACACTATCTGATTATATCCTGATCATGTTGATAGTGGCAGCAGAGTCTATTGATACTTGACTTGGTTTGGGGAATGGGTGTCCGCAACAGAGCTCATGGTTCTGGTGGATATGTGAGTATATACCCAGAAAAGGATACAGACCTGTTGACACTTGCATCATCTGTAATCAGGATGTGATGTGCTTCTCAGATGAGGATTGCTGCTAAAGGTAGCTACTATATTTCTGTAATAGCCAGTGTTGTCACATCCATAACACATGTTTACTTGTGAGCATCACTGTCTAAAACATCTTCATAAGCAATAAGCAAATTAAATACAGTACTTGGTACTTGTAGTACTGAATGCTCATACAGGCATGTCCACTAGTCAACTACTGGTGTTTACTAATGTCAGCATTGTGTATGTGGTCATCCTGGGGGAATGTAATCTCTATGCCATGTACACTGCCAAACCCTCCTAACACCACACCCCACACATTGTCTGGGATGCAGCTATAGGGGAAAGCTGGAAGGCAGTCCAGTCTACAGCCATGACTGGACTGGACAGTCATGAGGTGTTGCTTAACACATGCATCTCATCACCACAACCGACACATACCCTTACCAGAACACAGTAAGGACACCCACACATACCACCAGAAATCTCACACATTCACAGAGGCTTCTAAGTATCTGGCCAAGTAAGAGACCTCCCAAGCTGGAATAGACAGACAACATAATACATAAACTGTATGACATAGTTTGCCAAATTGTGCCACCCCTCAGAACACGTTGCCAGAAACATGCCCAACAGTACTCATTTGTGAATGCAAACTCTAGCACTATGTTACACACCAAGCTATACAAGGGCAAACATACTGTTAGCTGCCTGTCTGCCATGATTAGCCACATACCCATACACTCAGACCACCTTTTGAACTATACACATGGCTCTGGCATATTCCATGTTGTTGTGCAGGACCTGTAATGCAGTAGCCTGGACTGCATGGAAACACACATGGAACTGTCAGGTCTTGTAGCCCATGCAGGTATGTCCCAAGGCCTGGGTAGCATTCTGCCATTGGCCAGAATGATACTGCAGTACAGGGACAAAATGATTGTATTCCACAATTGTCTAATGTACTGGTGTAATTCAAAGGGCATCCAGTATCTCTCTCCCTGAGATAACATGGTTGACAGACCATGATGCTTTGCCAGACAGGGCCTGCACCTGTCATCCCTGGGAATCTGGATACTGGCTAGTGCCTTCATCAAGCAAAATTCAAGTGAAAGTCCACTGCTGTAACAGGGACAGCCAAGAAATAAACTGCGGGGTCTTGCTACTCAATGATACATTTCAGAAACTCAATATGGACTCACTTACGTCAATCCTTAACATGGGGAACATATCTGTTCAGTGACTGTGATATGGTTCAATTCTCCATGTTATAACACATACCTCACCTCTTGGCCATTATCTTTAATTGGAACACACAGGCCACAGGTGTGTCCATATTCCTGAAGGATATGTACACCCCCACACTAGTTGCACTTGCATAACTTCAGATGCATCATGCTGAGCAACTACCTTTGTGCCAAAGTGGAATCCAAATTGCACCTTGCGACAGATCATCCACCATGCCTCAGAATTCCCAACTGTCATATTGTGCTGTAATGGGGAAATATTAGGTTTGAGACAGAAAACCATAATAAAGGCTACTCTCAACTATCCCATTATGAACTGGGAAGACTCCTCATGTACCAACACCTGTGCTCAATGCATGTTGGATTTCATTAAGCCCAATGACCTGGATCACCACAGTTACATAAACAGGGCTAACAGTATGCTACACATATTCAGTCTCCAAAGCCAATGTTATGCTTCTTAAGAGTGATGTGGTGACTGTCCTGGCACCCATGCAGATGGACAATGCATGTGCAAATGCTGAATCCTACACAAATGCACTTTAAGCACTCACATAAGTGCTGTGATTGTGCCATTGAAACAGAACCAAGATTCAACTAAACACAAACAGGAAGGCAAATAGGTGGTACCCTGCCTTAAACTGTACCACAGAAGGTAGTAACTGTTGCAACAGTGAACACACATGAGTGGAGGTGATCCCTGGTCAGCCTCAGTAAGATGCAGATACATCATATAAAACCACACAAAGCTACTGTGAAACTAATCAGCCACATATTATGAGGCCAACCACAGAGCATTCTATAGCTGTGTCATGAATCGTAATGGCAACAACAAGATCTGCCGTGCTTCACAGCACTATGGCATGAGAAGTACTGCACCTACAGAAATAGCACTTGTTCATCCAGATAGGGTCTTGGATAACCTAAACCCACTCTCACCCCCAACAGGTACACATATTTATATATCCATGTACACTACAGAACCTCTGTAATAACAACTATGCAGGTACAAACTGCACTCTCTAAAGCCATACATACAGCTTGCATGGGACCTGTCAACATCCCAGGGTGTATTTTACACAAATGTCAGAACAATTTTCTCTCCACATACACATCATGCTCAATCATAGCTTCATGTCAGGCTGTGTACACATTGAATGGTGCACGGCAACAGTTATCACACCCCACAAAGGGGGAGTCACCACTGATAATGCGGAATAGTGCACTACTACCCTGTTGAGTCTGGTCTGTAAGGCCATGGACCTTGAACAACTTATCTGATGTAGTCAGTACAGATGTAGATGACAGTAAGGTTGATTCACACAGCGTATCATGACCTTGCCAGGTCTTACAACACCATCACCCATACTGTGTTCCAGCTACACTCAGTAAACTAAGTGTATATTCCTATGTCACAGGATTTGTTGGCAACTGGACTGCTGGCAGAACCAACACTACAGAAGGTTTCTGACTAATACACGCACATCAAACCAGTGCCAGCTACAGTAATACAGGGTTCATTCCTGGTACTCCCCATCTTTATTATCTATACCACACAGACTAACACAGAAGGCATCTGCCTATTGAAGTTTGCAAATGACTATGAGCTAGGAGCAAAAGTTGACTCAATGAGTGCTGCAGGCAACATACAAAATGGCCTTTGTGGGTCAGATGTGTGGTGTGTGATGTATGGCCACAATCTGACAGCTAAGTATTGCATTGACATTCCTTATGTTAAAAACCCTGTGCCCATGAACTACCAGCTAGGCAGCAGTCAACATAATGGAAATTGTGTGTGTATGGGATGTAGCTGGACAGTAGTCTTTCTTTTGATAGTCACTTCACCACACCAGTCAGGTAGTCGTAGGTGGCATCCCTAATCATGACAGGGTGTCATCTATGAATGTAGAGATCATTGTTCAGCCATACTAAGCACTAAAGTGACCCATAATAGGTCACATATTTCCTTTAAGGGTTATTGGCCATGTTCAAATGGCCTACACTGGCCTTCCCAAACCCTAGCTCCACTATGTAGCATGATGCCTACCCTGAATAAAGCCATATCCAAATCAGAGATGTTGGACATGCTACACTCACAAATCCTGATTTCAAATAAACACATACTTCATGGACATCCACCTGTCTAGTACAAGGATCATAACATGCCTGACAGATCCCTGACCCATACACTTTACATACTCCTGCCAAACTATGCATCCCTGTCCAGCAAAGCTGCACATTGCCCCTTTTTGAGACATGGTGTGATGACTGCATGGCAACTATATCAGTAACCCTGTGGATCAGTTCTGTGGCACTGCTTGAACTAGCCACTGAAAGCTACATGTCTGTTGGCTACAGCTAGGTAACCTTTCAGCCCAGGCTCATAAATGGCCCAGGGCATATAGCCTACTTGTTCACTATGACCATGCATGCTATAGTTGATATCCAGCCCTGCAAATACCATCAAGCTAGCCAATTTCCCATGTGTTTCACATGTGCAACACAGGTAATACATGGCAGGATGCCATACTGCTGTACGGTGCCATGTAGATGTATATGGCAAAACACTGACATGTAAAACTTTCCATGAGCATGTCTGCAGGGTCACAGGTCATGTCCCATAAGGCTGTATATGACTATATATGTGACATATACACAGTATTAAGGTCTCTTGAATTAATGTGAACACATCCATGCATGTGCTGATAGGTAAAGACACCAGTACAGGCAAACAGACATGCCCACATCAAGAAAACATCCACATGGAGTTTGAGCAATGTCATCACTTGACACACATATATGGTGATAACATCAAATCACCAGTAAGTGTCAAATGTGTGTGAGTTAAACATATCAGTGGTGTTAGTGTCAGGCAGATTTTCAAAGACATATTTGTAATCATAATAAATGTGATACACATGTATGTGCAGATAAACTTCTGTACTTCTCTGTGAGTTACTGTGACCTGTCTCCATCATTATGTCTTCCAGGTATGCCGCATGCCAGGCTCCCACCATACACCCACTTGGAGGATGAGGTCCTCATTCCATACCTCCTTCACAACCATGAAACACTCTTCAGCCACGTGCTACAGGATGCACAGCAGCGGGATGCCCAGTGGAAGGAACTTCGCAGGAGGGTAAATGATGTTGGGGGCCACAATTGCACCTATCAGCAGGTGCGCCGACACTGCACTGACCTCATTAGATGGGCGAAACAGCGTGCAAATGCAATCACCAGGGTACAAGCTGCAACAGGTGGGGGGGCAGTCACCCAGCCCCCACTCACACATACCAAGGAGCTACTGGCCAACCTTGGGACACCTGCAGAACTCCATCCACAAGCTTAGCTGGAATTGTGGAGGTGGATGTCTCACAACCACTAAGCCAGGAGTTGTCTGGTAAGTCACTACTGCACATAGAACACAACTATAATTCATATAGTTACATGCGTTACTGTAAAATATTTAACGTAACATCATACTCAAGGCATGTATGCACACATGCCACATACTATAGTTTGCTACTCTATGTATGCACAGATTTGCATACTCCATAGTATAGTCTATTGTACTGGCTTATGTGCTAACATGCACATTGCACCCTGTAGCTATCACACAGGTGTGGATAATGATCTTACTGCTGTACACTCCTATTTAGGTACCTCTGGCATTTCGCAGTGACAGCAGCCTGTTGTAGGTGAGATTATTAGTTATCAGGCTTGATAATGCACAGATCATATTAATTGCATGCTCTCTGCCATGTGGCCATTTAACACACGTACACATAATGTATGGTGGTATGACTGTCGCACGATGTCATGTGCTATCTGACATGTCCATGACATTTTGTGGGCTGACTGCAACCCTGGTTAACTATCCTGCAAAACATGATATCTCTCATCCCAAACATGCCACCGTTTGTCTGCATAACCCTGTCCTCAGTGGAGCATAGGACATCTACAGGTGTATGTCATATGGGATAACACTGACATGTGGAATATATGCCCATCACAACCTTTGGACAAAACATGTTTACACATGGCCATGGAGGATGTACAGAGACATGAAGCAACACACACAGTAGAAGGGATGTACATGTGTGTACACCCTGTTATACATTGGCTCGACACAATACAACTATGGCCTTTGTGTATTGGTGATAATGCAGATGTGACACACTAAACATCATACAGGCCTGTGCACAGCTTGTGTAGGCATGACATCAAACCACCACATAACATGTCTTGAACATCTTGAGTGTGTCACGACATGAAAGCTTTCACCTATACAATATCCAAATGCATACATGTTTTGCACAACATACACATACAGCCACATCAGGCCACAGATACAGTAGATTCACCTTGCTGGTGTCAGACATCACTGTCATGCTTGCTCCTCATGTGTGTGAGGTACACAGATGGCATGTGGGACATGGAGTACTACTAGGTTAGCCATGGCTGGGCATAGTTGCCAGGCATCAGCAATATGGTTGCAGATGTTTAGGGGTGTCATCTGTATACCCTTCAGTGACCTGTGTCACACATTCCACATTAGGGTTTAGTGTGTGTATACACCTCAGTGATGTGGGTCACATTCCACATTACATATGTATTGTATCTGAACACAGTCATGGCTATGAACTGTGTCTGTAACTCACACTGTATAGCAATAGTGAAGCCACATGATGCCCTGCAATGGCTATGCACATCAGCTCAATGTGCAGTATGTCACTGTATATCTGTAGGGAGGACTGACAACATTGCGTCAGCTGAAGGTCCATGTTAGTATGGCACGTCCCTGCATTGGGATACCATTACCTCACTGTATATTTGAAAGGACATCATTGTGTTAAACATGTATACATGTCAGTCAACACGTCAGCAGAAGACATGTCATACTACATGCGATTGCAAGGTCATATGCCACACATCAGGCTCTTGTACTGATAACCTGTGCTGGTCTGTGGCACCATTGCAAATAGGGACAGCCATGTCAAACATGTGTGTACAGCCACTTGCGCATTGTCTGTAGACTCAGCACAGGGGTAAGCAGAATAATGTTGAACAGACATGCACTGCTGTGGGGGAGATATGCAAGCTAGGGCTCAGGCAAACATAGTATTCACTCAACATACCCTTCTGCTCATGTCCTCATCACACATAGGGGCAGTGGCCAACACAAAGGATCAGTGGCAGATGTACACAGGTCAGCAATGGTCTGTTAAAATGTGGGGTATGTTGCACAAAACATGGCAGTGCGGTGCAATGGTGCATAGTGCATGCATTGTGTTGCAGGTTTGGGCCATGACCTACTAACACAAATGGTGCAACACAGGGATGTATGCTAACTACTACTATAATTGTGTAAGGTGCATGCCTCCTGCTATAACACATGCATGTTGTTGTGTGCAACACAGGGATGTATGATAACTACCACTATAATTGTCTAAGCTGAATGCCTTCTGCCATATCACATGCATGTTGCATGCCGTTGGGTGCCATATCATGTGTCTCTGTCTGTGTCTGTCTGTGTGTCTGTGTGTCTGTACTGTGCTGTATAACTTATAATGAACAGTTCTTGTCTGCCCCTCACAGGTGTTGCTGTATGTGTGTTGCCCTCCTGTGGTCCACCTGATGTTAGTGTCCCCACAGACTCTAGCAGTGATGATGAAGGTAAGATTGAGGCACAGGTAGGGTTGTCAGGGGCTGCATCTGTGCCATTGTTTGCCATTCCACCTGTATCCCTCTCATCCCTGCACACAGTTCTCATGCCTACACATACCCCATCACCAGTCACCATACAGGAAGGACAATTGGTGGGTGGTAGCATGGAACAGGAATGTGTGGAGACTATGGAAGCTGTGCCTGCACACCATGATCCCAGCTGACTGGTGTTGTCCCACACAGGCATGTGCCCAGGGCTGCTCATAGGAGGACTTCTGATCATCCTGCCCCTGAAAGACATAGCACATCAGCTGGTGTCACCAGACACATGTTTCAGGCTGTAATGGAGGCACAGGCATGTGTTGAATGGCACAACAGAGAAGGTCTGAGGCTTCACAGGGCTGCTGTCTGTTCTTTAACTGACAACATCCAGGCAATTGCAAATGCTCAACATCATCTTGCAGATGTTCTGAACAGATGATTGGGTGACATGGTGGGAGTCCTTGACCGTGGCATGTCAATCCTCGAGCGTGGAATGTCTGTGCTGGGGCATCTGGTGGAAGTGAGGTGTCGGGCATGTGGACGTAAACCAGCTACATCATCTGTTGAAGGTCTACGTGAACATGCTACATCACATGCCCACTCCCTTAGTGGCTGGTGCTGTGCTGTCCACACCAGGACACAGCATGCCACGTGCACATGGTCCTGGATGGTCCCAAATGGGACACGGTTCCAGTGGACATGTGTCATCCGACAGTACCCAATCTGGACCTCTGCCTGGTAGTGCCCATGCAACCCCTGGCAGGCACAGGTCACGTGGCCGGACACTGTGAACTCTAAACCCTGCCCTGTACAGTCTACAGCTGTCAATGATACCCCTGTGTAGGCCAGGCACATGCCAGACCTGTGTGCATACATACATACACACACACACACACACACACACACACACACACACACACACACACACACCAGTAACAAATGTAGGGCACCTCACCACACACATGCATAACATCCACACATGCCCAATGAGATAAAAGGTCCTATCCCACACACATGATCATCCAATGGTGCAGCCTAGGCCTCTGGCAAACATTATCACCCTGTGCATATGATGATGCCTGTGCCACATCCCTGTCATCCACACCATCAGTGCAGAGACATGCTGATATGGTTTGATGCACAGGGTGAACATACTAGGAAGACAATTGTAGATTACCATTGTTGAGTAGTGTTGACAGGCAGCAGACATACCATGTACTGCAGTTTTAGAATGCATTTTGTACTTTTGACAGTATGTATCATGTGTAACAACAGTAACTGCATGTTGATCTTGATGTTCTGCCTTCCTCTTTCAGGTGTAATTGCATGTGCCGGGGGATGTCAGTGTTTGCACTTAGTGTCCAATATGTAAATGTAGACTACTATCAGGTCTGTATGACAATACCTGCATGCCCTTTGTAGCTTCCACATCACAGTTATAATCTCCCAAGTTTCAATCATGTTTACTGATCTAATGATCCAAGAGTATGATAGCTGTATAGTAAGCAACTGCAACCAGAGCCGTCACATCCATAGTGGGTGACATCACAGGTATAATTAACTGGAGCGGGGAGGAGGTAAAAGAGTGGTTTAGCAGATGACAAGGGTAAAGGCCAATGGAAAAAGTGGTTTCTTATTGGGAAGCAGTAATACCTGCTCCCATGACAGGATGCAAACACACATACACACCCAGGGATTCACAGACAACAGTAACACACCCACACACTCAGGGATTCATAGGCACAGTAGCACACACTCTGACACACGCACAGTTGTCAGTGTTGGGATGGGAACCCCTGCCTATGTGCAAATCATCATTACAGTACTACGCAATTACAAGACGCATCACAAAGATTACACATGTACAGGTAGTCAGAATGGCATAAGATCGAGGGGTACTAGAATGTGGTGAATGTACGTGGGGGGGGGGGCTTCAGTAGGCTATGTAACAACAGGCCTCACCCCAGGACGTACATGTTTACAGGTGGTTAGAATGCCCTTCTTAGATTGATGACATCAACAGGGATACTAGATTGCATTGAGTGGATGGGGGAGGGGGTCATTTCACTATGATAAAATGCAGCCTCACTCCAGGGACCAGACAGCCATACATACACACAAACACACACTGTGGCATTCACAAAGATATACACCTATGTCGCACACATACAGACACTTGACATGTGTGAGATTCAAACTCCTGCCTATGTCTTGCTTTCTACACTTCACTCTGTACAGATGTCTACAACAGTGTACAGGAGAGTGAAAAACATTTGGGATGTATTCCCCACCATACGTGACATATATGGACATGCACACACCCACACGTGCCAGTACTGTGAATCAAACACCTGCCTATCTCATGATAGGTATTACAGAGTTACAGCACTATTGCATGCACTAAAAAGTGTACTGGCTCTTTCCTTTGCCAACTGTGCTGATATATGCACAATATATGCACAGGGGAGGTGTTACTGTTACAGGTGTCAAGAGGTTTGCCTTCAGTGTCACCCTTACTGCATTCTATGTTGTGTGTCTTCCCCTTCAATTAACAAAACCATAGCTTAGCAGTTACACAGGTTATTGTAGGAATGGTTGTAACACACCTGTAAGCTGTCCTCAGTAATCATTTATCTGTGAAGTAGCTCCACCACTTAGTAGTTATGTCCAAACATCTGTCCATACCTAATTACAGCTTACTGTACTTTGAGCATATCACCATATACGGTTGGCAATGTTGAGGCTGTATTGCTACTGCATGATGTACTAAGACAACAGTCACCTCCAAACATCAGACACTTCACACGTATGGAATCTAAACACACATCAATACATGTACACATATGCAGTCTCCATCAGTAAGTGGACTAGCAGGTCATGAAGATACATTCCACACCTTCCCCACACCATGTGTGAAACCTAGCTGAGCATTACACCATAATGGATGTTGTATTTATGTACTGGTAGGAAACACAACCACCCTCACTGAGTAGCTAAGTGTACATTTATGCCAACAGCACATATCAGCAAGACACACACACAGCAATATTCCATGTCATGACCCCACAAACTGTTACTTGACAGTTCCACTGTGAAGCCAGGGCACTGTAACGGTCAACAATGAGCACATCATATTTGCCACACACACATCATATTTGCCACACACACCTCATGATTACTGGAAGACTGCCAGCAATGCGCTCTGTTTGTGCTAGGCATTACACTTATTCAAGCATGTGTGAGGTCTGCAGCTTGTAAACATCTCACCCCAGCATGTTCTGGCTATTGTGGTAATAAGGTTAATGTCCAGACAGCACAAAGCATGCATAGCTTGCAATTGTTGACATGGGGTATATGTAGGAGCTGTGGGTCACACATGGCTGTACATGTCATGGACATATCATCTGTAACTACTCAGGAACATACATAGCATAGTTGTATTTCCCTAAGTCTGTCAATACAGGCCATGTGTGTAGGTCTTATGATCCTGTTATTTGGGTATGTTGGTAGGCATTGCATTTGGTGGACATGTCTAATGACATACATGCCACATGGGTTGTTGTATGATATGATAGGTATCATGGGTGACCAGTAAAGAGGGAATATTACCTCTGTCAACATAGACATCAAACCTTATGTACTGTTAGCATTCAGCAGCCATGGACCTATCTTCCATGTGCATGTGTGTAATGAATGTAGCCACCTGTATGTACAAAGGACAACAACAGCTATGGTATTTTCATTTATGTTGTATGAGTGTGGGATGTACATATCCAGGACAGTTACATCTAGGTCATATCCAGCCATGAGGGTGTTGTTTACTGGTGTACAGCAACAGTCAACTGTGTTAATGCTGACAACATCCGAGGGACCCTGGTATGTGTACAACTGACCTGGTTACAAACAGTGGTATTATTGCATTGCATAACACATTATGCAACTGTGTCAATACATGGGTACTTTGCACAGCTGATGTAGGGCTAGGTACAGTCCACCAGTTGAAGGTTATTATGTGTTGTACCATACTACTTCTTATCACATTTATGGATGTGTGTTGATAGTCTGAGGACATGGTGGTGGATGTATATGAAGATACAACCTAGAATGCAGCTTATGCCACTGTCACCTGTACCTGATTCATTTGTGATGCATTATGTTGTAGTAGTGGTCTTTACTTGTGAGTAGCCTTTATAAATATGCGGACACCATCACCTGGAGTGGTCTGTACCAGTGTTATGGCCCACATGTCTGGATCTGGGGCATATGATGGTAGTGCTCTTGTGCACTACAGAGCCTTCAGCCAGGTGTTCCTCACTGCACAGATGTCGGTATTCCCCATTGTAGGTTCTACATTGAGCAAATGGATTACGACAGCCACACATCTAGCACTGGTTAGCATAAGCATCCAATACAATTGTCTTGTAGGTGTCAGGGTGTTACTTCTGTGTTTAGGACATTTGCCTTGGAATTGCACTATATGGGTAAATGCGACCTAGGTATTATCCACACTACCTTGAATCATGGATGCATGTGATCTGTGACAAAGGCTTGTCTTCTTTCAGTCATGTCATCCCGGAATGACAGACACTGGACAACATCAAGATTAAAGCAGGACATTGGCTCATTGTTTTGGTTAAGCAGTTGCCACTCGTACCATGACATCACTGCGAGTGGCAGTATTGTGCTTAGTATCAAATGCGACATCTAAGGTGATGGACAGCATCAGACGTTGTGTAGATGACCAATGTCAGATATACTTAGTGGACCAGTCCTGCTAATAATGACAACTACTAACACAGCCAGGAGAGGTCATCCTGACACCTGCACCTCAGTACTATTACACAATGGGGCTCACATATTATGGTTGCACATGCTACTGTTTCAAGTATAATGCCACTGTCCACAACCTGATATCAATGTATGCCTTTCAGGACAGCAATGTGTGTGACACATGCTGTACTTTGCATCCACCTGTGTGTCCCAGTTAACCAATTGTCTGTCAATTCCACACATGCATGATTGTGTATACTTCACATATATATGGCAGTACTTCATGTACATGTATGCATGTGTATCACACAACACATACACAGATATATCATTTATGGGCCACATATAGGTATCTGGTAGTAAACCTGTATGATGTGCATATATACTGACAGTTAAGATGTACATAGTTGTAAACCTGTGTGTTTACAATAGGAGTCCATTACAACGTGTTCTGTACATCTAAGTGTATGAGCATGCACATTGTGGCCTTCTCTTTCAGTACATGTAGAAAAATATCCAGGGCATCTATTTCGATTCCAAGCATTACAGAAAATAACTAAGGATAGCAGGAACAATGAGGTCTCTGATTATACAGAGTATTGTGAAACCAGCTGGATCATAGAACTTGGGGCACATAGATATCCAGGACTCAATGGTGTGGTGCCTTTAAAACCTGTTTTGAATAGGTATAGACCTTACATTCCTAAGCATTAATTGTTTTATTGATGGTCTCTTTTGATTGGAGCAATTCCGTTTAAAAAGAATTGTATGTTGTTTGTTATTGTATGTCTGTGGAAGGGTTTGAGTACCTGAAAGCACTAACATTCTCTGTGTTATATTAAATCACTTTTATTAATTTTACTGCCTGGTGGTCTGTGGATCTTTTTTCACAATTTCTGTCTTTTGGGTTGGACGACAGACCTTCATCAGCTGTCACCTTTTGGATTTATTTTCTTTTTATAGTTGTAAACCTGTCTGTTTACAATAGAAGTCCATTACAACATGTTCTGTACATCTAAGTGTATGAGCATGCACACTGTGGCCTTCTGTGGTTAGAATCAGAGTGCATCCTAAACAGCCCTGTGCTACTTAGTGTATGAGTGCACCCACTGCCACCTTGTGTAATTTGAGTCAGTGCATCCAAACAAGCTCTTTGTTTCTAAGTGTATGAGCATGCCCAGTAAAACCTTGTGTAGTTGTAGTCAGAGTGCATCCCAAACGGCCCTGTGCTACTAAATGTATGAGCATGCCCAGTGTCACCTTGTGTAATTGGAGTCAATGCATCCAAACAAGTCCTGTGATTCTATGTGTATGAGCATGACCACTGTAACCCTGTATAGTGATAGTAGCTGTCCATTCCACAGATGGGTATACTCCAGCTCAGGGCTTGTTGTGCTACAACTATACCTCTCAGACCTACCTATGTCTTACCTACAGATGATGTGTCTTGTTTGTGCATACAGGTTGTAATGGACTCCTACTTTAAACACACAAGTTTACAGCTATGTACATCTTAACTGTCAGTATCCCTGATGATGTCCTCAATCTTATAAGGGCAGTCTAACTGCCTTAAACTGTGTAATCTCTGTGGCATGTCTTGTAAGTGTGTAGCACTGTAATAGTGATCGGTAGAAAGGCAAGAGTTCTGATCCCACCACTGGCAACTGTGTGTGTGTGTGCCAGCAAGTGGTTGTGTGTGTGTATTTGTGTCTGCATCCTGTCATGACAGAGGGTTTTACTGATTTCCAAAGTGAAACCACCTTTTGCACTGGCCTTTATCCTTGTCATCTGCTAAACCACCCTTTCCCCCCTCCCCACTGCAAGTAATCTGTGATGTCACCCAGCTCAGAAGCAGAATCAGATTAAGTGTAATTGTATGGGTTCTGTGGCACATACCCCAACTGCATACCACTCTACTAGTTACCTTTAAATAGGCAAGACTTGTAAGCACAATACTGGCAAGTGTGTGTGTGTTTGTGTGTGTGTGACTACCCTGTAGCCAGGCATACACATGTGTCATGTCTTTTAACATGCTGCTCACCATGGTAGTCATCTGTGGTGAGTGGAGTCTACAAATTATTACATAGTTAGGAATAGAAAGGAATAGACAGTCAAGAATGACTACTGTTGGGTATGTTATTTTCCTATGCCACTGTCGAGCAGTGACACAGAAGTGGTCCCCGGGGTATATTTCCATACCCATCATTCTCCCACCCAAACTCCACAATCCCCGTGGTATATTTCCTTAGCCATCATTCCCCACCCCAAACTCCACATACACAACAACCATCCCTTCTCTGGTGAACTGATTAAGATTTAAATGTTATAATACAAGAGTTGCCTCTGTTTTGTGTACATGTCAATTCCTTTGGAACCCTTCTGTGTCACAGAAGGTGTTCAGAAATGTTTATATATATGGCTATAGCTGTGTCTGTGTGTATGTATGTATATATATATATATATATATATATATATATATATATATATATATATGTGCATACACATCCCGTAAGTGCATATATGTATTTAGTATTTAGTTATAACAGTTGTTGATATGTACACTTGTCTATGTTGTTTCATAGAGTGCATTCAAGGGTACTGTACATATGTACACAAAGTGACTGTCATGTTTGTTTTCAGTACTGTGGAATACCTGTAGTAAAATGTGTATTATAAAAACCATGAAACATGTATACAACCCAGATGGCTTAATGATAAGTCCAGTGATTTTGCTGTGCATGGTGCAGGGTTCAAGACCTGCAAGGGTTGTTGATAATGTCATTTTGGACTGAATAAGGCACTTTTAAGTGGGTGTACATGTGTTTAAACGACAGTAAGCAGCAGGTACACACAGTTAAAAGACATGTACAACCCGCAATACACTTGAAATGCCCTTATTTGGCAATACTGCTGATATCACCCACCTAGAAATACACCTCTGGGACTATTATAACCCAGTAATTGCTGTAGCACATCCTGTAATGGTGTAATGCCGTAGTGTGAAAAGCTAGTTTTGTAGGTGTTCTAATCCTAGACTTACCAACTGTGTGTGTCTCTGTCTACTTGAAAAGGGAACAATGCTCTTTAGAGTACACACACTATTTACAATTCATACACTCAACTTTGGCAAGGATGCTGATGTCACCCACCTAGAAATACACCTCTGGGAGTGCTGTAACCTAGTAATCTCTGTAGCCCGACCTGTAACTGTGTAATGCTGTAGTGTAATAAACTAGTTGGGTAGGTGTTCTAATCCCAGACTTGCCAACAGTGTGTGTTTCTCTGTCTGCCTGAAAAGGGAATAATGCTTTTTAGAGTACACACACTGCTTACAATTCATATACTCAACTTTGCCAAGGATGCTGATGCCACCCACCTAGAAATACACCTCTGGGAGTGCTGTAACCCACTAATCTCTGTAGCGCATCGGGTAACTGCGGACTGCTGGAGTGTGATTTAGAATTGTGGTAGGGTTCCATCCACAACCATGGCAGTTTTGTGTGTGTTTCAATGTCTGTGTAGGGAGCAATGCATTATAGCCTACTCACTCGCAGGACATTTACAATGCCCTACTTTGGTAATCCTGCTGATGTCATTCCTTGTCAAATACACCTCTGGGGAATGCGTTCACTAATAGTTCTCATGGTGCATCCTGTGACATCTGCATGCAGTAGTAAGATATATATCTTGTTCATGGGCTCTATACCCACACGTGTCAATCGTGTGTGTGTCTCACTGTCTGTTTTGTGAGCAATGCATTTTGGGCTACTCACTTGCAGGAAATTTGAAATGCCCTACTTTGGTAAACCTGCTGATGTCATTCCTTATGAAATACACCTTTGCGGATGGGGTCGCTCATTAATCTCCGTAGCATGTGCTATGACTGTGTAATGCGACTGCGTAATGCTGTAGTGTGATAAACTAGTTAGGTAGGAGTTCTATTCTAAGACATGGCAGATGTGTGTGTGTGTGTTTGTCAGTCAGAGCCTGTGTGGAGGTGCCTGTGAGTGTCTAACCACTGGACATGTTGAGGAGCAGTTTTCCTATATGGTGGCCATATTATATGTCACAATGTCCACCTCACAAGGATTACAGATTTCAGTCAGCCAGGAGACTGGGTTGGCAAGCCATACCCCTACATCTGGAAAAGGCCTGGTGAACAAAGTAACCAACCCTACTATTACCCAGAATACAGTCTGAACCCATGTGTCATACACAAACACACTTGCCTAGAAAATTCCGCTATGTTGCTAGTACCCAGCACATTGTTGACAGATAGTAGGCATGGTGTGATTGCAGTGGGCTGCAAAGGGCATGGACCCTGTCCACCAGTACAATAGGCACATAATTGAGAACAATACGCCTTCACTATGCTCCCCACTGGACGCCTGCAACATATGTGGTGCCATCAAATGTGATCCACAAAGGACATACAATGCCTTACACACATGCCCTGTATGGACAGATGCCACTGACATCAGGGAATACCTGTATCATGCTATCAATGCAGGTGCAGGGTCAACCTGCTGTCTATTAGGTCCTGCCACACCAGGCCAGGATTGGCACATCTGATGATAACAGTCTGTGTACATAACATGTGCCAGGCAAACCGGGTACATTTAAACATGTCACTGTACATTAATGTGAGAAGTGCACATCCCAGGCAATGTCCATGTCAAGGACTATCAAACACAGACATGGCATGCATTGCAAAGCAATGGCCACACACAATAGTAACCAGGATGACAGGACGGTTAATACAATACCCATCTGTGTGGGACAGTGCAGACACTACACCCCTGAACCACACTGCAGACCATTGTCAGGTGGCCTGATGCCAAGGATTACTCCTCACCCAGCCTTGTACAGCCATCTTGCACAGCTAACCACTACACACCCATGAAGCAATGCACACATGCATGTCAGCACTGGCACCTTGTGTCTGCATGTGGGGTATTTTGTTCCCAACCACAGTCACACCCAGTATAACTCCCTTTGGCATACTGACTGATGTAAGACATGTTCACATGCCCTAGCCCATAGAACCTCAGGATAACCCCTGTGGTACATGTAATACCTGTGCATTACTCTAGTGTGGCAAACTAAGTAGTTAGGAAGTGTATTTGTGAGCCTGCCAAAGTGTGCCAATGTGTCTGATTCCCTTAAAGAGTGTGGTTGTGTTGACAATGACATCTGTTCATGTGGACAGCCACGTGTGTTACACCTAATGCATGTCTGCTATATCTCTGTTGCAGATGTCGCTCACCAGCACACATATATGTTCTTACAGCACACCAGCATGTCAGCTATGTGGCACATGGAGTAACTGTATGCACTTGTAATAGTAATAGCTAGTTAGTCAGGGGTGTGAACCCCTGTACTGGTAGGTGTGTGACAGAAGATGCTTAGGTGTCCCACTTCAGCAGGCCATGGCACCAGGCACCAGCGTATGTGGGGCCCAGCCTTGGACCTCCACCTCTGTTGGCTCTGCCCCACCTTCTGGCGGAACTGTCATTGAGGATGGGTCTTGCTCCCCCTGGGAGCAGGTCCAGACAGGAACCTGTCAGCCATCGTACAGTCCAGGCCGTGGTGCGTAGGGGGCTCAATAAGGGGTTTTGAGGCCAGCTACGCCAGCTTGAGGGCAGAGTGACTTATTTAGAGGGTGAGCCTGCCCCTCTTAGACAGCTCCCAGCACAGCCAACTTTGCGGCTGTGAAGGTGCAGTGGTGGATGCCCATGGGTGGGGACCTCCGTCCCACTGTTTCCATTTGGGGGATCATGGGCTTGTGACTGCCAAACACCCCTCCCCGTCCAAGGTGTATCCCCCCACGTGTCATATACCGCCCCTGTATGCTGTCTTGTCTGTCATCCTACCCAACCTATCCTCCACGAGCATACCTACTCTACTTCCACAACATCCAACTCTCACCTTACGAAAACAGAAACAAAAAGGCCAATCTTTTCCCAATACAACTTTTGCCCCATACATAACTGTCCATTTCACACACATGTCTGGACACATTTAACCTTTTTAATTTGCATCACTACATACTACTGTTGTCCTCACCCCTCTCTAAGGCACACGATCCTGGTATGCACATGACTCCTAAAGGTTCCAGGTACATGTGATGCAGACAACCCCATTGTACACACAACACTACCGATCCCTCTATGGTTACCTCCATTTAACTTTTTTAATGATGATGATGATAATGATGATGTTGCACACAGCACCTTGAAAGAGTACTGTTCTCACATAATGATTGGACTGGAACTGTTTTGTTAATGTAAATAAAATGCTCAAAGTAATGTATTTGGGCAATGTACAAATGTTTGCGTGTATTAATGCCACATACCTGTCTGAGGGAGTCTTGATATTACATAGGACAACACCACTACATAATACAGGAGTCGCTTTTCATTCCTTTTTAATGCTTTGTTGTCATATATATATATATATATCTGGTCATAAACACACACACATACATCTACATAATGAAATACATTTCCTACACTGTTGAATGACTATGCTGGATGATATATTTGTGATAACATCCAATGTCTGTATAGCTGCCATGGCTTACTGGTAAGTCACATTGCCTGTGGTGTGCAGGGTACTGGTTTCGAGCCTTGCACAGGCCGTTTATTTTGTTGCTGGGCAGAACAAGGGCCGTTTGGTACAGAGTGATTAAGGCACTTTTAAGCAGTTGTGAGCGGGTGTTCGTGGGTTTGCGTGATGGTAAGCAGTGGTTACATTTTGTTACAGTTCCTTACACTCAGTTACTTTCTTGATTGCTTAACCTGTGTAGGCAGTGCTTACCCCCCTGCTCATTGCTGCTTAAAAGTGCTTAGTCCCACTTACCCCCATGCTAATTTCTTTAAAAGAAAAGAAAAAAGCAAAGAGGGAAAGACAGTAGGCAAGATAGCTAGGGATGTGCAGGAAGTGTGTAGGGAAGGTCCATAGCTTTCCATTTCTTCTACAGCAACGGCTGTGCATAGGCAATAAATTTGGCGGTGCATTTGGACACTCACAACCCTGAGAGAGGGGTGAGGACAACAATAGTATGTTGTGATGCCAATTAGAAACGTTTACATGTGTCCAGTGGACACATGTGGGAAATGGACAGCTATGTATGGGGCATGCTTTTTTTGCGGGAACAGATTGCCCTTTTTTTCTTTTAGGTTTAGGTGAGAGTGGGATGTTGGGGAAAGAGAGTAGGTATGATCAGGGAGGATAGGTTGGGTAGGATGACAGACAAGACAAACAAGACATGTACAGGGTGGTATATGACAAATGTGGGGGGAACACCTTGGACGGGAAGGGGTGTTTGGAAGTCGCAAGCCTATGAGCCCACAAATGGATACAGTGGGACTAAGGTCCCCACCTATGGGCAGTCACCACTGCACCTTCACAGCCCAGAAGGTGGCTGTGCTGGGGGCTGTATTGAAGGGGCAGGCTCACCCTCTAGTTGTGCCACTCGCCCTCAAGCTGGCATAGGCGGTCTTGAATCTCCCTGTCAAGCTCCCTACGCACCACGGCTCAGACCGTACCATGGGTGACAGGTTCCTGTCCACTCCCGCTCCCAGGGAGCCTGAGCCCCATCCCCTGCAGTGGTTCCACCCGAAGGTGGTGCAGGGCCAATGGATGAGGAAGTCCCAGTCTGGACCCCAGATGTGCTGTTGCCCAGTGCCATGGCCAGCTGAGGTGGGACAGGAGCTATGTTGTAGCATGTTTAAGGCAGATATGGGTTAGTAATAGTCAGCAGCATTCACGATTAGTTATATAAGCATGCATAGGTATTCCCATTACCCAGGGCACCAAATAAAGAATAGTTGCAGAGCAGGCAGAACACATGCATATATGGGTAAACAGTGGCCATTACAACAACATGCAGTTTTCATTGATGGCAACAGGACAACAATATGGGAGTATTTTAACATGGCACATGCATAGAAACAGATGTGAATATTTATAAACCAATAGGACAGATGTCCCAACAAAGGTTAGGAGTGTAAACATACCAAATGAGTTTTGTAAATCAGTTATTTTTTGCACAGTCACTGCAGTGGTCTGTCCCTTACATGTATTATTACACTACCCAATGGCGTTACATTGTACAATGGTATTTTTGTAGATTATTATGTACGGGACCTGTGTCTTACATACAGGCTTGACAAGATGCAGGTGTTAATGCAGCATGTTTTGAGACTGCTGTCATACACTTTGGGTGAGATGCTGGGATGACAGGTATGTTTGCATGTACATTCTCTGACTATGTACAAGTCTGACTATCAGTTATATGTCATTAACAGCTGCCTACATTTCTTGGATCATCACACTAATTTGTCAGAGGAACAGGGAAAAAGGCAGGTGATGTTGGCCATTTATCAGGACATACTTGGCAGATTGGAACAGTTAAGGGGTATGAATATGCATACCACTTTCTATTTGAGCATTCTAGCAAACTCTGTACAGTTGTTAAGTATATATATGCATACAGTTTTCTCTCTGAACATTCTAGCAAACTGTGTGCAGTTGTATGGAATGATTATGCATACAACTTACTGGCGCTCCTGGGATCCAAAGCCCTGCT